>NW_028227276.1:6231679-6259179 GCF_978045245.1 Mus caroli
AGAGACACAGAGAGAGACAGAGAGAGACAGAGAGACCGAGAGAGACAGAGATAGGGATAGAGAGAGACATAGAGCGACAGAGAGAGAGACAGAGAGAGACAGAGAGAGACAGAGAGAGACAGAGAGAGACAAAGAGAGACAAAGAGAGACAGAAAGATATATATAGAGAGAAATAGAGAGACATAGAAATACAGAGAGAAACAAAGAAAGACAGAGAGAGACAGAGAGAGACAGAGAGAGAAACAGACAGAGACAGATAAGAGACAAAGAGAGAGAGACAGAGAGAGACAGAGAAAGACAGAGAGCGACAGAGAGAGACAGAAAGAGACCTACAGAGAGAGACAGAGAGAGATATTGAGAGAGACAGAGAGAGACAGAGAGAGACAAAGAGTCAGAGAGAGACAGGGAGAGACAGAGAGAGAGACAGAGAGAGAAATAAATAGAGACAGAGAGAGACAGAGAGAGAGAAAGAGAAAGACAGAGACACAGAGAGAGACAGAGAGAGAGCAGAGAGAGACACAGAGAGAGAGAGAAAGATAGAGACAGAGAGAGACAGAGATAGGGATAGAGAGAGACATAGAGAGAGACAGAGAGCGACAGAGAGAGAGACAGAGAGAGACAGAGAGAGAGACTGAGAGAGACAGAGAGAGACAGAGAGAGACAAAGAGAGACAGAGAGATACAGAGAGAGAGAGACGTAGAGAGACGTAGAAATGCAGAGAGAGACAAAGAAAGACAGAGAGAGAGACAGTGAGAGACAGAGAGAGAGACAGACAGAGACCGAAAAGAGACAAAGAGAGAGAGACAGAGCGAGACAGAGAAAGACAGAGAGCGACAGAGAGAGACAGAAAGAGACATACATAGAGAGACAGAGAGAGACATAGAGAGAGACAGACAGAGACAGAGGGAGACAAAGAGAGAAACAGAGAGAGACAGAAATTGAGACAGAGAGAGACAGAAAGAGACAGAGAGAGACAGAAAGAGACAGAGAGAGACAGAAAGAGACACAGAGAGACAAAGAGAGAGACAGAGAGACAGAGAGAGAGAGAGAGAAAGAGACAGAGAAAGATAGAGAGAGACAGAGAGAGACACAGAGAGAGACAAAGAGTAAGACAGAGAGAGAGTGAGAGAGACAGAAAAAGAGACAGAGAGAGACAGAGATAGGGATAGAGAGAGACAGAAAGAGAGACAGAGAGAGACATAGAGAGTGAGAGAGACAGAAAGAGAGAAAGAGAGAGACAGAGACAGAGAGAGATAGAGACAGAGTGAGATAGACTGAGTGAGACAGAAAGAGAGACAGAGAAAGAGACAGAGAGAGACAGAGAGAGAGACAGAGAGAGACAGAGAGAGACAGATAGAGAAACAGAGAGACAGAGAGAGAGACAGAGAGAGACAGAGAGAGACAGAGAGAGACAGAGAGAGACAGAGAGTGAAACAGAGAGAGACAGAGATAGAGAAGGAGACACAGGGAGACACAGAGAGAAACAGAGCTAGACAGAGAGCTACAGAGAGAGAGACAGAGAGAGACATTGAGAGACAGAGAGAGACAGGGAGAGACAGAGAGAGAGACAGAGAGAGACAGAGATAGAGACAGAGAGAGACAGAGAGAGAGAAAGAGAGAGACAGAGACACAGAGACAGACAGAGAGAAACAGAGAGAGACACAGAGAGTGAGACAGAGAGAGAGAGAGACAGAGAGAGACACAGAGAGAGACAGAGAGAGACGGAGTGAGACCGAGAGAGACAGAGATAGGGATAGAGAGAGACATAGAGGGAGACAGAGAGCGAAAGAGAGAGAGACAGAGAGAGACAGAGAGAGAAACCGAGAGAGACAGAGATAGATAGGGAGACACAGGGAGACACAGAGAGAGACAGAGCTAGACAGAGAGATACAGAGAGAGAGACAGAGAGAGTCATTGAGAGACAGAGAGACAGAGAGAGACAGGGAGAGACAGAGAGAGAGACAGAGAGAGACATAGAGACAGAGAGAGACAGAGAGAGAGAAAGAGAGAGACAGAGACACAGAGACAGACAGAGACAGAGACAGAGAGAGACACAGAGAGAGAGATAGAGAGAAAGACAGAGAGAGACACAGAGAGAGACAGAGAGAGACAGAGAGAGAAATAGAGAGACAGAGACACAGAGACAGACAGAGACAGAGACAGAGAGAGACACAGAGAGGGAGACAGAGAGAAAGACAGAGAGAGACACAGAGAGAGACAGAGAGAGACAGAGTGAAACCGAGAGAGACAGAGATAGGGATAGAGAGAGACATAGAGAGAGACAGAGAGCGACAGAGAGAGAGACAGAGAGAGACACAGAGAGAGACAGAGAGAGACAGAGAGAGACAAAGAGAGACAAAGAGAGACAGAAAGATAGAGAGAGATAGAAATAGAGAGACATAGAAATACAGAGAGAAACAAAGAAAGACAGAGAGAGACAGAGAGAGACAGAGAGAGACATAGAGAGACAAAGAGACAGAGAGAGACAGGGAGAGACAGAGAGAGAGACAGAGAGAGACATAAATAGAGACAGAGAGAGACAGAGAGAGAGAAAGAGAGAGTCAGAGACACAGAGAGAGACAGAGAGAGAGCAGAGAGAGACAGAGAGAGACACAGAGAGACAGAGAGAGACATAGAGAGACAGAGATAGGGATAGAGAGAGACATAGAGAGAGACAGAGAGCGATAGAGAGGGAGACAGAGAGAGACAGATAGAGAGACCGAGAGAGACAGAGAGAGACAGAGAGAGACAAAGAGAGACAGAGATAGGGATAGAGAGAGACATAGAGAGAGACAGAGAGCGACAGAGAGGGAGACAGAGAGAGACAGATAGAGAGACCGAGAGAGACAGAGAGAGACAGAAAGAGACAGAGAGAGACATAGAGAGACAAAGAGACAGAGAGAGACAGGGAGAGACAGAGAGAGAGACAGAGAGAGACATAAATAGAGACAGAGAAAGACAGAGAGAGAGAAAGAGAGAGTCAGAGACACAGAGAGAGACAGAGAGACACAGAGAGAGACACAGAGAGAGAGAGAGAGAGACAGAGAGAGACAGAGATAGGGATAGAGAGAGAAATAGAGAGAGACAGAGAGCGACAGAGAGGGAGACAGAGAGAGACAGATAGAGAGACCGAGAGAGACAGAGAGAGACAGAGAGAGACAAAGAGAGACAGAGAGATACAGAGAGAGAGACATAGAGAGACATAGAAATAAGGAGAGAGAGACAAAGAAAGACAGAGAGAGAGACAGAGAGAGACAGAGAGAGAGACATAAAGAGACAGAAAAGAGAGAAAGAGAGAGAGACAGCGAAAGACAGAGAGCGACACAGAGAGACAGAAAGAGACATACGGAGAGAGACATAGAGCGACAGAGAGAGACAAAGAGAGAGACAGAGAGAGACAAAGATTGAAACAGAGAGACACAGAAATTGAGACAGAGAGAGACAGAAAGAGACAGAGAGAGACAGAAAGAGACACAGAGAGACAAAGAGAGAGACAGGAGGGACCAAGAGAGATAGAGAAAGAGACAGAGAGAGATAGAGAGAGACACAGAGAGACACAGAGAGAGACAGATAGTAAGACAGAGAGAGTGAGAGAGACAGAAAGAGAGACAGAGAGAGACAGAGATAGGGATAGAGAGAGACAGAGAGTGAGACAGAGAGAGACATAGAGAGTGAGAGAGACAGAAAGAGAGAAAGAGAGAGACAGAGACAGAGAGATAGAGACAGAGTGAGATAGACTGAGTGAGAAAGAAAGAGAGACAGAGATAGAGACAGAGAGAGACAGAGAGAGACAGAGAGAGACAGAGAGAGACAGAGAGAGAAACAGAGAGACAGAGAGAGAGACAGAGAGAGAGACAGAGAGAGAGAGAGAGACAGAGAGAGACAGAGAGAGACAGAGAGAGAAACAGAGAGAGACAGAGATAGAGAGGGAGACACAGGGAGACACAGAGAGAGACAGAGCTAGACAGAGAGATACAGAGAGAGACAGAGAGAGACATTGAGAGACAGAGAAACAGAGAGAGACAGGGAGAGACAGAGATAGAGACAGAGAGAGACAAAGATAGAGACAGAGAGAGACAGAGAGAGAGAAAGAGAGAGACAGAGTCACAGAGACAGACAGAGAGAGAGACAGAGAGAGACACAGAGAGAGAAACAGAGAGAGAGAGAGACAGAGAGAGACACAGAGAGAGACAGAGAGAGACAGAGTGAGACCGAGAGAGACAGAGATAGGGATAGAGAGAGACATAGAGAGAGACAGAGAGCGATAGAGTGAGAGACAGAGAGAGACAGAGAGAGACAGAGAAAGACAAAGAGAAACAAAGCGAGACAGAGAGATACTGAGAGAGAGACATAGAGAGACATAGAAATACAGAGAGAGACAAAGAAAGACAGAGACAGACAGAGAGAAACAGAGAGAGAGACAGACAGAGACAGAAAAGAGACAAAGAGAGAGAGACAGAGAGAGACAGAGAAAGACAGAGAGCAAGAGAGAGAGACAGAAAGAGACCTACAGAGAGAGACATAGAGAGATAGAGAGAGACATAGAGAGAGACTGAGAGAGACAGAGAGAGACAAAGAGAGAAACAGAGAGAGACAGAGATTGAGACAGAGAGACAGAAAGAGACAGAGAGAGACATAGAGAGACAGAGAGACAGAGAGAGACAGGGACAGACAGAGAGAGAGACAGACAGAGAGAAAGAGAGAGACATAGATAGAGACAGAGAGAGACAGAGAGAGAGAAAGAGTTAGACAGAGACACAGAGAGAGACAGAGAGAGAGACAGAGAGAGACATAGAGAGAGACAGAGAGAGACAGAGAGAGACACAGAGAGAGAGAGACACAGAGAGACAGAGATAGGGATAGAGAGAGACATAGAGAGAGACAGAGAGCGACTGAGAGAGAGACAGAGAGAGAGACAGAGAGAGACAGAGAGAGACAGTGAGAGACAGAGAGAGACATAGAGAGACAGAGAGATACAGAGAGAGAGACATAGAGAGACATAGAAATACAGATAGAGACAAAGAAAGACAGAGAGAGAGCCAGAGAGAGACAGAGACAGACAGAGGCAGAAAAGAGAAAAAGAGAGAAAGACAGGGAGAGACAGAGAAAGACAGAGACAGAAATTGAGACAGAGAGAGACAGAAAGAGACAGAGAGAGACAGAAAGAGACAGAGAGAGACAGAGAGAGACAGAAAGAGACACAGAGAGACAAAGAGAGAGACAGAGAGAGACAGAGAAAGACAGAGAGCGACAGAGAGAGACAGAAAGAGACCTACAGAGAGAGAGAAAGAGAGACAGAGAGAGATATAGAGAGAGACAGAGAGAGACAAAGAGAGAAACAGAGATAGACAGAGATTGAGACAGAGAGAGACAGAAAGAGACAGAGAGAGACATAGAGAGACAAAGAGACAGAGAGAGACAGGGAGAGACAGAGAGAGAGACAGAGAGAGAAATAAATAGAGACAGAGAGAGACAGAGAGAGAGAAAGAGAGAGACAGAGAGAGACAGAGAGAGAGAAAGAGAGAGACAGAGTCACAGAGACAGACAGAGAGAGAGACAGAGAGAGACACAGAGAGAGAAACAGAGAGAGAGAGACAGAGAGAGACACAGAGAGAGACAGAGAGAGACAGAGTGAAACCGAGAGAGACAGAGATAGGGATAGAGAGAGACATAGAGAGAGACAGAGAGTGATAGAGAGAGACAGAGAGAGACAGAGAGAGAGACAGAGAGAGACAGAGAAAGACAAAGAGAAACAAAGCGAGACAGAGAGATACAGAGAGAGAGACATAGAGAGACATAGAAATACAGAGAGAGACAAAGAAAGACAGAGACAGACAGAGAGAAACAGAGAGAGAGACAGACAGAGACAGAAAAGAGACAAAGAGAGAGAGACAGAGAGAGACAGAGAAAGAAGAGAGCGAGAGAGAGAGACAGAAAGAGACCTACAGAGAGAGACATAGAGAGATAGAGAGAGACATAGAGAGAGACTGAGAGAGACAGAGAGAGACAAAGAGAGAAACAGAGAGAGACAGAGATTGAGACAGAGAGACAGAAAGAGACAGAGAGAGACATAGAGAGACAGAGAGACAGAGAGAGACAGGGACAGACAGAGAGAGAGACAGAGAGAGAGAAAGAGAGAGACATAGATAGAGACAGAGAGAGACAGAGAGAGAGAAAGAGATAGACAGAGACACAGAGAGAGACAGAGAGAGAGACAGAGAGAGACATAGAGAGAGACAGAGAGAGACATAGAGAGACACAGAGAGAGAGACACAGAGAGACAGAGATAGGGATAGAGAGAGACATAGAGAGAGACAGAGAGCGACTGAGAGAGAGACAGAGAGAGAGACAGAGAGAGACAGAGAGAGACAGAGAGAGACATAGAGAGACAGAGAGATACAGAGAGAGAGACATAGAGAGACATAGAAATACAGATAGAGACAAAGAAAGACAGAGAGAGAGCCAGAGAGAGACAGAGACAGACAGAGACTTAAAAGAGACAAAGAGAGAAAGACAGGGAGAGATAGAGAAAGACAGAGACAGAGAAAGAGAGAGACAGAGACACAGAGAGAGACAGAGCGAGAGACACAGAGAGAGACAGAGAGAGAGACAGAGAGAGACACAGAGAGATACAGAGAGAGACAGAGAGAGACAGAGAGAGACAGAGAGAGAAACAGAGAGAGACAGAGAGAGAAAGAGATAGAGAGGGAGACACAGGGAGACACAGAGAGAGACAGAGCTAGACAGAGAGATACAGAGAGAGAGACAGAGAGAGACATAGAGAGACAGAGAGACAGAGAGAGACACAGAGAGAGACAGAGAGAGAAAGAGAGACCGAGAGAGACAGAGATAGGGATAGAGAGAGACATAGAGAGAGACAGAGAGCGACAGAGAGAGAGACAGAAAGAGAAAGAGAGAGAGAAAGATAGAGAGAGAGAGAAATAGAGAGACATAGAAATAAAGAGAGAAACAAAGAAAGACAGAGAGAGACAGAGAGAGAAACAGACAGAGACAGAAAAGAGACAAAGAGAGAGAGACGGAGAGAGATAGAGAAAGACAGAGAGCGACAGAGAGAGCCGGAAGGAGACCTAAAGAGAGAGACAAAGAGAGACAGAGAGAGATATAGAGAGAGACAGAGAGAGACAGAGAGAGACAAATAGAGAAACAGAGGGAGACAGAGATTGAGACAGAGAGAGAGACAGAAAGAGACAGAGAGAGACATAGAGAGACAAAGAGACAGAGAGAGACAGGGAGAGACAGAGAGAGAGACAGAGAGAGACAAAAATAGAGACAGAGAGAGATAGAGAGAGAGAAAGAGGCAGACAGAGACACAGAGAGAGACAGAGAGAGCAAAGAGAAACACAGAGAGAGACACAGAGAGACAGAGAGAGACAGAGAGAGACAGAGAGACAGAGATAGGAATAGAGAGAGACATAGAGAGAGACAGAAAGCAACAGAGAGAGAGACAAAGAGAGACAGAGAGAGAGACAGAGAGACAAAGAGAGACAGAGAGATACAGAGAGAGACATAGAGAGACCTTGAAATACAGAGAGAGACAAAGAAAGACAGAGTGAGACAGAGAGAAACAGAGAGAGAGACAGACAGAGACAGAAAAGAGACAAAGAGAGAGAGACAGAGAGAGACAGAGAAAGACAGAGAGCGAGAGAGAGAGACAGAAAGAGACCTACAGAGAGAGACATAGAGAGATAGAGAGAGACATAGAGAGAGACTGAGAGAGACAGAGAGAGACAAAGAGAGAAACAGAGAGAGACAGAGATTGAGACAGAGAGACAGAAAGAGACAGAGAGAGACAGAGAGACAGAGAGAGACACGGACAGACAGAGAGAGAGACAGAGAGAGAGAAAGAGAGAGACATAGATAGAGACAGAGAGAGACAGAGAGAGAGAAAGAGAGAGACAGAGACAGAGAGAGATAGAGACAGAGTGAGATAGACTGAGTGAGACAGAAAGAGAGACAGAGATAGAGACAGAGAGAGACAGAGATAGAGACAGAGAGAGACAGAGAGAGAAACAGAGAGACAGAGAGAGAGACAGAGAGAGAGACAGAGAGACAGAGAGAGATAGAGAGAGACAGAGAGAGACTGAGAGAGACAGAGAGAGAAACAGAGAGAGACATAAAAATACAGATAGAGACAAAGAAAGACAGAGAGAGAGGCAGAGAGAGACAGAGACAGACAGAGACAGAAAAGAGACAAAGAGAGAAAAACAGGGAGAGACAGAGAAAGACAGAGACAGAGAAAGAGAGAGACAGAGACACAGAGAGAGACAGAGCGAGAGACACAGAGAGAGACAGAGAGAGAGACAAAGAGAGACACAGAGAGATACAGAGAGAGACAGAGAGAGACAGAGAGAGACAGAGAGAGACAGAGAGAGAAACAGAGAGAGACAGAGAGAGAAAGAGATAGAGAGGGAGACACGGGGAGACACAGAGAGAGACAGAGCTAGACAGAGAGATACAGAGAGAGAGACAGAGAGACAGAGAGAGACACAGAGAGAGACAGAGAGAGAAAGAGAGACCGAGAGAGACAGAGATAGGGATAGAGAGAGACATAGAGAGAGACAGAGAGCGACAGAGAGAGAGACAGAAAGAGACAGAGAGAGAGAAAGAGAGAGACAAAGAGAGACAAAGAGAGACAGAAAGATAGAGAGAGAAATAGAGAGACATAGAAATAAAGAGAGAAAATAAGAAAGACAGAGAGAGACAGAGAGAGAAACAGACAGAGACAGAAAAGAGACAAAGAGAGAGAGACTGAGAGAGACAGAGAAAGACAGAGAGCGACAGAGAGAGACGGAAGGAGACCTAAAGAGAGAGACAAAGAGAGACAGAGAGATATAGAGAGAGACAGAGAGAGACAGAGAGAGATATAGAGAGAGACAGAGAGAGACAGAGAGAGACAAATAGGGAAACAGAGAGAGACAGAGAGAGAGACAGAAAGAGACAGAGAGAGACATAGAGAGACAAAGAGATAGAGAGAGACAGGGAGAGACAGAGAGAGAGACAGAGAGAGACATAAATAGAGACAGAGAGAGATAGAGAGAGAGAAAGAGGAAGACAGAGACACACAGAGAGACAGAGAGAGCAAAGAGAGACACAGAGAGAGACACAGAGAGACAGAGAGAGACAGAGAGAGACAGAGAGACAGAGATAGGAATAGAGAGAGACATTGAGAGAGACAGAAAGCAACAGAGAGAGAGACAAAGAGAGACAGAGAGAGAGACAGAGAGACAAAGAGAGACAGAGAGATACAGAGAGAGAGACATAGAGAGACCTAGAAATACAGAGAGAGACAAAGAAAGACAGAGAGAGAGACAGAGAGAGACAGAGAGAGAGACAGAGACAGAAAAGAGACAAAGAGAGAGAGAGACAGAGAGAGACAGAGAAAGACAGAGAGCGACAGAGAGAGACAGAAAGAGACATACAGAGAGAGACATAGAGAGACCTAGAAATACAGAGAGAGACAAAGAAAGACAGAGAGAGAGACAGAGAGAGAGATAGACAGAGACAGAAAAGAGACAAAGAGAGAGAGAGACAGAGAGAGACAGAGAAAGACAGAGAGCGACAGAGAGAGACAGAAAGAGACATACAGAGAGACATAGAGAGACAGAGAGAGACATAGAGAGAGACAGAGAGAGACAGAGAGAGACAAAGAGAAAAACAGAGAGAGACAGAAATTGAGACAGAGGGAGACAGAAAGAGACAGAGAGAGACAGAAAGAGACAGAGAGAGACAGAGAGAGACAGAAAGAGATGCAGAGAGACAAAGAGAGAAATAGAGAGATACAGAGAGAGAGACAGAGAGACAGAGAGAGAGAGAGAGAGACAGAGACAGAGAGAGAAACAGAGAGAGACAGAGATAGAGAGGGAGACACAGGGAGACACATGAGAGACAGAGCTAGACAGAGAGATACAGAGAGAGAGACATTGAGAGACAGAGAGACAGAGAGAGACAGGGAGAGACAGAGAGAGAGAAGGAGAGAGACATAGATAGAGACAGAGAGAGACAGAGAGAGAGAAAGAGAGACACAGAGACACAGAGACAGACAGAGAGAGAGACAGAGAGAGACACAGAGAGAGAGACAGAGAGAGACACAGAGAGAGACAGAGAGAGACAGAGTGAGACCGAGAGAGACAGAGATAGGGATAGAGAGAGACATAGAGAGAGACAGAGAGCGACAGAGAGAGAGACAGCGAGAGACAGAGAGAGAGACAGAGAGAGACAGAGAGATACAAAGAGAGACAAAGAGAGACAGAAAGATAGAGAGAGAGAAATAGAGAGACATAGAAATACAGAGAGAAACAAAGAAAGAGAGAGAGAGACAGAGAGAAAGAGACAGTGACAGAGAGAGACAGAAAGAGACACAGAGAGACAAAGAGAGAGACAGAGAGACAGAGAGAGAGAGAAAGAGACAGAGAAAGATAGAGAGAGACAGAGAGAGACACAGAGAGAGACAGAGAGTAGACAGAGAGAGAGTGAGAGAGACAGAAAAAGAGACAGAGAGAGACAGAGATAGGGATAGAGAGAGACAGAAAGAGAGACAGAGAGAGACATAGAGAGTGAGAGAGACAGAAAGAGACAAAGAGAGAGACAGAGACAGAGAGAGATAGAGACAGAGTGAGATAGACTGAGTGAGACAGAAAGAGAGACAGAGATAGAGACAGAGAGAGACAGAGAGAGACAGAGAGACAGAGAGAGAGACAGAGAGAGACAGAGAGAGACAGAGAGAGACAGAGTGAGACCGAGAGAGACAGAGATAGGGATAGAGAGAGACATAGAGAGAGAGAGAGAGCGACAGAGAGAGAGACAGCGAGAGACAGAGAGAGAGACAGAGAGAGACAGAGAGATACAAAGAGAGACAAAGAGAGACAGAAAGATAGAGAGAGAAATAGAGAGACATAGAAATACAGAGAGAAACAAAGAAAGCGAGAGAGAGACAGAGAGAAACAGACAGAGACAGAGAGAGACAGAAAGAGACACAGAGAGACAAAGAGAGAGACAGAGTGACAGAGAGAGAGAGAGAAAGAGACAGAGAAAGATAGAGAGAGACAGAGAGAGACACAGAGAGAGACAGAGAGTAAGACAGAGAGAGAGTGAGAGAGACAGAAAAAGAGACAGAGAGAGACAGAGATAGGGATAGAGAGAGACAGAAAGAGAGACAGAGAGAGACATAGAGAGTGAGAGAGACAGAAAGAGAGAAAGAGAGAGACAGAGACAGAGAGAGATAGAGACAGAGTGAGATAGACTGAGTGAGACAGAAAGAGAGACAGAGATAGAGACAGAGAGAGACAGAGAGAGAGACAGAGAGAGACAGAGTGTTTCAGAGAGAGAAACAGAGAGACAGAGAGAGAGACAGAGAGAGACATAGATAGAGACAGAGAGAGACAGAGAGAGAGAAAGAGAGAGACAGAGACACAGAGACAGACAGAGACAGAGACAGAGAGAGACACAGAGAGAGAGACAGAGAGAAAGACAGAGAGAGACACAGAGAGAGACAGAGTGAAACCGAGAGAGACAGATATAGGGATAGAGAGAGACATAGAGAGAGACAGAGAGCGACAGAGAGAGAGACAGATAGAGAGACAGAGACAGAGAGAGACAAAGAGAGACAGAAAGATAGAGAGAGACATAGAAATACAGAGACAAACAAAGAAAGACAGAGAGAGACAGAGAGAGACAGAGAGAGAAACAGACAGAGACAGAAAAGAGACAAAGAGAGAGAGACAGAGAGAGACAGAGAAAGACAGAGAGCGACAGAGAGAGACAGAAAGAGACCTACAGAGAGAGACAAAGAGAGACAGAGAGAGATATAGAGAGAGACAGAGAGAGACAGAGAGAGACAAATAGAGAAACAGAGATAGACAGAGATTGAGACAGAGAGAGACAGAAAGAGACAGAGGGAGACATAAAGAGACAAAGAGACAGAGAGAGACAGGGAGAGACAGAGAGAGAGACAGAGAGAGAAATAAATAGAGACAGAGAGAGACAGAGAGAGAGAAAGAGAGAGAAAGAGACACAGAGGGAGACAGAGAGAGAGCAGAGAGAGACACAGAGAGAGACACACAGAGAGAGAGACAGACAGAGAGAGACAGAGAGAGACAGAGATAGGGATAGAGAGAGACATAGCGAGAGACTGAGAGTGACGGATAGAGACAGACAGAGAGAGACAGAGAGAGACACAGAGAGAGACAGAGAGAGACACAGAGAGAGACAGAGATAGGGATAGAGAGAGACATAGAGAGAGACAGAGAGAGTCAGAGAGAGAGTGAGAGAGACATAAAGAGAGACAGAGAGAGACACAGAGAAAGAGAAAGACAAATAGAGAGACAGAGAGAGGCAGAGAGAGACAGAGAGAGAGAGAGTGACAGAGAGAGACAGAGATAGACAGAGATAGAGAGCGAGACAAAGGGAGACACAGAGAGAGACAGAGCTAGACAGAGAGATACAGAGAGAGACATAGAGAGACTGAGAGACAGAATGAGACAGGGAGAGACAGAGAGAGAGACAGAGAGAGACCGAGAGAGAGACAGAGAGAGACAGAGAGAGAGAAAGAGAGAGACAGAGACACAGAGATTGACAGAGAGAGAGACACAGAGAGAAACAGAGAGAGATAGAGAGAGAAAGAGAGAGACAGAGACACAGAGATTGACAGAGAGAGAGACACAGCGAGAGACAGAGTGAGAGAGACAGAGAGAGACACAGAGAGACACAGAGAGAGGAAGAGAGAGACACAGAGAGAGAGACAGAGACAAAGAGAGAGACAGAGAAAGAGACAGAGAGATATAGAGAGACAGAAAGAGACACAGAGAGAGACAAAGAGAAAGACAGAGAGAGATAGAGAGAGAGTGAGAGAGACAGAAAGAGAGACCGAGAGAGACAGTGATAGGGATAGAGAGAGACATAGAGAGAGACAGAGAGAGACATAGAGAGAGTGAGAGAGACAGAGATAGAGACAGAGAGAGACAGAGAGAGACAAAGATAGAGACAGAGAGAGACAGAGAGAGACCCAGAGAGAGACAGAGAGTGACACAGAGAGAGACACAGAGAGAGACAGAGCTAGACAGAGAGATACAGAGAGACAGAGAGAGACAGAGAGAGAGACAGAGAGAGAGAAAGAGAGAGACAGAGACACAGAGATTGACAGAGAGAGAGACACAGAGAGAGAGAGACAGAGAGAGACACAGAGAGAGACAGAGAGAGACAGAGAGAGACAGAGAAAGACAGAGATAGGGATAGAGAGAGACATAGCGAGAGACTGAGAGTGACGGATAGAGACAGACAGAGATAGACAGAGAGAGACACAGAGAGAGACAGAGAGAGACACAGAGAGAGACAGAGATAGGGATAGAGAGAGACATAGAGAGAGACAGAGAGAGTCAGAGAGAGAATGAGAGAGACATAAAGAGAGACAGAGAGAGACACAGAGAAAGAGAAAGACAAATAGAGAGACAGAGAGAGAGATAGAGAGAGAGAGTGATAGAGAGAGACAGGGATAGACAGAGATAGAGAGCGAGACAAAGGGAGACACAGAGAGAGACAGAGGTAGACAGAGAGATACAGAGAGAGAGACAGAGAGAGACATAGAGACTGAGAGACAAAATTATACAGGGAGAGACAGAGAGAGAGACAGAGAGAGACAGAGATAGAGACAGAGAGAGACAGAGAGAGACACAGAAAGAGACAGAGAGAGACAGAGAGAGAAATACAGAGAGAGATATAGAGAGACAGAGAGAGACACAGAGAGAGACAGAGAGAGACAGAGAGAGACAAAAATAGTAACAGAGAGAGACAGAGAGAGAGACAAGGAGAGACAGAGACAGAGGGAGAGAGAAAGAGACAGAGAGAGACAGAGAGAGACACAGAGAGAGACAGAGAAAGAGACAGAGAGACATAGAGAGAGACAGAGAGAGACAGAAAGAGACAAAGAGAGACAGAGAGAGACATACAGAGAGAGATTTAGAGAGAAAGAGAGAGAGACAGAGAGAGACAGAGAGAGACACAGAAAGAGACAGAGAGAGACAGAGAGAGAAATACAGAGAGAGATATAGAGAGACAGAGAGAGACACAGAGAGAGACAGAGAGAGACAGACAGAGACAAAAATAGTAACAGAGAGAAACAGAGAGAGAGACAAGGAGAGACAGAGACAGAGGGAGAGAGAAAGAGACAGAGAGAGACAGAGAGAGACAGAGAGAGACACAGAGAGAGACAGAGAAAGAGACAGAGAGACATAGAGAGAGACAGAGAGAGAGACAGAGAGAGACAAAGAGAGACAGAGAGAGACATACAGAGAGAGATTTAGAGAGAGAGAGAGACAGAGAGAGACAGAGAGAGAATAAGAGAGAAACAGAGAGAGACAGAAAGAGACAGAGAGAGACAGAAAGAGAAAGAGAGACATAGAGAGAGACAGAGAGAGACACAGAGAGAGGAAGAGAGAGACAGAGATAGGGATAGAGAGAGACATAATGAGAGACAGAGAGAGACATAGAGAGAGTGAGAGAGACAGAAAGAGAGACAGAGAGACAGAGAGACACAGAGAGAGTGAAATAGACTGAGTGAGACAGAAATAGAGACAGAGATAGAGACAGAGTGAGACAGAGAGAGACACAGAGCGAGAAAGAGAGAGACAGAGAGAGAGACAGAGAGAGAGAGACAGAGAGAGACAGAGAGACAGACAGAGAGAGACAGAGGGAGACAGAGATAAAGAGCGAGACACAGGGAGACACAGAGTGAGAAAGAGCTAGACAGAAAGATACAGAGCGAGAGACAGAGAGAGAAATAGAGAGAAAGAGAGACAGAGAGAGACAGGGAGAGACAGAGAGAGAGACAGAGAGAGACAGAGAGAGAGACAGAGAGAGACAGAGAGAGACAGAGAGAGAGAAAGAGAGAGACAGAGACAAAGAGAGAGACAGAGAGTGAGACACAAATAGAGACAGAGAGAGACACAGAGAGAGACATAGAGAGACAGAGAGAGACAAAGAGAGAGAAACAGATAGAGACAGAGAGAGACAGAGAAACAGAAAGAGACAGAGAGAGATAGAGAGAGACAGAAAGAGACAGAGAGAGACAGAGAGAGACACAGAGAGACACAGAGAGAGTAAGAGAGAGACAGAGAGAGACAGAGACAAAGAGAGAGACAGAGACAGAGAGAGTCAGAGAAAGAAACAGAGAGAGATATAGAGAGACAGAGAGAGACAGAGAGTAGTGAGAGAGACAGAAAGAGAGACAGAGAGAGACAGAGATAGGGATAGAGAGAGACATAGATAGAGACAGAGAGAGACAGAGTCAGAGTGAGATAGACTGAGTGAGACACAGAGAGACACTGAAAGAGACAAAGATAGAGACAGAGAGACAGAGAGAGACAGAGAGAGACAGAAAGAGACAGAGAGAGACAGAGAGAGACACAGAGAGACACAGAGAGAGGAAGAGAGAGACAGAGAGAGAGAGACAGAGACAAAGAGAGAGACAGAGAGAGACAGAGAGTAGTGAGAGAGACAGAAAGAGAGACAGATAGAGACAGAGATAGGGATAGAGAGAGACATAGAGAGAGACAGAGAGATACAGAGACAGAGTGAGATAGACTGAGTGAGACAGAGAGAAAGACAGAAAGAGACAGAGATAGAGACAGAGAGACAGAGAGAGACACAGAGAGATACATAGAGAGAGTGAGAGAGATAGAAAGTGAGAGAGTGAGACAGAGAGAGGCAGTGATGGAGACAGAGGGAGACAGAGAGATACAGAGAGAGACATAGAGAGACAGAGAGAGAGACAGAGAGAGACAGAGACAAAGAAAGACACAGAGAGAGACAGAGAGAGACAGAGAGACAGAGAGAGACAGGGAGAGACAAAGAGGGAGACAGAGAGAGACAGAGATAGAGACAGAGAGAGACAAAGAGAGAGACAGAGAGAGACAGAGACAGAGCGAGATAGACTGAGTGAGACAAAGAGAGAGACAGAGGGAGACAGAGATAGAGACAGAGAGAGACGCAGAGAGACACAGAGAGACAGAGATAGGGATAGAGAGAGACATAGAGAGAGACAGAGAGCGACTGAGAGAGAGACAGAGAGAGACAGAGAGAGAGACAGAGAGAGACAGAGAGAGACAGAGAGAGACAGAGAGATACAGAGAGAGAAACATAGAGAGACAAAGAAATACAGATAGAGATAAAGAAAGACTGAGAGCCAGAGAGAGACAGAGACAGAGACAGACAGAGACAGAAAAAAGACAAAGAGAGAGAGACAGAGAGAGACAGAGAAAGACAAAGAGCTACAGAGAGAGACATAAAGAGACATACAGAGAGAGACATAGAGAGACAGAGAGAGACATAATGAGACAGAGAGACAGAGAGAGACAGGGAGAGACAGAGAGAGAGACAGAGAGAGACAGAGAGAGGCAGAGAGAGACAAAGAGAGACAGAGAGAGAGAAAGAGAGAGACAGAGACCCAGAGAAAGACAGAGAGAGAGACAGAGAGAGAGACAGAGAGAGAGACAGAGAGAGACACAGAGAGATACAGAGAGAGACAGAGAGAGACAGAGAGAGAAACAGAGAGAGACAAAGAGAGACAGAGATAGAGAGGGAGACACAGGGAGAAACAGAGAGAGACAGAGCTAGACAGAGAGATACAGAGAGAGAGACAGAGAGAGACATAGAGAGACAGAGAGACACAGAGAGACACAGAGAGAGACAGAGAGAGACAGAAAGACCGAGAGAGACAGAGATAGGGATAGAGAGAGACATAGAGAGAGACAGAGAGCGACAGATAGAGAGACAGAGAGAGACAGAGAGAGAGACAGAGAGAGACAGAGAGAGACAAAGAGAGACAAAGAGAGACTGAAAGATATATATAGAGAGAAATAGAAAGACATAGAAATACATAGAGAAACAGAGAAAGACAGAGAAATACAGTGAGAGACAGAGAAAGAGACAGAGAGAGACTAAGAGAGACACAGAGAGAGACAGAGAGAGATAGAGAGAAACAGAGAGAGACACAGAGAGAGACAGAGAGTAGGACAGAGAGAGACAGAGACAGAAAGAGAGACAGAGAGAGACAGAGATATGGATAGAGAGAGACAGAGAGAGACATAGAGAGTAAGAGAGACAGAAAGAGAGAAAGAGAGAGACAGAGACAGAGAGAGATAGAGACAGAGTGAGATAGACAGAGTGAGACAGAAAGAGAGACAGAGATAAAGACAGAGAGAGACAGAGAGAAACAGAGAGAGAAACAGAGAGACAGAGAGAGAGAAAGAGAGACAGAGAGAGAGACAGAGAGAGACAGAGATAGAGAGGGAGACACAGGGAGACACAGAGAGAGACAGAGCTAGACATAGAGATACAGAGAGAGAGACAGAGAGAGACATTGAGAGACATAGAGACAGAGAGAGACAGAGAGAGAGAAAGAGAGAGACAGAGACACAGAGACAGACAGAGACAGAGACAGAGAGAGACACAGAGAGAGAGATAGAGAGAAAGACAGAGAGAGACACAGAGAGAGACAGAGAGAGACAGAGAGAGAAATAGAGAGACAGAGACACAGAGACAGACAGAGACAGAGACAGAGAGAGACACAGAGAGGGAGACAGAGAGAAAGACAGAGAGAGACACAGAGAGAGACAGAGAGAGACAGAGTGAAACCGAGAGAGACAGAGATAGGGATAGAGAGAGACATAGAGAGAGACAGAGAGCGACAGAGAGAGAGACAGAGAGAGACACAGAGAGAGACAGAGAGAGACAGAGAGAGACAAAGAGAGACAAAGAGAGACAGAAAGATAGAGAGACATAGAAATAGAGAGACATAGAAATACAGAGAGAAACAAAGAAAGACAGAGAGAGACAGAGAGAGACAGAGAGAGACATAGAGAGACAAAGAGACAGAGAGAGACAGGGAGAGACAGAGAGAGAGACAGAGAGAGACATAAATAGAGACAGAGAGAGACAGAGAGAGAGAAAGACAGAGTCAGAGACACAGAGAGAGACAGAGAGAGAGCAGAGAGAGACAGAGAGAGACACAGAGAGACAGAGAGAGACATAGAGAGACAGAGATAGGGATAGAGAGAGACATAGAGAGAGACAGAGAGCGATAGAGAGGGAGACAGAGAGAGACAGATAGAGAGACCGAGAGAGACAGAGAGAGACAGAGAGAGACAAAGAGAGACAGAGATAGGGATAGAGAGAGACATAGAGAGAGACAGAGAGCGACAGAGAGGGAGACAGAGAGAGACAGATAGAGAGACCGAGAGAGACAGAGAGAGACAGAAAGAGACAGAGAGAGACATAGAGAGACAAAGAGACAGAGAGAGACAGGGAGAGACAGAGAGAGAGACAGAGAGAGACATAAATAGAGACAGAGAAAGACAGAGAGAGAGAAAGAGAGAGTCAGAGACACAGAGAGAGACAGAGAGACACAGAGAGAGACACAAAGAGAGAGAGAGAGACAGAGAGAGACAGAGATAGGGATAGAGAGAGAAATAGAGAGAGACAGAGAGCGACAGAGAGGGAGACAGAGAGAGACAGATAGAGAGACCGAGAGAGACAGAGAGAGACAGAGAGAGACAAAGAGAGACAGAGAGATACAGAGAGAGAGACATAGAGAGACATAGAAATAAGGAGAGAGAGACAAAGAAAGACAGAGAGAGAGACAGAGAGAGACAGAGAGAGAGACATAAAGAGACAGAAAAGAGACAAAGAGAGAGAGACAGCGAAAGACAGAGAGCGACACAGAGAGACAGAAAGAGACATACGGAGAGAGACATAGAGCGACAGAGAGAGACAAAGAGAGAGACAGAGAGAGACAAAGATTGAAACAGAGAGACACAGAAATTGAGACAGAGAGTGACAGAAAGAGACAGAGAGAGACAGAAAGAGACACAGAGAGACAAAGAGAGAGACAGAGAGAGACCAAGAGAGATAGAGAAAGAGACAGAGAGAGATAGAGAGAGACACAGAGAGACACAGAGAGAGACAGATAGTAAGACAGAGAGAGTGAGAGAGACAGAAAGAGAGACAGAGAGAGACAGAGATAGGGATAGAGAGAGACAGAGAGTGAGACAGAGAGAGACATAGAGAGTGAGAGAGACAGAAAGAGAGAAAGAGAGAGACAGAGACAGAGAGATAGAGACAGAGTGAGATAGACTGAGTGAGAAAGAAAGAGAGACAGAGATAGAGACAGAGAGAGACAGAGAGAGACAGAGAGAGACAGAGAGAGAAACAGAGAGACAGAGAGAGAGACAGAGAGAGAGACAGAGAGAGAGACAGAGACAGAGAGAGACAGAGAGAGACAGAGAGAGAAACAGAGAGAGACAGAGATAGAGAGGGAGACACAGGGAGACACAGAGAGAGACAGAGCTAGACAGAGAGATACAGAGAGAGACAGAGAGAGACATTGAGAGACAGAGAAACAGAGAGAGACAGGGAGAGACAGAGATAGAGACAGAGAGAGACAAAGATAGAGACAGAGAGAGACAGAGAGAGAGAAAGAGAGAGACAGAGTCACAGAGACAGACAGAGAGAGAGACAGAGAGAGACACAGAGAGAGAAACAGAGAGAGAGAGAGACAGAGAGAGACACAGAGAGAGACAGAGAGAGACAGAGTGAGACCGAGAGAGACAGAGATAGGGATAGAGAGAGACATAGAGAGAGACAGAGAGCGATAGAGAGAGAGACAGAGAGAGACAGAGAGAGACAGAGAAAGACAAAGAGAAACAAAGCGAGACAGAGAGATACTGAGAGAGAGACATAGAGAGACATAGAAATACAGAGAGAGACAAAGAAAGACAGAGACAGACAGAGAGAAACAGAGAGAGAGACAGACAGAGACAGAAAAGAGACAAAGAGAGAGAGACAGAGATAGACAGAGAAAGACAGAGAGCAAGAGAGAGAGACAGAAAGAGACCTACAGAGAGAGACATAGAGAGATAGAGAGAGACATATAGAGAGACTGAGAGAGACAGAGAGAGACAAAGAGAGAAACAGAGAGAGACAGAGATTGAGACAGAGAGACAGAAAGAGACAGAGAGAGACATAGAGAGACAGAGAGACAGAGAGAGACAGGGACAGACAGAGAGAGAGACAGACAGAGAGAAAGAGAGAGACATAGATAGAGACAGAGAGAGACAGAGAGAGAGAAAGAGTTAGACAGAGACACAGAGAGAGACAGAGAGAGAGACAGAGAGAGACATAGAGAGAGACAGAGAGAGACAGAGAGAGACACAGAGAGAGAGAGACACAGAGAGACA
Source organism: Mus caroli (assembly GCF_978045245.1). Classification (NCBI taxonomy): domain Eukaryota; kingdom Metazoa; phylum Chordata; class Mammalia; order Rodentia; family Muridae; genus Mus; species Mus caroli. Next base: position 6,251,926 of record NW_028227276.1, read on the forward strand.
GAGATAGGGATAGAGAGAGACATAGAGAGAGACAGAGAGCGACTGAGAGAGAGACAGAGAGAGAGACAGAGAGAGACAGAGAGAGACAGTGAGAGACAGAGAGAGACATAGAGAGACAGAGAGATACAGAGAGAGACATAGAGAGACATAGAAATACAGATAGAGACAAAGAAAGACAGAGAGAGAGCCAGAGAGAGACAGAGACAGACAGAGGCAGAAAAGAGACAAAGAGAGAAAGACAGGGAGAGACAGAGAAAGACAGAGACAGAAATTGAGACAGAGAGAGACAGAAAGAGACAGAGAGAGACAGAAAGAGACAGAGAGAGACAGAGAGAGACAGAAAGAGACACAGAGAGACAAAGAGAGAGACAGAGAGAGACAGAGAAAGACAGAGAGCGACAGAGAGAGACAGAAAGAGACCTACAGAGAGAGAGAAAGAGAGACAGAGAGAGATATAGAGAGAGACAGAGAGAGACAAAGAGAGAAACAGAGATAGACAGAGATTGAGACAGAGAGAGACAGAAAGAGACAGAGAGAGACATAGAGAGACAAAGAGACAGAGAGAGACAGGGAGAGACAGAGAGAGAGACAGAGAGAGAAATAAATAGAGACAGAGAGAGACAGAGAGAGAGAAAGAGAGAGACAGAGAGAGACAGAGAGAGAGAAAGAGAGAGACAGAGTCACAGAGACAGACAGAGAGAGAGACAGAGAGAGACACAGAGAGAGAAACAGAGAGAGAGAGACAGAGAGAGACACAGAGAGAGACAGAGAGAGACAGAGTGAAACCGAGAGAGACAGAGATAGGGATAGAGAGAGACATAGAGAGAGACAGAGAGCGATAGAGAGAGACAGAGAGAGACAGAGAGAGAGACAGAGAGAGACAGAGAAAGACAAAGAGAAACAAAGCGAGACAGAGAGATACAGAGAGAGAGACATAGAGAGACATAGAAATACAGAGAGAGACAAAGAAAGACAGAGACAGACAGAGAGAAACAGAGAGAGAGACAGACAGAGACAGAAAAGAGACAAAGAGAGAGAGACAGAGAGAGACAGAGAAAGAAGAGAGCGAGAGAGAGAGACAGAAAGAGACCTACAGAGAGAGACATAGAGAGATAGAGAGAGACATAGAGAGAGACTGAGAGAGACAGAGAGAGACAAAGAGAGAAACAGAGAGAGACAGAGATTGAGACAGAGAGACAGAAAGAGACAGAGAGAGACATAGAGAGACAGAGAGACAGAGAGAGACAGGGACAGACAGAGAGAGAGACAGAGAGAGAGAAAGAGAGAGACATAGATAGAGACAGAGAGAGACAGAGAGAGAGAAAGAGATAGACAGAGACACAGAGAGAGACAGAGAGAGAGACAGAGAGAGACATAGAGAGAGACAGAGAGAGACATAGAGAGACACAGAGAGAGAGACACAGAGAGACAGAGATAGGGATAGAGAGAGACATAGAGAGAGACAGAGAGCGACTGAGAGAGAGACAGAGAGAGAGACAGAGAGAGACAGAGAGAGACAGAGAGAGACATAGAGAGACAGAGAGATACAGAGAGAGAGACATAGAGAGACATAGAAATACAGATAGAGACAAAGAAAGACAGAGAGAGAGCCAGAGAGAGACAGAGACAGACAGAGACTTAAAAGAGACAAAGAGAGAAAGACAGGGAGAGATAGAGAAAGACAGAGACAGAGAAAGAGAGAGACAGAGACACAGAGAGAGACAGAGCGAGAGACACAGAGAGAGACAGAGAGAGAGACAGAGAGAGACACAGAGAGATACAGAGAGAGACAGAGAGAGACAGAGAGAGACAGAGAGAGAAACAGAGAGAGACAGAGAGAGAAAGAGATAGAGAGGGAGACACAGGGAGACACAGAGAGAGACAGAGCTAGACAGAGAGATACAGAGAGAGAGACAGAGAGAGACATAGAGAGACAGAGAGACAGAGAGAGACACAGAGAGAGACAGAGAGAGAAAAAGAGACCGAGAGAGACAGAGATAGGGATAGAGAGAGACATAGAGAGAGACAGAGAGCGACAGAGAGAGAGACAGAAAGAGAAAGAGAGAGAGAAAGAGAGAGACAAAGAGAGACAGAAAGATAGAGAGAGAGAGAAATAGAGAGACATAGAAATAAAGAGAGAAACAAAGAAAGACAGAGAGAGACAGAGAGAGAAACAGACAGAGACAGAAAAGAGACAAAGAGAGAGAGACGGAGAGAGATAGAGAAAGACAGAGAGCGACAGAGAGAGCCGGAAGGAGACCTAAAGAGAGAGACAAAGAGAGACAGAGAGAGATATAGAGAGAGACAGAGAGAGACAGAGAGAGACAAATAGAGAAACAGAGGGAGACAGAGATTGAGACAGAGAGAGAGACAGAAAGAGACAGAGAGAGACATAGAGAGACAAAGAGACAGAGAGAGACAGGGAGAGACAGAGAGAGAGACAGAGAGAGACAAAAATAGAGACAGAGAGAGATAGAGAGAGAGAAAGAGGCAGACAGAGACACAGAGAGAGACAGAGAGAGCAAAGAGAAACACAGAGAGAGACACAGAGAGACAGAGAGAGACAGAGAGAGACAGAGAGACAGAGATAGGAATAGAGAGAGACATAGAGAGAGACAGAAAGCAACAGAGAGAGAGACAAAGAGAGACAGAGAGAGAGACAGAGAGACAAAGAGAGACAGAGAGATACAGAGAGAGACATAGAGAGACCTTGAAATACAGAGAGAGACAAAGAAAGACAGAGTGAGACAGAGAGAAACAGAGAGAGAGACAGACAGAGACAGAAAAGAGACAAAGAGAGAGAGACAGAGAGAGACAGAGAAAGACAGAGAGCGAGAGAGAGAGACAGAAAGAGACCTACAGAGAGAGACATAGAGAGATAGAGAGAGACATAGAGAGAGACTGAGAGAGACAGAGAGAGACAAAGAGAGAAACAGAGAGAGACAGAGATTGAGACAGAGAGACAGAAAGAGACAGAGAGAGACAGAGAGACAGAGAGAGACACGGACAGACAGAGAGAGAGACAGAGAGAGAGAAAGAGAGAGACATAGATAGAGACAGAGAGAGACAGAGAGAGAGAAAGAGAGAGACAGAGACAGAGAGAGATAGAGACAGAGTGAGATAGACTGAGTGAGACAGAAAGAGAGACAGAGATAGAGACAGAGAGAGACAGAGATAGAGACAGAGAGAGACAGAGAGAGAAACAGAGAGACAGAGAGAGAGACAGAGAGAGAGACAGAGAGACAGAGAGAGATAGAGAGAGACAGAGAGAGACTGAGAGAGACAGAGAGAGAAACAGAGAGAGACATAAAAATACAGATAGAGACAAAGAAAGACAGAGAGAGAGGCAGAGAGAGACAGAGACAGACAGAGACAGAAAAGAGACAAAGAGAGAAAAACAGGGAGAGACAGAGAAAGACAGAGACAGAGAAAGAGAGAGACAGAGACACAGAGAGAGACAGAGAGAGCAAAGAGAAACACAGAGAGAGACACAGAGAGACAGAGAGAGACAGAGAGAGACAGAGAGACAGAGATAGGAATAGAGAGAGACATAGAGAGAGACAGAAAGCAACAGAGAGAGAGACAAAGAGAGACAGAGAGAGAGACAGAGAGACAAAGAGAGACAGAGAGATACAGAGAGAGACATAGAGAGACCTTGAAATACAGAGAGAGACAAAGAAAGACAGAGTGAGACAGAGAGAAACAGAGAGAGAGACAGACAGAGACAGAAAAGAGACAAAGAGAGAGAGACAGAGAGAGACAGAGAAAGACAGAGAGCGAGAGAGAGAGACAGAAAGAGACCTACAGAGAGAGACATAGAGAGATAGAGAGAGACATAGAGAGAGACTGAGAGAGACAGAGAGAGACAAAGAGAGAAACAGAGAGAGACAGAGATTGAGACAGAGAGACAGAAAGAGACAGAGAGAGACAGAGAGACAGAGAGAGACACGGACAGACAGAGAGAGAGACAGAGAGAGAGAAAGAGAGAGACATAGATAGAGACAGAGAGAGACAGAGAGAGAGAAAGAGAGAGACAGAGACAGAGAGAGATAGAGACAGAGTGAGATAGACTGAGTGAGACAGAAAGAGAGACAGAGATAGAGACAGAGAGAGACAGAGAGAGAAACAGAGAGACAGAGAGAGAGACAGAGAGAGAGACAGAGAGACAGAGAGAGATAGAGAGAGACAGAGAGAGACTGAGAGAGACAGAGAGAGAAACAGAGAGAGACATAAAAATACAGATAGAGACAAAGAAAGACAGAGAGAGAGGCAGAGAGAGACAGAGACAGACAGAGACAGAAAAGAGACAAAGAGAGAAAAACAGGGAGAGACAGAGAAAGACAGAGACAGAGAAAGAGAGAGACAGAGACACAGAGAGAGACAGAGCGAGAGACACAGAGAGAGACAGAGAGAGAGACAGAGAGAGACACAGAGAGATACAGAGAGAGACAGAGAGAGACAGAGAGAGACAGAGAGAGACAGAGAGAGAAACAGAGAGAGACAGAGAGAGAAAGAGATAGAGAGGGAGACACGGGGAGACACAGAGAGAGACAGAGCTAGACAGAGAGATACAGAGAGAGAGACAGAGAGACAGAGAGAGACACAGAGAGAGACAGAGAGAGAAAGAGAGACCGAGAGAGACAGAGATAGGGATAGAGAGAGACATAGAGAGAGACAGAGAGCGACAGAGAGAGAGACAGAAAGAGACAGAGAGAGAGAAAGAGAGAGACAAAGAGAGACAAAGAGAGACAGAAAGATAGAGAGAGAAATAGAGAGACATAGAAATAAAGAGAGAAAATAAGAAAGACAGAGAGAGACAGAGAGAGAAACAGACAGAGACAGAAAAGAGACAAAGAGAGAGAGACTGAGAGAGACAGAGAAAGACAGAGAGCGACAGAGAGAGACGGAAGGAGACCTAAAGAGAGAGACAAAGAGAGACAGAGAGAGATATAGAGAGAGACAGAGAGAGACAGAGAGAGATATAGAGAGAGACAGAGAGAGACAGAGAGAGACAAATAGGGAAACAGAGAGAGACAGAGAGAGAGACAGAAAGAGACAGAGAGAGACATAGAGAGACAAAGAGATAGAGAGAGACAGGGAGAGACAGAGAGAGAGACAGAGAGAGACATAAATAGAGACAGAGAGAGATAGAGAGAGAGAAAGAGGAAGACAGAGACACACAGAGAGACAGAGAGAGCAAAGAGAGACACAGAGAGAGACACAGAGAGACAGAGAGAGACAGAGAGAGACAGAGAGACAGAGATAGGAATAGAGAGAGACATTGAGAGAGACAGAAAGCAACAGAGAGAGAGACAAAGAGAGACAGAGAGAGAGACAGAGAGACAAAGAGAGACAGAGAGATACAGAGAGAGAGACATAGAGAGACCTAGAAATACAGAGAGAGACAAAGAAAGACAGAGAGAGAGACAGAGAGAGACAGAGAGAGAGACAGAGACAGAAAAGAGACAAAGAGAGAGAGAGACAGAGAGAGACAGAGAAAGACAGAGAGCGACAGAGAGAGACAGAAAGAGACATACAGAGAGAGACATAGAGAGACCTAGAAATACAGAGAGAGACAAAGAAAGACAGAGAGAGAGACAGAGAGAGACAGAGAGAGAGACAGACAGAGACAGAAAAGAGACAAAGAGAGAGAGAGACAGAGAGAGACAGAGAAAGACAGAGAGCGACAGAGAGAGACAGAAAGAGACATACAGAGAGACATAGAGAGACAGAGAGAGACATAGAGAGAGACAGAGAGAGACAGAGAGAGACAAAGAGAAAAACAGAGAGAGACAGAAATTGAGACAGAGGGAGACAGAAAGAGACAGAGAGAGACAGAAAGAGAAAGAGAGAGACAGAGAGAGACAGAAAGAGATGCAGAGAGACAAAGAGAGAAATAGAGAGATACAGAGAGAGAGACAGAGAGACAGAGAGAGAGAGAGAGACAGAGACAGAGAGAGAAACAGAGAGAGACAGAGATAGAGAGGGAGACACAGGGAGACACATGAGAGACAGAGCTAGACAGAGAGATACAGAGAGAGAGACATTGAGAGACAGAGAGACAGAGAGAGACAGGGAGAGACAGAGAGAGAGAAGGAGAGAGACATAGATAGAGACAGAGAGAGACAGAGAGAGAGAAAGAGAGACACAGAGACACAGAGACAGACAGAGAGAGAGACAGAGAGAGACACAGAGAGAGAGACAGAGAGAGACACAGAGAGAGACAGAGAGAGACAGAGTGAGACCGAGAGAGACAGAGATAGGGATAGAGAGAGACATAGAGAGAGATAGAGAGCGACAGAGAGAGAGACAGCGAGAGACAGAGAGAGAGACAGAGAGAGACAGAGAGATACAAAGAGAGACAAAGAGAGACAGAAAGATAGAGAGAGAGAAATAGAGAGACATAGAAATACAGAGAGAAACAAAGAAAGAGAGAGAGAGACAGAGAGAAAGAGACAGTGACAGAGAGAGACAGAAAGAGACACAGAGAGACAAAGAGAGAGACAGAGAGACAGAGAGAGAGAGAAAGAGACAGAGAAAGATAGAGAGAGACAGAGAGAGACACAGAGAGAGACAGAGAGTAGACAGAGAGAGAGTGAGAGAGACAGAAAAAGAGACAGAGAGAGACAGAGATAGGGATAGAGAGAGACAGAAAGAGAGACAGAGAGAGACATAGAGAGTGAGAGAGACAGAAAGAGACAAAGAGAGAGACAGAGACAGAGAGAGATAGAGACAGAGTGAGATAGACTGAGTGAGACAGAAAGAGAGACAGAGATAGAGACAGAGAGAGACAGAGAGAGACAGAGAGAGACAGAGAGACAGAGAGAGAGACAGAGAGAGACAGAGAGAGACAGAGAGAGACAGAGTGAGACCGAGAGAGACAGAGATAGGGATAGAGAGAGACATAGAGAGAGAGAGAGAGCGACAGAGAGAGAGACAGCGAGAGACAGAGAGAGAGACAGAGAGAGACAGAGAGATACAAAGAGAGACAAAGAGAGACAGAAAGATAGAGAGAGAAATAGAGAGACATAGAAATACAGAGAGAAACAAAGAAAGCGAGAGAGAGACAGAGAGAAACAGACAGAGACAGAGAGAGACAGAAAGAGACACAGAGAGACAAAGAGAGAGACAGAGTGACAGAGAGAGAGAGAGAAAGAGACAGAGAAAGATAGAGAGAGACAGAGAGAGACACAGAGAGAGACAGAGAGTAAGACAGAGAGAGAGTGAGAGAGACAGAAAAAGAGACAGAGAGAG
>NW_028227276.1:6264179-6289179 GCF_978045245.1 Mus caroli
AGAGAGACAGAGAGATACAGAGAGAGAAACATAGAGAGACAAAGAAATACAGATAGAGATAAAGAAAGACTGAGAGCCAGAGAGAGACAGAGACAGAGACAGACAGAGACAGAAAAAAGACAAAGAGAGAGAGACAGAGAGAGACAGAGAAAGACAAAGAGCTACAGAGAGAGACATAAAGAGACATACAGAGAGAGACATAGAGAGACAGAGAGAGACATAATGAGACAGAGAGACAGAGAGAGACAGGGAGAGACAGAGAGAGAGACAGAGAGAGACAGAGAGAGGCAGAGAGAGACAAAGAGAGACAGAGAGAGAGAAAGAGAGAGACAGAGACCCAGAGAAAGACAGAGAGAGAGACAGAGAGAGAGACAGAGAGAGAGACAGAGAGAGACACAGAGAGATACAGAGAGAGACAGAGAGAGACAGAGAGAGAAACAGAGAGAGACAGAGAGAGACAGAGATAGAGAGGGAGACACGGAGAAACAGAGAGAGACAGAGCTAGACAGAGAGATACAGAGAGAGAGACAGAGAGAGACATAGAGAGACAGAGAGACACAGAGAGACACAGAGAGAGACAGAGAGAGACAGAAAGACCGAGAGAGACAGAGATAGGGATAGAGAGAGACATAGAGAGAGACAGAGAGCGACAGATAGAGAGACAGAGAGAGACAGAGAGAGAGACAGAGAGAGACAGAGAGAGACAAAGAGAGACAAAGAGAGACTGAAAGATATATATAGAGAGAAATAGAAAGACATAGAAATACATAGAGAAACAGAGAAAGACAGAGAAATACAGTGAGAGACAGAGAAAGAGACAGAGAGAGACTAAGAGAGACACAGAGAGAGACAGAGAGAGATAGAGAGAAACAGAGAGAGACACAGAGAGAGACAGAGAGTAGGACAGAGAGAGACAGAGACAGAAAGAGAGACAGAGAGAGACAGAGATATGGATAGAGAGAGACAGAGAGAGAGACAGAGAGAGACATAGAGAGTAAGAGAGACAGAAAGAGAGAAAGAGAGAGACAGAGACAGAGAGAGATAGAGACAGAGTGAGATAGACAGAGTGAGACAGAAAGAGAGACAGAGATAAAGACAGAGAGAGACAGAGAGAAACAGAGAGAGAAACAGAGAGACAGAGAGAGAGAAAGAGAGACAGAGAGAGAGACAGAGAGAGACAGAGATAGAGAGGGAGACACAGGGAGACACAGAGAGAGACAGAGCTAGACATAGAGATACAGAGAGAGAGACAGAGAGAGACATTGAGAGACATAGAGACAGAGAGAGACAGAGAGAGAGAAAGAGAGAGACAGAGACACAGAGACAGACAGAGACAGAGACAGAGAGAGACACAGAGAGAGAGATAGAGAGAAAGACAGAGAGAGACACAGAGAGAGACAGAGAGAGACAGAGAGAGAAATAGAGAGACAGAGACACAGAGACAGACAGAGACAGAGACAGAGAGAGACACAGAGAGGGAGACAGAGAGAAAGACAGAGAGAGACACAGAGAGAGACAGAGAGAGACAGAGTGAAACCGAGAGAGACAGAGATAGGGATAGAGAGAGACATAGAGAGAGACAGAGAGCGACAGAGAGAGAGACAGAGAGAGACACAGAGAGAGACAGAGAGAGACAGAGAGAGACAAAGAGAGACAAAGAGAGACAGAAAGATAGAGAGAGATAGAAATAGAGAGACATAGAAATACAGAGAGAAACAAAGAAAGACAGAGAGAGACAGAGAGAGACAGAGAGAGACATAGAGAGACAAAGAGACAGAGAGAGACAGGGAGAGACAGAGAGAGAGACAGAGAGAGACATAAATAGAGACAGAGAGAGACAGAGAGAGAGAAAGACAGAGTCAGAGACACAGAGAGAGACAGAGAGAGAGCAGAGAGAGACAGAGAGAGACACAGAGAGACAGAGAGAGACATAGAGAGACAGAGATAGGGATAGAGAGAGACATAGAGAGAGACAGAGAGCGATAGAGAGGGAGACAGAGAGAGACAGATAGAGAGACCGAGAGAGACAGAGAGAGACAGAGAGAGACAAAGAGAGACAGAGATAGGGATAGAGAGAGACATAGAGAGAGACAGAGAGCGACAGAGAGGGAGACAGAGAGAGACAGATAGAGAGACCGAGAGAGACAGAGAGACAGAAAGAGACAGAGAGAGACATAGAGAGACAAAGAGACAGAGAGAGACAGGGAGAGACAGAGAGAGAGACAGAGAGAGACATAAATAGAGACAGAGAAAGACAGAGAGAGAGAAAGAGAGAGTCAGAGACACAGAGAGAGACAGAGAGACACAGAGAGAGACACAGAGAGAGAGAGAGAGAGACAGAGAGAGACAGAGATAGGGATAGAGAGAGAAATAGAGAGAGACAGAGAGCGACAGAGAGGGAGACAGAGAGAGACAGATAGAGAGACCGAGAGAGACAGAGAGAGACAGAGAGAGACAAAGAGAGACAGAGAGATACAGAGAGAGAGACATAGAGAGACATAGAAATAAGGAGAGAGAGACAAAGAAAGACAGAGAGAGAGACAGAGAGAGACAGAGAGAGAGACATAAAGAGACAGAAAAGAGACAAAGAGAGAGAGACAGCGAAAGACAGAGAGCGACACAGAGAGACAGAAAGAGACATACGGAGAGAGACATAGAGCGACAGAGAGAGACAAAGAGAGAGACAGAGAGAGACAAAGATTGAAACAGAGAGACACAGAAATTGAGACAGAGAGAGACAGAAAGAGACAGAGAGAGACAGAAAGAGACACAGAGAGACAAAGAGAGAGACAGAGAGAGACCAAGAGAGATAGAGAAAGAGACAGAGAGAGATAGAGAGAGACACAGAGAGACACAGAGAGAGACAGATAGTAAGACAGAGAGAGTGAGAGAGACAGAAAGAGAGACAGAGAGAGACAGAGATAGGGATAGAGAGAGACAGAGAGTGAGACAGAGAGAGACATAGAGAGTGAGAGAGACAGAAAGAGAGAAAGAGAGAGACAGAGACAGAGAGATAGAGACAGAGTGAGATAGACTGAGTGAGAAAGAAAGAGAGACAGAGATAGAGACAGAGAGAGACAGAGAGAGACAGAGAGAGACAGAGAGAGACAGAGAGAGAAACAGAGAGACAGAGAGAGAGACAGAGAGAGAGACAGAGAGAGAGAGAGAGACAGAGAGAGACAGAGAGAGACAGAGAGAGAAACAGAGAGAGACAGAGATAGAGAGGGAGACACAGGGAGACACAGAGAGAGACAGAGCTAGACAGAGAGATACAGAGAGAGACAGAGAGAGACATTGAGAGACAGAGAAACAGAGAGAGACAGGGAGAGACAGAGATAGAGACAGAGAGAGACAAAGATAGAGACAGAGAGAGACAGAGAGAGAGAAAGAGAGAGACAGAGTCACAGAGACAGACAGAGAGAGAGACAGAGAGAGACACAGAGAGAGAAACAGAGAGAGAGAGAGACAGAGAGAGACACAGAGAGAGACAGAGAGAGACAGAGTGAGACCGAGAGAGACAGAGATAGGGATAGAGAGAGACATAGAGAGAGACAGAGAGCGATAGAGAGAGAGACAGAGAGAGACAGAGAGAGACAGAGAAAGACAAAGAGAAACAAAGCGAGACAGAGAGATACTGAGAGAGAGACATAGAGAGACATAGAAATACAGAGAGAGACAAAGAAAGACAGAGACAGACAGAGAGAAACAGAGAGAGAGACAGACAGAGACAGAAAAGAGACAAAGAGAGAGAGACAGAGAGAGACAGAGAAAGACAGAGAGCAAGAGAGAGAGACAGAAAGAGACCTACAGAGAGAGACATAGAGAGATAGAGAGAGACATAGAGAGAGACTGAGAGAGACAGAGAGAGACAAAGAGAGAAACAGAGAGAGACAGAGATTGAGACAGAGAGACAGAAAGAGACAGAGAGAGACATAGAGAGACAGAGAGACAGAGAGAGACAGGGACAGACAGAGAGAGAGACAGACAGAGAGAAAGAGAGAGACATAGATAGAGACAGAGAGAGACAGAGAGAGAGAAAGAGTTAGACAGAGACACAGAGAGAGACAGAGAGAGAGACAGAGAGAGACATAGAGAGAGACAGAGAGAGACAGAGAGAGACACAGAGAGAGAGAGACACAGAGAGACAGAGATAGGGATAGAGAGAGACATAGAGAGAGACAGAGAGCGACTGAGAGAGAGACAGAGAGAGACACAGAGAGAGACAGAGAGAGACAGTGAGAGACAGAGAGAGACATAGAGAGACAGAGAGATACAGAGAGAGAGACATAGAGAGACATAGAAATACAGATAGAGACAAAGAAAGACAGAGAGAGAGCCAGAGAGAGACAGAGACAGACAGAGGCAGAAAAGAGACAAAGAGAGAAAGACAGGGAGAGACAGAGAAAGACAGAGACAGAAATTGAGACAGAGAGAGACAGAAAGAGACAGAGAGAGACAGAAAGAGACAGAGAGAGACAGAGAGAGACAGAAAGAGACACAGAGAGACAAAGAGAGAGACAGAGAGAGACAGAGAAAGACAGAGAGCGACAGAGAGAGACAGAAAGAGACCTACAGAGAGAGAGAAAGAGAGACAGAGAGAGATATAGAGAGAGACAGAGAGAGACAAAGAGAGAAACAGAGATAGACAGAGATTGAGACAGAGAGAGACAGAAAGAGACAGAGAGAGACATAGAGAGACCAAGAGACAGAGAGAGACAGGGAGAGACAGAGAGAGAGACAGAGAGAGAAATAAATAGAGACAGAGAGAGACAGAGAGAGAGAAAGAGAGAGACAGAGAGAGACAGAGAGAGAGAAAGAGAGAGACAGAGTCACAGAGACAGACAGAGAGAGAGACAGAGAGAGACACAGAGAGAGAAACAGAGAGAGAGACAGAGAGAGACACAGAGAGAGACAGAAAGAGACAGAGTGAAACCGAGAGAGACAGAGATCGGGATAGAGAGAGACATAGAGAGAGACAGAGAGCGATAGAGAGAGACAGAGAGAGACAGAGAGAGAGACAGAGAGAGACAGAGAAAGACAAAGAGAAACAAAGCGAGACAGAGAGATACAGAGAGAGACATAGAGAGACATAGAAATACAGAGAGAGACAAAGAAAGACAGAGACAGACAGAGAGAAACAGAGAGAGAGACAGACAGAGACAGAAAAGAGACAAAGAGAGAGAGACAGAGAGAGACAGAGAAAGAAGAGAGCGAGAGAGAGAGACAGAAAGAGACATACAGAGAGAGACATAGAGAGATAGAGAGAGACATAGAGAGAGACTGAGAGAGACAGAGAGAGACAAAGAGAGAAACAGAGAGAGACAGAGATTGAGACAGAGAGACAGAAAGAGACAGAGAGAGACATAGAGAGACAGAGAGACAGAGAGAGACAGGGACAGACAGAGAGAGAGACAGAGAGAGAGAAAGAGAGAGACATAGATAGAGACAGAGAGAGACAGAGAGAGAGAAAGAGATAGACAGAGACACAGAGAGAGACAGAGAGAGAGACAGAGAGAGACATAGAGAGAGACAGAGAGAGACATAGAGAGACACAGAGAGAGAGACACAGAGAGACAGAGATAGGGATAGAGAGAGACATAGAGAGAGACAGAGAGCGACTGAGAGAGAGACAGAGAGAGAGACAGAGAGAGACAGAGAGAGACAGAGAGAGACATAGAGAGACAGAGAGATACAGAGAGAGAGACATAGAGAGACATAGAAATACAGATAGAGACAAAGAAAGACAGAGAGAGAGCCAGAGAGAGACAGAGACAGACAGAGACTTAAAAGAGACAAAGAGAGAAAGACAGGGAGAGATAGAGAAAGACAGAGACAGAGAAAGAGAGAGACAGAGACACAGAGAGAGACAGAGCGAGAGACACAGAGAGAGACAGAGAGAGAGACAGAGAGAGACACAGAGAGATACAGAGAGAGACAGAGAGAGACAGAGAGAGACAGAGAGAGAAACAGAGAGAGACAGAGAGAGAAAGAGATAGAGAGGGAGACACAGGGAGACACAGAGAGAGACAGAGCTAGACAGAGAGATACAGAGAGAGAGACAGAGAGAGACATAGAGAGACAGAGAGACAGAGAGAGACACAGAGAGAGACAGAGAGAGAAAGAGAGACCGAGAGAGACAGAGATAGGGATAGAGAGAGACATAGAGAGAGACAGAGAGCGACAGAGAGAGAGACAGAAAGAGAAAGAGAGAGAGAAAGAGAGAGACAAAGAGAGACAGAAAGATAGAGAGAGAGAGAAATAGAGAGACATAGAAATAAAGAGAGAAACAAAGAAAGACAGAGAGAGACAGAGAGAGAAACAGACAGAGACAGAAAAGAGACAAAGAGAGAGAGACGGAGAGAGATAGAGAAAGACAGAGAGCGACAGAGAGAGCCGGAAGGAGACCTAAAGAGAGAGACAAAGAGAGACAGAGAGAGATATAGAGAGAGACAGAGAGAGACAGAGAGAGACAAATAGAGAAACAGAGGGAGACAGAGATTGAGACAGAGAGAGAGACAGAAAGAGACAGAGAGAGACATAGAGAGACAAAGAGACAGAGAGAGACAGGGAGAGACAGAGAGAGAGACAGAGAGAGACAAAAATAGAGACAGAGAGAGATAGAGAGAGAGAAAGAGGCAGACAGAGACACAGAGAGAGACAGAGAGAGCAAAGAGAAACACAGAGAGAGACACAGAGAGACAGAGAGAGACAGAGAGACAGAGATAGGAATAGAGAGAGACATAGAGAGAGACAGAAAGCAACAGAGAGAGAGACAAAGAGAGACAGAGAGAGAGACAGAGAGACAAAGAGAGACAGAGAGATACAGAGAGAGACATAGAGAGACCTTGAAATACAGAGAGAGACAAAGAAAGACAGAGTGAGACAGAGAGAAACAGAGAGAGAGACAGACAGAGACAGAAAAAAGACAAAGAGAGAGAGACAGAGAGAGACAGAGAAAGACAGAGAGCGAGAGAGAGAGACAGAAAGAGACCTACAGAGAGAGACATAGAGAGATAGAGAGAGACATAGAGAGAGACTGAGAGAGACAGAGAGAGACAAAGAGAGAAACAGAGAGAGACAGAGATTGAGACAGAGAGACAGAAAGAGACAGAGAGAGACAGAGAGACAGAGAGAGACACGGACAGACAGAGAGAGAGTCAGAGAGAGAGAAAGAGAGAGACATAGATAGAGACAGAGAGAGACAGAGAGAGAGAAAGAGAGAGACAGAGACAGAGAGAGATAGAGACAGAGTGAGATAGACTGAGTGAGACAGAAAGAGAGACAGAGATAGAGACAGAGAGAGACAGAGAGAGAGACAGAGAGAGACAGAGAGAGAAACAGAGAGACAGAGAGAGAGACAGAGAGAGAGACAGAGAGACAGAGAGAGATAGAGAGAGACAGAGAGAGACTGAGAGAGACAGAGAGAGAAACAGAGAGAGACATAAAAATACAGATAGAGACAAAGAAAGACAGAGAGAGGCAGAGAGAGACAGAGACAGACAGAGACAGAAAAGAGACAAAGAGAGAAAAACAGGGAGAGACAGAGAAAGACAGAGACAGAGAAAGAGAGAGACAGAGACACAGAGAGAGACAGAGCGAGAGACACAGAGAGAGACAGAGAGAGAGACAGAGAGAGACACAGAGAGATACAGAGAGAGACAGAGAGAGACAGAGAGAGACAGAGAGAGACAGAGAGAGAAACAGAGAGAGACAGAGAGAGAAAGAGATAGAGAGGGAGACACGGGGAGACACAGAGAGAGACAGAGCTAGACAGAGAGATACAGAGAGAGAGACAGAGAGACAGAGAGAGACACAGAGAGAGACAGAGAGAGAAAGAGAGACCGAGAGAGACAGAGATAGGGATAGAGAGAGACATAGAGAGAGACAGAGAGCGACAGAGAGAGAGACAGAAAGAGACAGAGAGAGAGAAAGAGAGAGACAAAGAGAGACAAAGAGAGACAGAAAGATAGAGAGAGAAATAGAGAGACATAGAAATAAAGAGAGAAAATAAGAAAGACAGAGAGAGACAGAGAGAGAAACAGACAGAGACAGAAAAGAGACAAAGAGAGAGAGACTGAGAGAGACAGAGAAAGACAGAGAGCGACAGAGAGAGACGGAAGGAGACCTAAAGAGAGAGACAAAGAGAGACAGAGAGAGATATAGAGAGAGACAGAGAGAGACAGAGAGAGATATAGAGAGAGACAGAGAGAGACAGAGAGAGACAAATAGGGAAACAGAGAGAGACAGAGAGAGAGACAGAAAGAGACAGAGATAGACATAGAGAGACAAAGAGATAGAGAGAGACAGGGAGAGACAGAGAGAGAGACAGAGAGAGACATAAATAGAGACAGAGAGAGATAGAGAGAGAGAAAGAGGAAGACAGAGACACACAGAGAGACAGAGAGAGCAAAGAGAGACACAGAGAGAGACACAGAGAGACAGAGAGAGACAGAGAGAGACAGAGAGACAGAGATAGGAATAGAGAGAGACATTGAGAGAGACAGAAAGCAACAGAGAGAGAGACAAAGAGAGACAGAGAGAGAGACAGAGAGACAAAGAGAGACAGAGAGATACAGAGAGAGAGACATAGAGAGACCTAGAAATACAGAGAGAGACAAAGAAAGACAGAGAGAGAGACAGAGAGAGACAGAGAGAGAGACAGAGACAGAAAAGAGACAAAGAGAGAGAGAGACAGAGAGAGACAGAGAAAGACAGAGAGCGACAGAGAGAGACAGAAAGAGACATACAGAGAGAGACATAGAGAGACCTAGAAATACAGAGAGAGACAAAGAAAGACAGAGAGAGAGACAGAGAGAGACAGAGAGAGAGACAGACAGAGACAGAAAAGAGACAAAGAGAGAGAGAGACAGAGAGAGACAGAGAAAGACAGAGAGCGACAGAGAGAGACAGAAAGAGACATACAGAGAGACATAGAGAGACAGAGAGAGACATAGAGAGAGACAGAGAGAGACAGAGAGAGACAAAGAGAAAAACAGAGAGAGACAGAAATTGAGACAGAGGGAGACAGAAAGAGACAGAGAGAGACAGAAAGAGACAGAGAGAGACAGAGAGAGACAGAAAGAGATGCAGAGAGACAAAGAGAGAAATAGAGAGATACAGAGAGAGAGACAGAGAGACAGAGAGAGAGAGAGAGACAGAGACAGAGAGAGAAACAGAGAGAGACAGAGATAGAGAGGGAGACACAGGGAGACACATGAGAGACAGAGCTAGACAGAGAGATACAGAGAGAGAGACATTGAGAGACAGAGAGACAGAGAGAGACAGGGAGAGACAGAGAGAGAGAAGGAGAGAGACATAGATAGAGACAGAGAGAGACAGAGAGAGAGAAAGAGAGACACAGAGACACAGAGACAAACAGAGAGAGAGACAGAGAGAGACACAGAGAGAGAGACAGAGAGAGACACAGAGAGAGACAGAGAGAGACAGAGTGAGACCGAGAGAGACAGAGATAGGGATAGAGAGAGACATAGAGAGAGACAGAGAGCGACAGAGAGAGAGACAGCGAGAGACAGAGAGAGAGACAGAGAGAGACAGAGAGATACAAAGAGAGACAAAGAGAGACAGAAAGATAGAGAGAGAGAAATAGAGAGACATAGAAATACAGAGAGAAACAAAGAAAGAGAGAGAGAGACAGAGAGAAAGAGACAGTGACAGAGAGAGACAGAAAGAGACACAGAGAGACAAAGAGAGAGACAGAGAGACAGAGAGAGAGAGAAAGAGACAGAGAAAGATAGAGAGAGACAGAGAGAGACACAGAGAGAGACAGAGAGTAGACAGAGAGAGAGTGAGAGAGACAGAAAAAGAGACAGAGAGAGACAGAGATAGGGATAGAGAGAGACAGAAAGAGAGACAGAGAGAGACATAGAGAGTGAGAGAGACAGAAAGAGACAAAGAGAGAGACAGAGACAGAGAGAGATAGAGACAGAGTGAGATAGACTGAGTGAGACAGAAAGAGAGACAGAGATAGAGACAGAGAGAGACAGAGAGAGACAGAGAGAGACAGAGAGACAGAGAGAGAGACAGAGAGAGACAGAGAGAGACAGAGAGTGACAGAGTGAGACCGAGAGAGACAGAGATAGGGATAGAGAGAGACATAGAGAGAGAGAGAGAGCGACAGAGAGAGAGACAGCGAGAGACAGAGAGAGAGACAGAGAGAGACAGAGAGATACAAAGAGAGACAAAGAGAGACAGAAAGATAGAGAGAGAAATAGAGAGACATAGAAATACAGAGAGAAACAAAGAAAGCGAGAGAGAGACAGAGAGAAACAGACAGAGACAGAGAGAGACAGAAAGAGACACAGAGAGACAAAGAGAGAGACAGAGTGACAGAGAGAGAGAGAGAAAGAGACAGAGAAAGATAGAGAGAGACAGAGAGAGACACAGAGAGAGACAGAGAGTAAGACAGAGAGAGAGTGAGAGAGACAGAAAAAGAGACAGAGAGAGACAGAGATAGGGATAGAGAGAGACAGAAAGAGAGACAGAGAGAGACATAGAGAGTGAGAGAGACAGAAAGAGAGAAAGAGAGAGACAGAGACAGAGAGAGATAGAGACAGAGTGAGATAGACTGAGTGAGACAGAAAGAGAGACAGAGATAGAGACAGAGAGAGACAGAGAGAGAGACAGAGAGAGACAGAGTGTTTCAGAGAGAGAAACAGAGAGACAGAGAGAGAGACAGAGAGAGACATAGATAGAGACAGAGAGAGACAGAGAGAGAGAAAGAGAGAGACAGAGACACAGAGACAGACAGAGACAGAGACAGAGAGAGACACAGAGAGAGAGACAGAGAGAAAGACAGAGAGAGACACAGAGAGAGACAGAGTGAAACCGAGAGAGACAGATATAGGGATAGAGAGAGACATAGAGAGAGACAGAGAGCGACAGAGAGAGAGACAGATAGAGAGACAGAGACAGAGAGAGACAAAGAGAGACAGAAAGATAGAGAGAGACATAGAAATACAGAGACAAACAAAGAAAGACAGAGAGAGACAGAGAGAGACAGAGAGAGAAACAGACAGAGACAGAAAAGAGACAAAGAGAGAGAGACAGAGAGAGACAGAGAAAGACAGAGAGCGACAGAGAGAGACAGAAAGAGACCTACAGAGAGAGACAAAGAGAGACAGAGAGAGATATAGAGAGAGACAGAGAGAGACAGAGAGAGACAAATAGAGAAACAGAGATAGACAGAGATTGAGACAGAGAGAGACAGAAAGAGACAGAGGGAGACATAAAGAGACAAAGAGACAGAGAGAGACAGGGAGAGACAGAGAGAGAGACAGAGAGAGAAATAAATAGAGACAGAGAGAGACAGAGAGAGAGAAAGAGAGAGACAGAGACACAGAGGGAGACAGAGAGAGAGCAGAGAGAGACACAGAGAAAGACACACAGAGAGAGAGACAGACAGAGAGAGACAGAGAGAGACAGAGATAGGGATAGAGAGAGACATAGCGAGAGACTGAGAGTGACGGATAGAGACAGACAGAGAGAGACAGAGAGAGACACAGAGAGAGACAGAGAGAGACACAGAGAGAGACAGAGATAGGGATAGAGAGAGACATAGAGAGAGACAGAGAGAGTCAGAGAGAGAGTGAGAGAGACATAAAGAGAGACAGAGAGAGACACAGAGAAAGAGAAAGACAAATAGAGAGACAGAGAGAGGCAGAGAGAGACAGAGAGAGAGAGAGTGACAGAGAGAGACAGAGATAGACAGAGATAGAGAGCGAGACAAAGGGAGACACAGAGAGAGACAGAGCTAGACAGAGAGATACAGAGAGAGACATAGAGAGACTGAGAGACAGAATGAGACAGGGAGAGACAGAGAGAGAGACAGAGAGAGACCAAGAGAGAGACAGAGAGAGACAGAGAGAGAGAAAGAGAGAGACAGAGACACAGAGATTGACAGAGAGAGAGACACAGAGAGAAACAGAGAGAGATAGAGAGAGAAAGAGAGAGACAGAGACACAGAGATTGACAGAGAGAGAGACACAGCGAGAGACAGAGTGAGAGAGACAGAGAGAGACACAGAGAGACACAGAGAGAGGAAGAGAGAGACACAGAGAGAGAGACAGAGACAAAGAGAGAGACAGAGAAAGAGACAGAGAGATATAGAGAGACAGAAAGAGACACAGAGAGAGACAAAGAGAAAGACAGAGAGAGATAGAGAGAGAGTGAGAGAGACAGAAAGAGAGACCGAGAGAGACAGTGATAGGGATAGAGAGAGACATAGAGAGAGACAGAGAGAGACATAGAGAGAGTGAGAGAGACAGAGATAGAGACAGAGAGAGACAGAGAGAGACAAAGATAGAGACAGAGAGAGACAGAGAGAGACCCAGAGAGAGACAGAGAGTGACACAGAGAGAGACACAGAGAGAGACAGAGCTAGACAGAGAGATACAGAGAGACAGAGAGAGACAGAGAGAGAGACAGAGAGAGAGAAAGAGAGAGACAGAGACACAGAGATTGACAGAGAGAGAGACACAGAGAGAGAGAGACAGAGAGAGACACAGAGAGAGACAGAGAGAGACAGAGAGAGACAGAGAAAGACAGAGATAGGGATAGAGAGAGACATAGCGAGAGACTGAGAGTGACGGATAGAGACAGACAGAGAGAGACAGAGAGAGACACAGAGAGAGACAGAGAGAGACACAGAGAGAGACAGAGATAGGGATAGAGAGAGACATAGAGAGAGACAGAGAGAGTCAGAGAGAGAATGAGAGAGACATAAAGAGAGACAGAGAGAGACACAGAGAAAGAGAAAGACAAATAGAGAGACAGAGAGAGAGACAGAGAGAGACATAGAGACTGAGAGACAAAATTATACAGGGAGAGACAGAGAGAGAGACAGAGAGAGACAGAGATAGAGACAGAGAGAGACAGAGAGAGACACAGAAAGAGACAGAGAGAGACAGAGAGAGAAATACAGAGAGAGATATAGAGAGACAGAGAGAGACACAGAGAGAGACAGAGAGAGTCAGAGAGAGACAAAAATAGTAACAGAGAGAGACAGAGAGAGAGACAAGGAGAGACAGAGACAGAGGGAGAGAGAAAGAGACAGAGAGAGACAGAGAGAGACACAGAGAGAGACAGAGAAAGAGACAGAGAGACATAGAGAGAGACAGAGAGAGAGACAGAGAGAGACAAAGAGAGACAGAGAGAGACATACAGAGAGAGATTTAGAGAGAAAGAGAGAGAGACAGAGAGAGACAGAGAGAGACACAGAAAGAGACAGAGAGAGACAGAGAGAGAAATACAGAGAGAGATATAGAGAGACAGAGAGAGACACAGAGAGAGACAGAGAGAGACAGACAGAGACAAAAATAGTAACAGAGAGAAACAGAGAGAGAGACAAGGAGAGACAGAGACAGAGGGAGAGAGAAAGAGACAGAGAGAGACAGAGAGAGACAGAGAGAGACACAGAGAGAGACAGAGAAAGAGACAGAGAGACATAGAGAGAGACAGAGAGAGAGACAGAGAGAGACAAAGAGAGACAGAGAGAGACATACAGAGAGAGATTTAGAGAGAGAGAGAGACAGAGAGAGACAGAGAGAGAATAAGAGAGAAACAGAGAGAGACAGAAAGAGACAGAGAGAGACAGAGAGAGACAGAAAGAGAAAGAGAGACATAGAGAGAGACAGAGAGAGACACAGAGAGAGGAAGAGAGAGACAGAGATAGGGATAGAGAGAGACATAATGAGAGACAGAGAGAGACATAGAGAGAGTGAGAGAGACAGAAAGAGAGACAGAGAGACAGAGAGACACAGAGAGAGTGAAATAGACTGAGTGAGACAGAAATAGAGACAGAGATAGAGACAGAGTGAGACAGAGAGAGACACAGAGCGAGAAAGAGAGAGACAGAGAGAGAGACAGAGAGAGAGAGACAGAGACAGACAGAGAGACAGACAGAGAGAGACAGAGGGAGACAGAGATAAAGAGCGAGACACAGGGAGACACAGAGTGAGAAAGAGCTAGACAGAAAGATACAGAGCGAGAGACAGAGAGAGAAATAGAGAGAAAGAGAGACAGAGAGAGAAAGGGAGAGACAGAGAGAGAGACAGAGAGAGACAGAGAGAGAGACAGAGAGAGACAGAGAGAGACAGAGAGAGAAAGAGAGAGACAGAGACAAAGAGAGAGACAGAGAGTGAGACACAAATAGAGACAGAGAGAGACACAGAGAGAGACATAGAGAGACAGAGAGAGACAAAGAGAGAGAAACAGATAGAGACAGAGAGAGACAGAGAAACAGAAAGAGACAGAGAGAGATAGAGAGAGACAGAAAGAGACAGAGAGAGACAGAGAGAGACACAGAGAGACACAGAGAGAGTAAGAGAGAGACAGAGAGAGACAGAGACAAAGAGAGAGACAGAGACAGAGAGAGTCAGAGAAAGAAACAGAGAGAGATATAGAGAGACAGAGAGAGACAGAGAGTAGTGAGAGAGACAGAAAGAGAGACAGAGAGAGACAGAGATAGGGATAGAGAGAGACATAGATAGAGACAGAGAGAGACAGAGTCAGAGTGAGATAGACTGAGTGAGACACAGAGAGACACTGAAAGAGACAAAGATAGAGACAGAGAGACAGAGAGAGACAGAGAGAGACAGAAAGAGACAGAGAGAGACAGAGAGAGACACAGAGAGACACAGAGAGAGGAAGAGAGAGACAGAGAGAGAGAGACAGAGACAAAGAGAGAGACAGAGAGAGACAGAGAGTAGTGAGAGAGACAGAAAGAGAGACAGATAGAGACAGAGATAGGGATAGAGAGAGACATAGAGAGAGACAGAGAGATACAGAGACAGAGTGAGATAGACTGAGTGAGACAGAGAGAAAGACAGAAAGAGACAGAGATAGAGACAGAGAGACAGAGAGAGACACAGAGAGATACATAGAGAGAGTGAGATAGATAGAAAGTGAGAGAGTGAGACAGAGAGAGGCAGTGATGGAGACAGAGGGAGACAGAGAGATACAGAGAGAGACATAGAGAGACAGAGAGAGAGACAGAGAGAGACAGAGACAAAGAAAGACACAGAGAGAGACAGAGAGAGACAGAGAGACAGAGAGAGACAGGGAGAGACAAAGAGGGAGACAGAGAGAGACAGAGATAGAGACAGAGAGAGACAAAGAGAGAGACAGAGAGAGACAGAGACAGAGCGAGATAGACTGAGTGAGACAAAGAGAGAGACAGAGGGAGACAGAGATAGAGACAGAGAGAGACGCAGAGAGACACAGAGAGACAGAGATAGGGATAGAGAGAGACATAGAGAGAGACAGAGAGCGACTGAGAGAGAGACAGAGAGAGACAGAGAGAGAGACAGAGAGAGACAGAGAGAGACAGAGAGAGACAGAGAGATACAGAGAGAGAAACATAGAGAGACAAAGAAATACAGATAGAGATAAAGAAAGACTGAGAGCCAGAGAGAGACAGAGACAGAGACAGACAGAGACAGAAAAAAGACAAAGAGAGAGAGACAGAGAGAGACAGAGAAAGACAAAGAGCTACAGAGAGAGACATAAAGAGACATACAGAGAGAGACATAGAGAGACAGAGAGAGACATAATGAGACAGAGAGACAGAGAGAGACAGGGAGAGACAGAGAGAGAGACAGAGAGAGACAGAGAGAGGCAGAGAGAGACAAAGAGAGACAGAGAGAGAGAAAGAGAGAGACAGAGACCCAGAGAAAGACAGAGAGAGAGACAGAGAGAGAGACAGAGAGAGACACAGAGAGATACAGAGAGAGACAGAGAGAGACAGAGAGAGAAACAGAGAGAGACAGAGAGAGACAGAGATAGAGAGGGAGACACAGGGAGAAACAGAGAGAGACAGAGCTAGACAGAGAGATACAGAGAGAGAGACAGAGAGAGACATAGAGAGACAGAGAGACACAGAGAGACACAGAGAGAGACAGAGAGAGACAGAAAGACCGAGAGAGACAGAGATAGGGATAGAGAGAGACATAGAGAGAGACAGAGAGCGACAGATAGAGAGACAGAGAGAGACAGAGAGAGAGACAGAGAGAGACAGAGAGAGACAAAGAGAGACAAAGAGAGACTGAAAGATATATATAGAGAGAAATAGAAAGACATAGAAATACATAGAGAAACAGAGAAAGACAGAGAAATACAGTGAGAGACAGAGAAAGAGACAGAGAGAGACTAAGAGAGACACAGAGAGAGACAGAGAGAGATAGAGAGAAACAGAGAGAGACACAGAGAGAGACAGAGAGTAGGACAGAGAGAGACAGAGACAGAAAGAGAGACAGAGAGAGACAGAGATATGGATAGAGAGAGACAGAGAGAGAGACAGAGAGAGACATAGAGAGTAAGAGAGACAGAAAGAGAGAAAGAGAGAGACAGAGACAGAGAGAGATAGAGACAGAGTGAGATAGACAGAGTGAGACAGAAAGAGAGACAGAGATAAAGACAGAGAGAGACAGAGAGAAACAGAGAGAGAAACAGAGAGACAGAGAGAGAGAAAGAGAGACAGAGAGAGAGACAGAGAGAGACAGAGATAGAGAGGGAGACACAGGGAGACACAGAGAGAGACAGAGCTAGACATAGAGATACAGAGAGAGAGACAGAGAGAGACATTGAGAGACAGAGAGACAGAGAGAGACAGAGAGAGAGAATGAGAGACACATAAATAGAGACAGAGAGAGACAGAGAGAGAGAAAGAGAGAGACAGAGACACATAGACAGACAGAGAGACAGAGAGAGAGAGACAGAGAGAGAAACAGAGAGAGAAAGAGAGAGAAACAGAGAGACCGAGAGAGACAGAGATAGGGATGGAGAGAGACATAGAGTGAGACAGAGAGCGACAGATAGAGAGACAGAGAGAGACAGAGAGAGAAACAGAGAGAGACCGAGAGAGACAGAGAGAGACAAAGAGAGAGAAAGAGAGACAGAGAGAGACAGAGAGACAGAGAGAGACAGAGGGAGACAGAGAGAGACAGAGAGACCGAGAGAGACAGAGATAGGGATGGAGAGAGACATAGAGAGAGACAGAGAGCGACAGATAGAGAGACAGAGAGAGAGACAGAGAGAGAAAGAGAGAGACAAAAAGAGACAAAGAGAGACAGAAAGATAGAGAGAGAGAGAAATAGAAGGACATAGAAATACAGAGAGAAACAAAGAAAGACAGAGAGAGACAGAGAGAGAAACAGACAGAGACAGAAAAGAGACAAAGAGAGAGAGACAGAGAAAGACAGAGAGCGACAGAGAGAGACAGAAAGAGACCTACAGAGAGAGACAAAGAGAGACAGAGAGAGATATAGAGAGAGACAGAGTGAGACAAATAGAGAAACAGAGAGAGACAGAGATTGAGACAGAGAGAGACAGAAAGAGACAGAGAGAGACATAGAGAGACAAAGAGACAGAGAGAGACAGGGAGAGACAGAGAGAGAGACAGAGAGAGACATAAATAGAGACAGAGAGAGACAGAGAGGGAGAAAGAGAGAGACAGAGACACAGAGAGAGACAGAGAGAGAGCAGAGAGAGACACAGAGAGAGAAACAGAGAGACAGAGAGAGACAGAGAGAGACAGAGATAGGGAATGAGAGGAGACATAGAGAGAGACAGAGAGCGACAGATAGAGAGACAGAGAGAGACAGAGAGAGACAGAGAGAGAAACAGACAGAGACAGAAAATAGACAGAGAGAGAGACAGAGAGAGACAGAGAAAGACAGAGAGCAACAGATAGAGACAGAAAGAGACCTAAAGAGAGAGACAAAGAGAGACAGAGAGAGATATAGAGAGAGACAGAGAGAGACAAATAGAAAAACAGAGAGAGACAGTGATTGAGACAGAGAGAGACAGAAAGAGACAGAGAGAGACATAGAGAGACAAAGAGACAGAGAGAGACACGGAGAGACAGAGAGAGAGACAGAGAGAGACATAAATAGAGACAGAGAGAGACAGAGAGAGAGAAAGAGAGAGACAGAGACACAGAGAGAGAGTCCGAGAGAGAGCAGAGAGAGACAGAGAGAGACACCAAGAGACAGAGAGAGACAGAGAGAGACAGAGAGAGACAGAGATAGGGATAGAGAGAGACATAGAGAGAGACAGAGAGCGACAGAGAGAGAGAGACAGAGAGAGACAGAGAGAGAGAGACAGAGAGAGACATAGATAGAGACAGAGAGAGACAGAGAGAGAGAAAGAGAGAGACAGAGACACAGAGACAGACAGAGAGAGAGACAGAGAGAGAGACAGAGAGAGAGACAGAGAGAGAAACAGAGAGAGAAAGAGAGAGACAAAGTGAGACTGAGAGAGACAGAGATAGGGATAGAGGGAGACATAGAGAGAGACAGAGCGACAGAGAGAGAGACAGAGAGAGAGACCGAGAGAGACAGAGAGAGACCGAGAGAGACAGAGAGAGACAAAGAGAGACAGAGAGATACAGAGAGAGAGACATAGAGAGACAGAGAGACAGAGAGAGACAAAGAGAGAGACAGAGAGAGACAGAGAGACCGAGAGAGACAGAGATAGGGATGGAGAGAGACATAGAGAGAGACAGAGAGCGACAGAGAGAGAAACAGAGAAAGACAGAGAGAGAGACAGAGAGAGAAAGAGAGAGACAAAAAGAGACAAAGAGAGACAGAAAGATAGAGAGAGAGAGAAATAGAGAGACATAGAAATACAGAGAGAAACAAAGAAAGACAGAGAGAGACAGAGAGAGACAGAGAGAGAAACAGACAGAGACAGAAAAGAGACAAAGAGAGAGAGACAGAGAGAGACAGAGAAAGACAGAGAGCGACAGAGAGAGACAGAAAGAGACCTACAGAGAGAGACAGAGAGAGATATAGAGAGAGACAGAGAGAGACAAATAGAGAAACAGAGAGAGACAGAGATTGAGACAGAGAGAGACAGAAAGAGACAGAGAGAGACATAGAGAGACAAAGAGACAGAGAGAGACAGGGAGAGACAGAGAGAGAGACAGAGAGAGACATAAATAGAGACAGAGAGAGACAGAGAGAGAGAAAGAGAGAGACAGAGACACAGAGAGAGACAGAGAGAGAGCAGAGAGAGACACAGAGAGACAGAGAGAGACAGAGAGTGACAGAGATAGGGATAGAGAGAGACATAGAGAGATACAGAGAGCGACAGATAGAGAGACAGAGAGAGACAGAGAGAGAGACCGAGAGAGACAGAGAGAGCCCGTGAGAGACAGAGAGAGACAAAGAGAGACAGAGAGATACAGAGAGAGAGACATAGAGAGACATAGAAATACAGAGAGAGACAAAGATAGACAGAGAGAGACAGAGAGAGACAGAGAGAGAAACCGAGAGAGACAGAGATAAATAGGGAGACACAGGGAGACACAGAGAGAGACAGAGCTAGACAGAGAGATACAGAGAGAGAGACAAAGAGAGTCATTGAGAGACAGAGAGACAGAGAGAGACAGGGAGAGACAGAGAGAGAGACAGAGAGAGACATAGATAGAGACAGAGAGAGACAGAGAGAGAGAAAGAGAGAGACAGAGACACAGAGACAGACAGAGACAGAGACAGAGAGAGACACAGAGAGAGAGACAGAGAGAAAGACAGAGAGAGACACAGAGAGAGACAGAGAGATACAGAGTGAAAACGAGAGAGACAGAGATAGGGATAGAGAGAGACATAGAGAGAGACAGAGAGTGACAGAGAGAGAGACAGAGAGAGACAGAGACACAGAGACAGACAGAGAGAAACAGAGAGAGACACAGAGAGAGAGACAGAGAGACAGAGAGACAGAGAGAGACAAAGAGAGAAAGAGAGAGACAGAGAGAGAGACAGAGAGAGAGAGAGACAGAGAGAGAGAGACAGAGAGAGACAGAGAGAGAAACAGAGAGAGACAGAGATAGAGAGGGAGACACAGGGAGACACAGAGAGAGACAGATCTAGACAGAGAGATACAGAGAGAGACAGAGAGAGACATTGAGAGACAGAGAGACAGAGAGAGACAGGGAGAGACAGAGAGAGACAGAGAGAGACATAGATAGAGACAGAGAGAGACAGAGAGAGAGAAAGAGAGAAACAGAGAGACAGAGAGAGACAGGGAGAGACAGAGAGAGACAGAGAGAGACATAGATAGAGACAGAGAGAGACAGAGAGAGAGACAGAGAGAGACAGAGAGAGACAGAGAGAGACAGAGAGAGACAGAGAGAGACAGAGAGAGAAACAGAGAGAGACAGAGAGAGATAGAGATAGAGAGAGAGACACAGGGAGACACAGAAAGAGACAGAGCTAGACAGAGAGATACAGAGAGAGAGACAGAGAGAGACACAGAGAGAGACAGAGAGAGACAGAGAGTCCGAGAGAGACAGAGATATGGATAGAGAGAAACATAGAGAGAGACAGAGAGCGACAGAGAGAGAGACAGAGAGAGACAGAGAGAGAGACAGAGAGAGACAGAGAGAGACAAAGAGAGACAAAGAGAGACAGAAAGATATATATAGAGAGAAATAGAGAGACATAGAAATACAGAGAGAAACAAAGAAAGACAGAGAGAGACAGAGAGAGACAGAGAGAGAAACAGACAGAGACAGAAAAGAGACAAAGAGAGAGAGACAGAGAGAGACAGAGAAAGACAGAGAGCGACAGAGAGAGACAGAAAGAGACCTACAGAGAGAGACAAAGAGAGACAGAGAGAGATATAGAGAGAGACAGAGAGAGACAGAGAGAGACAAATAGAGAAACAGAGAGAGACAGAGATTGAGACAGAGAGTGACAGAAAGAGACAGAGAGAGACATAGAGAGACAAAGAGTCAGAGAGAGACAGGGAGAGACAGAGAGAGACAGAGAGAGAAATAAATAGAGACAGAGAGAGACAGAGAGAGAGAAAGAGAGAGACAGAGACACAGAGAGAGACAGAGAGAGAGCAGAGAGAGACACAGAGAGAGACACAGAGAGAGAGAGACAGAGAGAGACAGAGATAGGGATAGAGAGAGACATAGAGAGAGACAGAGAGCGACAAAGAGAGAGACAGAGAGAGACAGAGAGAGAGACTGAGAGAGACAGAGAGAGACAGAGAGAGACAAAGAGAGACAGAGAGATACAGAGAGAGAGAGACGTAGAGAGACATAGAAATACAGAGAGAGACAAAGAAAGACAGAGAGAGAGACAGTGAGAGACAGAGAGAGAGACAGACAGAGACAGAAAAGAGACAAAGAGAGAGAGACAGAGAGAGACAGAGATAACAGAGAGCGACAGAGAGACAGAAAGAGACATACATAGAGAGACATAGAGAGACAGAGAGAGACATAGAGAGAGACAGACAGAGACAGAGGGAGACAAAGAGAGAAACAGAGAGAGACAGAAATTGAGACAGAGAGAGACAGAAAGAGACAGAGAGAGACAGAAAGAGACAGAGAGAGACAGAAAGAGACACAGAGAGACAAAGAGAGAGACAGAGAGACAGAGAGAGAGAGAGAAAGAGACAGAGAAAGATAGAGAGAGACAGAGAGAGACACAGAGAGAGACAGAGAGTAAGACAGAGAGAGAGAGTGAGAGAGACAGAAAAAGAGACAGAGAGAGACAGAGATAGGGATAGAGAGAGACAGAAAGAGAGACAGAGAGAGACATAGAGAGTGAGAGAGACAGAAAGAGAGAAAGAGAGAGACCGAGACAGAGAGAGATAGAGACAGAGTGAGATAGACTGAGTGAGACAGAAAGAGAGACAGAGAAAGAGACAGAGAGAGACAGAGAGAGAGACAGAGAGAGACAGAGAGAGAGACAGAGAGAGACAGAGAGAGACAGAGAGAGAAACAGAGAGACAGAGAGAGAGACAGAGAGAGACAGAGAGAGACAGAGAGAGACAGAGAGTGAAACAGAGAGAGACAGAGATAGAGAGGGAGACACAGGGAGACACAGAGAGAGACAGAGCTAGACAGAGAGCTACAGAGAGAGAGACAGAGAGAGACATTGAGAGACAGAGAGAGACAGGGAGAGACAGAGAGAGAGACAGAGAGAGACATAGATAGAGACAGAGAGAGACAGAGAGAGAGAAAGAGAGAGACAGAGACACAGAGAGAGACAGAGAGAGAGCAGAGAGAGACACAGAGAGACAGAGAGAGACAGAGAGTGACAGAGATAGAGATAGAGAGAGACATAGAGAGATACAGAGAGCGACAGATAGAGAGACAGAGAGAGACAGAGAGAGAGACCGAGAGAGACAGAGAGAGCCCGTGAGAGACAGAGAGAGACAAAGAGAGACAGAGAGATACAGAGAGAGAGACATAGAGAGACATAGAAATACAGAGAGAGACAAAGATAGACAGAGAGAGACAGAGAGAGACAGAGAGAGAAACCGAGAGAGACAGAGATAAATAGGGAGACACAGGGAGACACAGAGAGAGACAGAGCTAGACAGAGAGATACAGAGACAGAGACAGAGAGAGTCATTGAGAGACAGAGAGACAGAGAGAGACAGGGAGAGACAGAGAGAGAGACAGAGAGAGACATAGATAGAGACAGAGAGAGACAGAGAGAGAGAAAGAGAGAGACAGAGACACAGAGAAAGACAGAGACAGAGACAGAGAGAGACACAGAGAGAGAGAGACAGAGAGAAAGACAGAGAGAGACACAGAGAGAGACAGAGAGATACAGAGTGAAAACGAGAGAGACAGAGATAGGGATAGAGAGAGACATACAGAGAGACAGAGAGTGACAGAGAGAGAGACAGAGAGAGACAGAGACACAGAGACAGACAGAGAGAAACAGAGAGAGACACAGAGAGAGAGACAGAGAGACAAAGAGACAGAGAGAGACAAAGAGAGAAAGAGAGAGACAGAGAGAGAGACAGAGAGAGAGAGAGACAGAGAGAGAGAGACAGAGAGAGACAGAGAGAGAAACAGAGAGAGACAGAGATAGAGAGGGAGACACAGGGAGACACAGAGAGAGACAGATCTAGACAGAGAGATACAGAGAGAGACAGAGAGAGACATTGAGAGACAGAGAGACAGAGAGAGACAGGGAGAGACAGAGAGAGACAGAGAGAGACTTAGATAGAGACAGAGAGAGACAGAGAGAGAGAAAGAGAGAAACAGAGAGACAGAGAGAGACAGGGAGAGACAGAGAGAGACAGAGAGAGACATAGATAGAGACAGAGAGAGACAGAGAGAGAGACAGAGAGAGACAGAGAGAGACAGAGAGAGACAGAGAGAGACAGAGAGAGACAGAGAGAGAAACAGAGAGAGACAGAGAGAGATAGAGATAGAGAGAGAGACACAGGGAGACACAGAAAGAGACAGAGCTAGACAGAGAGATACAGAGAGAGAGACAGAGAGAGACACAGAGAGAGACAGAGAGAGACAGAGAGTCCGAGAGAGACAGAGATATGGATAGAGAGAAACATAGAGAGAGACAGAGAGCGACAGAGAGAGAGACAGAGAGAGACAGAGAGAGAGACAGAGAGAGACAGAGAGAGACAAAGAGAGACAAAGAGAGACAGAAAGATATATATAGAGAGAAATAGAGAGACATAGAAATACAGAGAGAAACAAAGAAAGACAGAGAGAGACAGAGAGAGACAGAGAGAGAAACAGACAGAGACAGAAAAGAGACAAAGAGAGAGAGACAGAGAGAGACAGAGAAAGACAGAGAGCGACAGAGAGAGACAGAAAGAGACCTACAGAGAGAGACAAAGAGAGACAGAGAGAGATATAGAGAGAGACAGAGAGAGACAGAGAGAGACAAATAGAGAAACAGAGAGAGACAGAGATTGAGACAGAGAGTGACAGAAAGAGACAGAGAGAGACATAGAGAGACAAAGAGTCAGAGAGAGACAGGGAGAGACAGAGAGAGACAGAGAGAGAAATAAATAGAGACAGAGAGAGACAGAGAGAGAGAAAGAGAGAGACAGAGACACAGAGAGAGACAGAGAGAGAGCAGAGAGAGACACAGAGAGAGACACAGAGAGAGAGAGACAGAGAGAGACAGAGATAGGGATAGAGAGAGACATAGAGAGAGACAGAGAGCGACAAAGAGAGAGACAGAGAGAGACAGAGAGAGAGACTGAGAGAGACAGAGAGAGACAGAGAGAGACAAAGAGAGACAGAGAGATACAGAGAGAGAGAGACGTAGAGAGACATAGAAATACAGAGAGAGACAAAGAAAGACAGAGAGAGAGACAGTGAGAGACAGAGAGAGAGACAGACAGAGACAGAAAAGAGACAAAGAGAGAGAGACAGAGAGAGACAGAGATAACAGAGAGCGACAGAGAGACAGAAAGAGACATACATAGAGAGACATAGAGAGACAGAGAGAGACATAGAGAGAGACAGACAGAGACAGAGGGAGACAAAGAGAGAAACAGAGAGAGACAGAAATTGAGACAGAGAGAGACAGAAAGAGACAGAGAGAGACAGAAAGAGACAGAGAGAGACAGAAAGAGACACAGAGAGACAAAGAGAGAGACAGAGAGACAGAGAGAGAGAGAGAAAGAGACAGAGAAAGATAGAGAGAGACAGAGAGAGACACAGAGAGAGACAGAGAGTAAGACAGAGAGAGAGAGTGAGAGAGACAGAAAAAGAGACAGAGAGAGACAGAGATAGGGATAGAGAGAGACAGAAAGAGAGACAGAGAGAGACATAGAGAGTGAGAGAGACAGAAAGAGAGAAAGAGAGAGACCGAGACAGAGAGAGATAGAGACAGAGTGAGATAGACTGAGTGAGACAGAAAGAGAGACAGAGAAAGAGACAGAGAGAGACAGAGAGAGAGACAGAGAGAGACAGAGAGAGAGACAGAGAGAGACAGAGAGAGACAGAGAGAGAAACAGAGAGACAGAGAGAGAGACAGAGAGAGACAGAGAGAGACAGAGAGAGACAGAGAGTGAAACAGAGAGAGACAGAGATAGAGAGGGAGACACAGGGAGACACAGAGAGAGACAGAGCTAGACAGAGAGCTACAGAGAGAGAGACAGAGAGAGACATTGAGAGACAGAGAGAGACAGGGAGAGACAGAGAGAGAGACAGAGAGAGACATAGATAGAGACAGAGAGAGACAGAGAGAGAGAAAGA
>NW_028227276.1:6294179-6349179 GCF_978045245.1 Mus caroli
AGATAGAGACAGAGTGAGAAAGACTGAGTGAGACAGAAAGAGAGACAGAGAAAGAGACAGAGAGAGACAGAGAGAGAGACAGAGAGAGACAGAGAGAGACAGAGAGAGAAACAGAGAGACAGAGAGAGAGACAGAGAGAGACAGAGAGAGACAGAGAGAGACAGAGAGAGACAGAGAGTGAAACAGAGAGAGACAGAGATAGAGAAGGAGACACAGGGAGACACAGAGAGAGACAGAGCTAGACAGAGAGCTACAGAGAGAGAGACAGAGAGAGACATTGAGAGACAGAGAGAGACAGGGAGAGACAGAGAGAGACAGAGATAGAGACAGAGAGAGACAGAGAGAGAGAAAGAGAGAGACAGAGACACAGAGACAGACAGAGAGAAACAGAGAGAGACACCGAGAGTGAGACAGAGAGAGAGAGAGACAGAGAGAGACACAGAGAGAGACAGAGAGAGACGGAGTGAGACCGAGAGAGACAGAGATAGGGATAGAGAGAGACATAGAGGGAGACAGAGAGCGAAAGAGAGAGAGACAGAGAGAGACAGAGAGAGAAACCGAGAGAGACAGAGATAGATAGGGAGACACAGGGAGACACAGAGAGAGACAGAGCTAGACAGAGAGATACAAAGAGAGAGACAGAGAGAGTCATTGAGAGACAGAGAGACAGAGAGAGACAGGGAGAGACAGAGAGAGAGACAGAGAGAGACATAGAGACAGAGAGAGACAGAGAGAGAGAAAGAGAGAGACAGAGACACAGAGACAGACAGAGACAGAGAGAGACACAGAGAGAGAGACAGAGAGAAAGACAGAGAGAGACACAGAGAGAGACAGAGAGAGACAGAGAGAGAAATAGAGAGACAGAGACACAGAGACAGACAGAGACAGAGACAGAGAGAGACACAGAGAGGGAGACAGAGAGAAAGACAGAGAGAGACACAGAGAGAGACAGAGAGTAAGACAGAGAGAGAGAGTGAGAGAGACAGAAAAAGAGACAGAGAGAGACAGAGATAGGGATAGAGAGAGACAGAAAGAGAAACAGAGAGAGACATAGAGAGTGAGAGAGACAGAAAGAGAGAAAGAGAGAGACAGAGACAGAGAGAGATAGAGACAGAGTGAGATAGACTGAGTGAGACAGAAAGAGAGACAGAGAAAGAGACAGAGAGAGACAGAGAGAGAGACAGAGAGAGACAGAGAGAGAGACAGAGAGAGACAGAGAGAGACAGAGAGAGAAACAGAGAGAGACAGAGAGAGACAGAGAGAGACAGAGAGTGAAACAGAGAGAGACAGAGATAGAGAGGGAGACACAGGGAGACACAGAGAGAGACAGAGCTAGACAGAGAGCTACAGAGAGAGAGACAGAGAGAGACATTGAGAGACAGAGAGAGACAGGGAGAGACAGAGAGAGAGACAGAGAGAGACATAGATAGAGACAGAGAGAGACAGAGAGAGAGAAAGAGAGAGACAGAGACACAGAGACAGACAGAGAGAAACAGAGAGAGACACAGAGAGTGAGACAGAGAGAGAGAGAGACAGAGAGAGACACAGAGAGAGACAGAGAGATACAGAGTGAAAACGAGAGAGACAGAGATAGGGATAGAGAGAGACATAGAGAGAGACAGAGAGTGACAGAGAGAGAGACAGAGAGAGACAGAGACACAGAGACAGACAGAGAGAAACAGAGAGAGACACAGAGAGAGAGACAGAGAGACAGAGAGACAGAGAGAGACAAAGAGAGAAAGAGAGAGACAGAGAGAGAGACAGAGAGAGAGAGACAGAGAGAGAGACAGAGAGAGACAGAGAGAGAAACAGAGAGAGACAGAGATAGAGAGGGAGACATAGGGAGACACAGAGAGAGACAGAGCTAGACAGAGAGATACAGAGAGAGACAGAGAGAGACATTGAGAGACAGAGAGACAGAGAGAGACAGGGAGAGACAGAGAGAGACAGAGAGAGACATAGATAGAGACAGAGAGAGACAGAGAGAGAGAAAGAGAGAGACAGAGAGACAGAGAGAGACAGGGAGAGACAGAGAGAGACAGAGAGAGACATAGTTAGAGACAGAGAGAGACAGAGAGAGAGACAGAGAGAGACAGAGAGAGACAGAGAGAGACAGAGAGAGACAGAGAGAGAAACAGAGAGAGACAGAGAGAGATAGAGATAGAGAGGGAGACACAGGGAGACACAGAGAGAGACAGAGCTAGACAGAGAGATACAGAGAGAGAGACAGAGAGAGACACAGAGAGAGACAGAGAGAGACAGAGAGACCGAGAGAGACAGAGATAGGGATAGAGAGAGACATAGAGAGAGACAGAGAGCGACAGAGAGAGAGACAGAGAGAGACAGAGAGAGAGACAGAGAGAGACAGAGAGAGACAAAGAGAGACAAAGAGAGACAGAAAGATATATATAGAGAGAAATAGAGAGACATAGAAATACAGAGAGAAACAAAGAAAGACAGAGAGAGACAGAGAGAGACAGAGAGAGAAACAGACAGAGACAGAAAAGAGACAAAGAGAGAGAGACAGAGAGAGACAGAGAAAGACAGAGAGCGACAGAGAGAGACAGAAAGAGACCTACAGAGAGAGACAGAGAGAGATATAGAGAGAGACAGAGAGAGACAGAGACAAAGAGTCAGAGAGAGACAGGGAGAGACAGAGAGAGAGACAGAGAGAGAAATAAATAGAGACAGAGAGAGACAGAGAGAGAGAAAGAGAAAGACAGAGACACAGAGAGAGACAGAGAGAGAGCAGAGAGAGACACAGAGAGAGAGAGAAAGATAGAGACAGAGAGAGACAGAGATAGGGATAGAGAGAGACATAGAGAGAGACAGAGAGCGACAGAGAGAGAGACAGAGAGAGACAGAGAGAGAGACTGAGAGAGACAGAGAGAGACAAAGAGAGACAGAGAGATACAGAGAGAGAGAGACGTAGAGAGACGTAGAAATGCAGAGAGAGACAAAGAAAGACAGAGAGAGAGACAGTGAGAGACAGAGAGAGAGACAGACAGAGACCGAAAAGAGACAAAGAGAGAGAGACAGAGCGAGACAGAGAAAGACAGAGAGCGACAGAGAGAGACAGAAAGAGACATACATAGAGAGACAGAGAGAGACATAGAGAGAGACAGACAGAGACAGAGGGAGACAAAGAGAGAAACAGAGAGAGACAGAAATTGAGACAGAGAGAGACAGAAAGAGACAGAGAGAGACAGAAAGAGACACAGAGAGACAAAGAGAGAGAGAGAGACAGAGAGAGAGAGAGAGAAAGAGACAGAGAAAGATAGAGAGAGACAGAGAGAGACACAGAGAGAGACAGAGAGTAAGACAGAGAGAGAGTGAGAGAGACAGAAAAAGAGACAGAGAGAGACAGAGATAGGGATAGAGAGAGACAGAAAGAGAGACAGAGAGAGACATAGAGAGTGAGAGAGACAGAAAGAGAGAAAGAGAGAGACAGAGACAGAGAGAGATAGAGACAGAGTGAGAAAGACTGAGTGAGACAGAAAGAGAGACAGAGAAAGAGACAGAGAGAGACAGAGAGAGAGACAGAGAGAGACAGAGAGAGACAGAGAGAGAAACAGAGAGACAGAGAGAGAGACAGAGAGAGACAGAGAGAGACAGAGAGAGACAGAGAGAGACAGAGAGTGAAACAGAGAGAGACAGAGATAGAGAAGGAGACACAGGGAGACACAGAGAGAGACAGTGCTAGACAGAGAGCTACAGAGAGAGAGACAGAGAGAGACATTGAGAGACAGAGAGAGACAGGGAGAGACAGAGAGAGAGACAGAGAGAGACAGAGATAGAGACAGAGAGAGACAGAGAGAGAGAAAGAGAGAGACAGAGACACAGAGACAGACAGAGAGAAACAGAGAGAGACACAGAGAGTGAGACAGAGAGAGAGAGACAGAGAGAGACACAGAGAGAGACAGAGAGAGACGGAGTGAGACCGAGAGAGACAGAGATAGGGATAGAGAGAGACATAGAGGGAGACAGAGAGCGAAAGAGAGAGAGACAGAGAGAGACAGAGAGAGACAGAGAGAGAAATAGAGAGACAGAGACACAGAGACAGACAGAGACAGAGACAGAGAGAGACACAGAGAGGGAGACAGAGAGAAAGACAGAGAGAGACACAGAGAGAGACAGAGAGAGACAGAGTGAAACCGAGAGAGACAGAGATAGGGATAGAGAGAGACATAGAGAGAGACAGAGAGCGACAGAGAGAGAGACAGAGAGAGACACAGAGAGAGACAGAGAGAGACAGAGAGAGACAAAGAGAGACAAAGAGAGACAGAAAGATAGAGAGAGATAGAAATAGAGAGACATAGAAATACAGAGAGAAACAAAGAAAGACAGAGAGAGACAGAGAGAGACAGAGAGAGACATAGAGAGACAAAGAGACAGAGAGAGACAGGGAGAGACAGAGAGAGAGACAGAGAGATACATAAATAGAGACAGAGAGAGACAGAGAGAGAGAAAGAGAGAGTCAGAGACACAGAGAGAGACAGAGAGAGAGCAGAGAGAGACAGAGAGAGACACAGAGAGACAGAGAGAGACATAGAGAGACAGAGATAGGGATAGAGAGAGACATAGAGAGAGACAGAGAGCGATAGAGAGGGAGACAGAGAGAGACAGATAGAGAGACCGAGAGAGACAGAGAGAGACAGAGAGAGACAAAGAGAGACAGAGATAGGGATAGAGAGAGACATAGAGAGAGACAGAGAGCGACAGAGAGGGAGACAGAGAGAGACAGATAGAGAGACCGAGAGAGACAGAGAGAGACAGAAAGAGACAGAGAGAGACATAGAGAGACAAAGAGACAGAGAGAGACAGGGAGAGACAGAGAGAGAGACAGAGAGAGACATAAATAGAGACAGAGAAAGACAGAGAGAGAGAAAGAGAGAGTCAGAGACACAGAGAGAGACAGAGAGACACAGAGAGAGACACAGAGAGAGAGAGAGAGAGACAGAGAGAGACAGAGATAGGGATAGAGAGAGAAATAGAGAGAGACAGAGAGCGACAGAGAGGGAGACAGAGAGAGACAGATAGAGAGACCGAGAGAGACAGAGAGAGACAGAGAGAGACAAAGAGAGACAGAGAGATACAGAGAGAGAGACATAGAGAGATATAGAAATAAGGAGAGAGAGACAAAGAAAGACAGAGAGAGAGACAGAGAGAGACAGAGAGAGAGACATAAAGAGACAGAAAAGAGACAAAGAGAGAGAGACAGCGAAAGACAGAGAGCGACACAGAGAGACAGAAAGAGACATACGGAGAGACACATAGAGCGACAGAGAGAGACAAAGAGAGAGACAGAGAGAGACAAAGATTGAAACAGAGAGACACAGAAATTGAGACAGAGAGAGACAGAAAGAGACAGAGAGAGACAGAAAGAGACACAGAGAGACAAAGAGAGAGACAGAGAGAGACCAAGAGAGATAGAGAAAGAGACAGAGAGAGATAGAGAGAGACACAGAGAGACACAGAGAGAGACAGATAGTAAGACAGAGAGAGTGAGAGAGACAGAAAGAGAGACAGAGAGAGACAGAGATAGGGATAGAGAGAGACAGAGAGTGAGACAGAGAGAGACATAGAGAGTGAGAGAGACAGAAAGAGAGAAAGAGAGAGACAGAGACAGAGAGATAGAGACAGAGTGAGATAGACTGAGTGAGAAAGAAAGAGAGACAGAGATAGAGACAGAGAGAGACAGAGAGAGACAGAGAGAGACAGAGAGAGAAACAGAGAGACAGAGAGAGAGACAGAGAGAGAGACAGAGAGAGAGAGAGACAGAGAGAGACAGAGAGAGACAGAGAGAGAAACAGAGAGAGACAGAGATAGAGAGGGAGACACAGGGAGACACAGAGAGAGACAGAGCTAGACAGAGAGATACAGAGAGAGACAGAGAGAGACATTGAGAGACAGAGAAACAGAGAGAGACAGGGAGAGACAGAGATAGAGACAGAGAGAGACAAAGATAGAGACAGAGAGAGACAGAGAGAGAGAAAGAGAGAGACAGAGTCACAGAGACAGACAGAGAGAGAGACAGAGAGAGACACAGAGAGAGAAACAGAGAGAGAGAGAGACAGAGAGAGACACAGAGAGAGACAGAGAGAGACAGAGTGAGACCGAGAGAGACAGAGATAGGGATAGAGAGAGACATAGAGAGAGACAGAGAGCGATAGAGAGAGAGACAGAGAGAGACAGAGAAAGACAAAGAGAAACAAAGCGAGACAGAGAGATACTGAGAGAGAGACATAGAGAGACATAGAAATACAGAGAGAGACAAAGAAAGACAGAGACAGACAGAGAGAAACAGAGAGAGAGACAGACAGAGACAGAAAAGAGACAAAGAGAGAGAGACAGAGAGAGACAGAGAAAGACAGAGAGCAAGAGAGAGAGACAGAAAAAGACCTACAGAGAGAGACATAGAGAGATAGAGAGAGACATAGAGAGAGACTGAGAGAGACAGAGAGAGACAATGAGAGAAACAGAGAGAGACAGAGATTGAGACAGAGAGACAGAAAGAGACAGAGCGAGACATAGAGAGACAGAGAGACAGAGAGAGACAGGGACAGACAGAGAGAGAGACAGACAGAGAGAAAGAGAGAGACATAGATAGAGACAGAGAGACAGAGAGAGAGAAAGAGTTAGACAGAGACACAGAGAGAGACAGAGA
Source organism: Mus caroli (assembly GCF_978045245.1). Taxonomy (NCBI): domain Eukaryota; kingdom Metazoa; phylum Chordata; class Mammalia; order Rodentia; family Muridae; genus Mus; species Mus caroli. The sequence continues at coordinate 6,300,847 of NW_028227276.1, forward strand.
GAGAGACAGAGAGAGACATAGAGAGAGACAGAGAGAGACAGAGAGAGACACAGAGAGAGAGAGACACAGAGAGACAGAGATAGGGATAGAGAGAGACATAGAGAGAGACAGAGAGCGACTGAGAGAGAGACAGAGAGAGACAGAGAGAGACAGAGAGAGACAGTGAGAGACAGAGAGAGACATAGAGAGACAGAGAGATACAGAGAGAGAGACATAGAGAGACATAGAAATACAGATAGAGACAAAGAAAGACAGAGAGAGAGCCAGAGAGAGACAGAGACAGACAGAGACAGAAAAGAGACAAAGAGAGAAAGACAGGGAGAGACAGAGAAAGACAGAGACAGAAATTGAGACAGAGAGAGACAGAAAGAGACAGAGAGAGACAGAAAGAGACAGAGAGAGACAGAGAGAGACAGAAAGAGACACAGAGAGACAAAGAGAAAGACAGAGAGAGACAGAGAAAGACAGAGAGCGACAGAGAGAGACAGAAAGAGACCTACAGAGAGAGAGAAAGAGAGACAGAGAGAGATATAGAGAGAGACAGAGAGAGACAGAGAGAGACAAAGAGAGAAACAGAGATAGACAGAGATTGAGACAGAGAGAGACAGAAAGAGACAGAGAGAGACATAGAGAGACAAAGAGACAGAGAGAGACAGGGAGAGACAGAGAGAGAGACAGAGAGAGAAATAAATAGAGACAGAGAGAGACAGAGAGAGAGAAAGAGAGAGACAGAGAGAGACAGAGAGAGAGAAAGAGAGAGACAGAGTCACAGAGACAGACAGAGAGAGAGACAGAGAGAGACACAGAGAGAGAAACAGAGAGAGAGAGACAGAGAGAGACACAGAGAGAGACAGAGAGAGACAGAGTGAAACCGAGAGAGACAGAGATAGGGATAGAGAGAGACATAGAGAGAGACAGAGAGCGATAGAGAGAGACAGAGAGAGACAGAGAGAGAGACAGAGAGAGACAGAGAAAGACAAAGAGAAACAAAGCGAGACAGAGAGATACAGAGAGAGAGACATAGAGAGACATAGAAATACAGAGAGAGACAAAGAAAGACAGAGACAGACAGAGAGAAACAGAGAGAGAGACAGACAGAGACAGAAAAGAGACAAAGAGAGAGAGACAGAGAGAGACAGAGAAAGAAGAGAGCGAGAGAGAGAGACAGAAAGAGACCTACAGAGAGAGACATAGAGAGATAGAGAGAGACATAGAGAGAGACTGAGAGAGACAGAGAGAGACAAAGAGAGAAACAGAGAGAGACAGAGATTGAGACAGAGAGACAGAAAGAGACAGAGAGAGACATAGAGAGACAGAGAGACAGAGAGAGACAGGGACAGACAGAGAGAGAGACAGAGAGAGAGAAAGAGAGAGACATAGATAGAGACAGAGAGAGACAGAGAGAGAGAAAGAGATAGACAGAGACACAGAGAGAGACAGAGAGAGAGACAGAGAGAGACATAGAGAGAGACAGAGAGAGACATAGAGAGACACAGAGAGAGAGACACAGAGAGACAGAGATAGGGATAGAGAGAGACATAGAGAGAGACAGAGAGCGACTGAGAGAGAGACAGAGAGAGAGACAGAGAGAGACAGAGAGAGACAGAGAGAGACATAGAGAGACAGAGAGATACAGAGAGAGAGACATAGAGAGACATAGAAATACAGATAGAGACAAAGAAAGACAGAGAGAGAGCCAGAGAGAGACAGAGACAGACAGAGACTTAAAAGAGACAAAGAGAGAAAGACAGGGAGAGATAGAGAAAGACAGAGACAGAGAAAGAGAGAGACAGAGACACAGAGAGAGACAGAGCGAGAGACACAGAGAGAGACAGAGAGAGAGACAGAGAGAGACACAGAGAGATACAGAGAGAGACAGAGAGAGACAGAGAGAGACAGAGAGAGAAACAGAGAGAGACAGAGAGAGAAAGAGATAGAGAGGGAGACACAGGGAGACACAGAGAGAGACAGAGCTAGACAGAGAGATACAGAGAGAGAGACAGAGAGAGACATAGAGAGACAGAGAGACAGAGAGAGACACAGAGAGAGACAGAGAGAGAAAGAGAGACCGAGAGAGACAGAGATAGGGATAGAGAGAGACATAGAGAGAGACAGAGAGCGACAGAGAGAGAGACAGAAAGAGAAAGAGAGAGAGAAAGAGAGAGACAAATAGAGACAGAAAGATAGAGAGAGAGAAATAGAGAGACATAGAAATAAAGAGAGAAACAAAGAAAGACAGAGAGAGACAGAGAGAGAAACAGACAGAGACAGAAAAGAGACAAAGAGAGAGAGACGGAGAGAGATAGAGAAAGACAGAGAGCGACAGAGAGAGCCGGAAGGAGACCTAAAGAGAGAGACAAAGAGAGACAGAGAGAGATATAGAGAGAGACAGAGAGAGACAGAGAGAGACAAATAGAGAAACAGAGGGAGACAGAGATTGAGACAGAGAGAGAGACAGAAAGAGACAGAGAGAGACATAGAGAGACAAAGAGACAGAGAGAGACAGGGAGAGACAGAGAGAGAGACAGAGAGAGACAAAAATAGAGACAGAGAGAGATAGAGAGAGAGAAAGAGGCAGACAGAGACACAGAGAGAGACAGAGAGAGCAAAGAGAAACACAGAGAGAGACACAGAGAGACAGAGAGAGACAGAGAGAGACAGAGAGACAGAGATAGGAATAGAGAGAGACATAGAGAGAGACAGAAAGCAACAGAGAGAGAGACAAAGAGAGACAGAGAGAGAGACAGAGAGACAAAGAGAGACAGAGAGATACAGAGAGAGACATAGAGAGACCTTGAAATACAGAGAGAGACAAAGAAAGACAGAGTGAGACAGAGAGAAACAGAGAGAGAGACAGACAGAGACCGAAAAGAGACAAAGAGAGAGAGACAGAGAGAGACAGAGAAAGACAGAGAGCGAGAGAGAGAGACAGAAAGAGACCTACAGAGAGAGACATAGAGAGATAGAGAGAGACATAGAGAGAGACTGAGAGAGACAGAGAGAGACAAATAGAGAAACAGAGAGAGACAGAGATTGAGACAGAGAGACAGAAAGAGACAGAGAGAGACATAGAGAGACAGAGAGACAGAGAGAGACAGGGACAGACAGAGAGAGAGACAGACAGAGAGCAAGAGAGAGACATAGATAGAGACAGAGAGAGACAGAGAGAGAGAAAGAGTTAGACAGAGACACAGAGAGAGACAGAGAGAGAGACAGAGAGAGACATAGAGAGAGACAGAGAGAGACAGAGAGAGACACAGAGAGAGAGAGACACAGAGAGACAGAGATAGGGATAGAGAGAGACATAGAGAGAGACAGAGAGCGACTGAGAGAGAGACAGAGAGAGAGACAAAGAGAGACAGAGAGAGACAGTGAGAGACAGAGAGAGACATAGAGAGACAGAGAGATACAGAGAGAGAGACATAGAGAGACATAGAAATACAGATAGAGACAAAGAAAGACAGAGAGAGAGCCAGAGAGAGACAGAGACAGACAGAGACAGAAAAGAGACAAAGAGAGAAAGACAGGGAGAGACAGAGAAAGACAGAGACAGAAATTGAGACAGAGAGAGACAGAAAGAGACAGAGAGAGACAGAAAGAGACAGAGAGAGACAGAGAGAGACAGAAAGAGACACAGAGAGACAAAGAGAAAGACAGAGAGAGACAGAGAAAGACAGAGAGCGACAGAGAGAGACAGAAAGAGACCTACAGAGAGAGAGAAAGAGAGACAGAGAGAGATATAGAGAGAGACAGAGAGAGACAGAGAGAGACAAAGAGAGAAACAGAGATAGACAGAGATTGAGACAGAGAGAGACAGAAAGAGACAGAGAGAGACATAGAGAGACAAAGAGACAGAGAGAGACAGGGAGAGACAGAGAGAGAGACAGAGAGAGAAATAAATAGAGACAGAGAGAGAGAAAGAGAGAGACAGAGAGAGACAGAGAGAGAGAAAGAGAGAGACAGAGTCACAGAGACAGACAGAGAGAGAGACAGAGAGAGACACAGAGAGAGAAACAGAGAGAGAGAGACAGAGAGAGACACAGAGAGAGACAGAGAGAGACAGAGTGAAACCGAGAGAGACAGAGATAGGGATAGAGAGAGACATAGAGAGAGACAGAGAGCGATAGAGAGAGACAGAGAGAGACAGAGAGAGAGACAGAGAGAGACAGAGAAAGACAAAGAGAAACAAAGCGAGACAGAGAGATACAGAGAGAGAGACATAGAGAGACATAGAAATACAGAGAGAGACAAAGAAAGACAGAGACAGACAGAGAGAAACAGAGAGAGAGACAGACAGAGACAGAAAAGAGACAAAGAGAGAGAGACAGAGAGAGACAGAGAAAGAAGAGAGCGAGAGAGAGAGACAGAAACGACCTACAGAGAGAGACATAGAGAGATAGAGAGAGACATAGAGAGAGACTGAGAGAGACAGAGAGAGACAAAGAGAGAAACAGAGAGAGACAGAGATTGAGACAGAGAGACAGAAAGAGACAGAGAGAGACATAGAGAGACAGAGAGACAGAGAGAGACAGGGACAGACAGAGAGAGAGACAGAGAGAGAGAAAGAGAGAGACATAGATAGAGACAGAGAGAGACAGAGAGAGAGAAAGAGATAGACAGAGACACAGAGAGAGACAGAGAGAGAGACAGAGAGAGACATAGAGAGAGACAGAGAGAGACATAGAGAGACACAGAGAGAGAGACACAGAGAGACAGAGATAGGGATAGAGAGAGACATAGAGAGAGACAGAGAGCGACTGAGAGAGAGACAGAGAGAGAGACAGAGAGAGACAGAGAGAGACAGAGAGAGACATAGAGAGACAGAGAGATACAGAGAGAGAGACATAGAGAGACATAGAAATACAGATAGAGACAAAGAAAGACAGAGAGAGAGCCAGAGAGAGACAGAGACAGACAGAGACTTAAAAGAGACAAAGAGAGAAAGACAGGGAGAGATAGAGAAAGACAGAGACAGAGAAAGAGAGAGACAGAGACACAGAGAGAGACAGAGCGAGAGACACAGAGAGAGACAGAGAGAGAGACAGAGAGAGACACAGAGAGATACAGAGAGAGACAGAGAGAGACAGAGAGAGACAGAGAGAGAAACAGAGAGAGACAGAGAGAGAAAGAGATAGAGAGGGAGACACAGGGAGACACAGAGAGAGACAGAGCTAGACAGAGAGATACAGAGAGAGAGACAGAGAGAGACATAGAGAGACAGAGAGACAGAGAGAGACACAGAGAGAGACAGAGAGAGAAAGAGAGACCGAGAGAGACAGAGATAGGGATAGAGAGAGACATAGAGAGAGACAGAGAGCGACAGAGAGAGAGACAGAAAGAGAAAGAGAGAGAGAAAGAGAGAGACAAAGAGAGACAGAAAGATAGAGAGAGAGAAATAGAGAGACATAGAAATAAAGAGAGAAACAAAGAAAGACAGAGAGAGACAGAGAGAGAAACAGACAGAGACAGAAAAGAGACAAAGAGAGAGAGACGGAGAGAGATAGAGAAAGACAGAGAGCGACAGAGAGAGCCGGAAGGAGACCTAAAGAGAGAGACAAAGAGAGACAGAGAGAGATATAGAGAGAGACAGAGAGAGACAGAGAGAGACAAATAGAGAAACAGAGGGAGACAGAGATTGAGACAGAGAGAGAGACAGAAAGAGACAGAGAGAGACATAGAGAGACAAAGAGACAGAGAGAGACAGGGAGAGACAGAGAGAGAGACAGAGAGAGACAAAAATAGAGACAGAGAGAGATAGAGAGAGAGAAAGAGGCAGACAGAGACACAGAGAGAGACAGAGAGAGCAAAGAGAAACACAGAGAGAGACACAGAGAGACAGAGAGAGACAGAGAGAGACAGAGAGACAGAGATAGGAATAGAGAGAGACATAGAGAGAGACAGAAAGCAACAGAGAGAGAGACAAAGAGAGACAGAGAGAGAGACAGAGAGACAAAGAGAGACAGAGAGATACAGAGAGAGACATAGAGAGACCTTGAAATACAGAGAGAGACAAAGAAAGACAGAGTGAGACAGAGAGAAACAGAGAGAGAGACAGACAGAGACAGAAAAGAGACAAAGAGAGAGAGACAGAGAGAGACAGAGAAAGACAGAGAGCGAGAGAGAGAGACAGAAAGAGACCTACAGAGAGAGACATAGAGAGATAGAGAGAGACATAGAGAGAGACTGAGAGAGACAGAGAGAGACAAATAGAGAAACAGAGAGAGACAGAGATTGAGACAGAGAGACAGAAAGAGACAGAGAGAGACATAGAGAGACAGAGAGACAGAGAGAGACAGGGACAGACAGAGAGAGAGACAGACAGAGAGAAAGAGAGAGACATAGATAGAGACAGAGAGAGACAGAGAGAGAGAAAGAGTTAGACAGAGACACAGAGAGAGACAGAGAGAGAGACAGAGAGAGACATAGAGAGAGACAGAGAGAGACAGAGAGAGACACAGAGAGAGAGAGACACAGAGAGACAGAGATAGGGATAGAGAGAGACATAGAGAGAGACAGAGAGCGACTGAGAGAGAGACAGAGAGAGAGACAGAGAGAGACAGAGAGAGACAGTGAGAGACAGAGAGAGACATAGAGAGACAGAGAGATACAGAGAGAGAGACATAGAGAGACATAGAAATACAGATAGAGACAAAGAAAGACAGAGAGAGAGCCAGAGAGAGACAGAGACAGACAGAGACAGAAAAGAGACAAAGAGAGAAAGACAGGGAGAGACAGAGAAAGACAGAGACAGAAATTGAGACAGAGAGAGACAGAAAGAGACAGAGAGAGACAGAAAGAGACAGAGAGAGACAGAGAGAGACAGAAAGAGACACAGAGAGACAAAGAGAAAGACAGAGAGAGACAGAGAAAGACAGAGAGCGACAGAGAGAGACAGAAAGAGACCTACAGAGAGAGAGAAAGAGAGACAGAGAGAGATATAGAGAGAGACAGAGAGAGAAAGAGAGAGACAAAGAGAGAAACAGAGATAGACAGAGATTGAGACAGAGAGAGACAGAAAGAGACAGAGAGAGACATAGAGAGACAAAGAGACAGAGAGAGACAGGGAGAGACAGAGAGAGAGACAGAGAGAGAAATAAATAGAGACAGAGAGAGACAGAGAGAGAGAAAGAGAGAGACAGAGAGAGACAGAGAGAGAGAAAGAGAGAGACAGAGTCACAGAGACAGACAGAGAGAGAGACAGAGAGAGACACACAGAGAGAAACAGAGAGAGAGAGACAGAGAGAGACACAGAGAGAGACAGAGAGAGACAGAGTGAAACCGAGAGAGACAGAGATCGGGATAGAGAGAGACATAGAGAGAGACAGAGAGCGATAGAGAGAGACAGAGAGAGACAGAGAGAGAGACAGAGAGAGACAGAGAAAGACAAAGAGAAACAAAGCGAGACAGAGAGATACAGAGAGAGAGACATAGAGAGACATAGAAATACAGAGAGAGACAAAGAAAGACAGAGACAGACAGAGAGAAACAGAGAGAGAGACAGACAGAGACAGAAAAGAGACAAAGAGAGAGAGACAGAGAGAGACAGAGAAAGAAGAGAGCGAGAGAGAGAGACAGAAAGAGACCTACAGAGAGAGACATAGAGAGATAGAGAGAGACATAGAGAGAGACTGAGAGAGACAGAGAGAGACAAAGAGAGAAACAGAGAGAGACAGAGATTGAGACAGAGAGACAGAAAGAGACAGAGAGAGACATAGAGAGACAGAGAGACAGAGAGAGACAGGGACAGACAGAGAGAGAGACAGAGAGAGAGAAAGAGAGAGACATAGATAGAGACAGAGAGAGACAGAGAGAGAGAAAGAGATAGACAGAGACACAGAGAGAGACAGAGAGAGAGACAGAGAGAGACATAGAGAGAGACAGAGAGAGACATAGAGAGACACAGAGAGAGAGACACAGAGAGACAGAGATAGGGATAGAGAGAGACATAGAGAGAGACAGAGAGCGACTGAGAGAGAGACAGAGAGAGAGACAGAGAGAGACAGAGAGAGACAGAGAGAGACATAGAGAGACAGAGAGATACAGAGAGAGAGACATAGAGAGACATAGAAATACAGATAGAGACAAAGAAAGACAGAGAGAGAGCCAGAGAGAGACAGAGACAGACAGAGACTTAAAAGAGACAAAGAGAGAAAGACAGGGAGAGATAGAGAAAGACAGAGACAGAGAAAGAGAGAGACAGAGACACAGAGAGAGACAGAGCGAGAGACACAGAGAGAGACAGAGAGAGAGACAGAGAGAGACACAGAGAGATACAGAGAGAGACAGAGAGAGACAGAGAGAGACAGAGAGAGAAACAGAGAGAGACAGAGAGAGAAAGAGATAGAGAGGGAGACACAGGGAGACACAGAGAGAGACAGAGCTAGACAGAGAGATACAGAGAGAGAGACAGAGAGAGACATAGAGAGACAGAGAGACAGAGAGAGACACAGAGAGAGACAGAGAGAGAAAGAGAGACCGAGAGAGACAGAGATAGGGATAGAGAGAGACATAGAGAGAGACAGAGAGTGACAGAGAGAGAGACAGAAAGAGAAAGAGAGAAAGAAAGAGAGAGACAAATAGAGACAGAAAGATAGAGAGAGAGAGAAATAGAGAGACATAGAAATAAAGAGAGAAACAAAGAAAGACAGAGAGAGACAGAGAGAGAAACAGACAGAGACAGAAAAGAGACAAAGAGAGAGAGACGGAGAGAGATAGAGAAAGACAGAGAGCGACAGAGAGAGCCGGAAGGAGACCTAAAGAGAGAGACAAAGAGAGACAGAGAGAGATATAGAGAGAGACAGAGAGAGACAGAGAGAGACAAATAGAGAAACAGAGGGAGACAGAGATTGAGACAGAGAGAGAGACAGAAAGAGACAGAGAGAGACATAGAGAGACAAAGAGACAGAGAGAGACAGGGAGAGACAGAGAGAGAGACAGAGAGAGACAAAAATAGAGACAGAGAGAGATAGAGAGAGAGAAAGAGGCAGACAGAGACACAGAGAGAGACAGAGAGAGCAAAGAGAAACACAGAGAGAGACACAGAGAGACAGAGAGAGACAGAGAGAGACAGAGAGACAGAGATAGGAATAGAGAGAGACATAGAGAGAGACAGAAAGCAACAGAGAGAGAGACAAAGAGAGACAGAGAGAGAGACAGAGAGACAAAGAGAGACAGAGAGATACAGAGAGAGACATAGAGAGACCTTGAAATACAGAGAGAGACAAAGAAAGACAGAGTGAGACAGAGAGAAACAGAGAGAGAGACAGACAGAGACAGAAAAGAGACAAAGAGAGAGAGACAGAGAGAGACAGAGAAAGACAGAGAGCGAGAGAGAGAGACAGAAAGAGACCTACAGAGAGAGACATAGAGAGATAGAGAGAGACATAGAGAGAGACTGAGAGAGACAGAGAGAGACAAATAGAGAAACAGAGAGAGACAGAGATTGAGACAGAGAGACAGAAAGAGATAGAGAGAGACATAGAGAGACAGAGAGACAGAGAGAGACAGGGACAGACAGAGAGAGAGACAGACAGAGAGAAAGAGAGAGACATAGATAGAGACAGAGAGAGACAGAGAGAGAGATAGAGTTAGACAGAGACACAGAGAGAGACAGAGAGAGAGACAGAGAGAGACATAGAGAGAGACAGAGAGAGACAGAGAGAGACACAGAGAGAGAGAGACACAGAGAGACAGAGATAGGGATAGAGAGAGACATAGAGAGAGACAGAGAGCGACTGAGAGAGAGACAGAGAGAGAGACAGAGAGAGACAGAGAGAGACAGTGAGAGACAGAGAGAGACATAGAGAGACAGAGAGATACAGAGAGAGAGACATAGAGAGACATAGAAATACAGATAGAGACAAAGAAAGACAGAGAGAGAGCCAGAGAGAGACAGAGACAGACAGAGACAGAAAAGAGACAAAGAGAGAAAGACAGGGAGAGACAGAGAAAGACAGAGACAGAAATTGAGACAGAGAGAGACAGAAAGAGACAGAGAGAGACAGAAAGAGACCTACAGAGAGAGAGAAAGAGAGACAGAGAGAGATATAGAGAGAGACAGAGAGAGACAGAGAGAGACAAAGAGAGAAACAGAGATAGACAGAGATTGAGACAGAGAGAGACAGAAAGAGACAGAGAGAGACATAGAGAGACAAAGAGACAGAGAGAGACAGGGAGAGACAGAGAGAGAGACAGAGAGAGAAATAAATAGAGACAGAGAGAGACAGAGAGAGAGAAAGAGAGAGACAGAGAGAGACAGAGAGAGAGAAAGAGAGAGACAGAGTCACAGAGACAGACAGAGAGAGAGACAGAGAGAGACACAGAGAGAGAAACAGAGAGAGAGAGACAGAGAGAGACACAGAGAGAGACTGAGAGAGACAGAGTGAAACCGAGAGAGACAGAGATAGGGATAGAGAGAGACATAGAGAGAGACAGAGAGCGATAGAGAGAGACAGAGAGAGACAGAGAGAGAGACAGAGAGAGACAGAGAAAGACAAAGAGAAACAAAGCGAGACAGAGAGATACAGAGAGAGAGACATAGAGAGACATAGAAATACAGAGAGAGACAAAGAAAGACAGAGACAGACAGAGAGAAACAGAGAGAGAGACAGACAGAGACAGAAAAGAGACAAAGAGAGAGAGACAGAGAGAGACAGAGAAAGAAGAGAGCGAGAGAGAGAGACAGAAAGAGACCTACAGAGAGAGACATAGAGAGATAGAGAGAGACATAGAGAGAGACTGAGAGAGACAGAGAGAGACAAAGAGAGAAACAGAGAGAGACAGAGATTGAGACAGAGAGACAGAAAGAGACAGAGAGAGACATAGAGAGACAGAGAGACAGAGAGAGACAGGGACAGACAGAGAGAGAGACAGACAGAGAGAAAGAGAGAGACATAGATAGAGACAGAGAGAGACAGAGAGAGAGATAGAGTTAGACAGAGACACAGAGAGAGACAGAGAGAGAGACAGAGAGAGACATAGAGAGAGACAGAGAGAGACAGAGAGAGACACAGAGAGAGAGAGACACAGAGAGACAGAGATAGGGATAGAGAGAGACATAGAGAGAGACAGAGAGCGACTGAGAGAGAGACAGAGAGAGAGACAGAGAGAGACAGAGAGAGACAGTGAGAGACAGAGAGAGACATAGAGAGACAGAGAGATACAGAGAGAGAGACATAGAGAGACATAGAAATACAGATAGAGACAAAGAAAGACAGAGAGAGAGCCAGAGAGAGACAGAGACAGACAGAGACAGAAAAGAGACAAAGAGAGAAAGACAGGGAGAGACAGAGAAAGACAGAGACAGAAATTGAGACAGAGAGAGACAGAAAGAGACAGAGAGAGACAGAAAGAGACCTACAGAGAGAGAGAAAGAGAGACAGAGAGAGATATAGAGAGAGACAGAGAGAGACAGAGAGAGACAAAGAGAGAAACAGAGATAGACAGAGATTGAGACAGAGAGAGACAGAAAGAGACAGAGAGAGACATAGAGAGACAAAGAGACAGAGAGAGACAGGGAGAGACAGAGAGAGAGACAGAGAGAGAAATAAATAGAGACAGAGAGAGACAGAGAGAGAGAAAGAGAGAGACAGAGAGAGACAGAGAGAGAGAAAGAGAGAGACAGAGTCACAGAGACAGACAGAGAGAGAGACAGAGAGAGACACAGAGAGAGAAACAGAGAGAGAGAGACAGAGAGAGACACAGAGAGAGACTGAGAGAGACAGAGTGAAACCGAGAGAGACAGAGATAGGGATAGAGAGAGACATAGAGAGAGACAGAGAGCGATAGAGAGAGACAGAGAGAGACAGAGAGAGAGACAGAGAGAGACAGAGAAAGACAAAGAGAAACAAAGCGAGACAGAGAGATACAGAGAGAGAGACATAGAGAGACATAGAAATACAGAGAGAGACAAAGAAAGACAGAGACAGACAGAGAGAAACAGAGAGAGAGACAGACAGAGACAGAAAAGAGACAAAGAGAGAGAGACAGAGAGAGACAGAGAAAGAAGAGAGCGAGAGAGAGAGACAGAAAGAGACCTACAGAGAGAGACATAGAGAGATAGAGAGAGACATAGAGAGAGACTGAGAGAGACAGAGAGAGACAAAGAGAGAAACAGAGAGAGACAGAGATTGAGACAGAGAGACAGAAAGAGACAGAGAGAGACATAGAGAGACAGAGAGACAGAGAGAGACAGGGACAGACAGAGAGAGAGACAGAGAGAGAGAAAGAGAGAGACATAGATAGAGACAGAGAGAGACAGAGAGAGAGAAAGAGATAGACAGAGACACAGAGAGAGACAGAGAGAGAGACAGAGAGAGACATAGAGAGAGACAGAGAGAGACATAGAGAGACACAGAGAGAGAGACACAGAGAGACAGAGATAGGGATAGAGAGAGACATAGAGAGAGACAGAGAGCGACTGAGAGAGAGACAGAGAGAGAGACAGAGAGAGACAGAGAGAGACAGAGAGAGACATAGAGAGACAGAGAGATACAGAGAGAGAGACATAGAGAGACATAGAAATACAGATAGAGACAAAGAAAGACAGAGAGAGAGCCAGAGAGAGACAGAGACAGACAGAGACTTAAAAGAGACAAAGAGAGAAAGACAGGGAGAGATAGAGAAAGACAGAGACAGAGAAAGAGAGAGACAGAGACACAGAGAGAGACAGAGCGAGAGACACAGAGAGAGACAGAGAGAGAGACAGAGAGAGACACAGAGAGATACAGAGAGAGACAGAGAGAGACAGAGAGAGACAGAGAGAGAAACAGAGAGAGACAGAGAGAGAAAGAGATAGAGAGGGAGACACAGGGAGACACAGAGAGAGACAGAGCTAGACAGAGAGATACAGAGAGAGAGACAGAGAGAGACATAGAGAGACAGAGAGACAGAGAGAGACACAGAGAGAGACAGAGAGAGAAAGAGAGACCGAGAGAGACAGAGATAGGGATAGAGAGAGACATAGAGAGAGACAGAGAGCGACAGAGAGAGAGACAGAAAGAGAAAGAGAGAGAGAAAGAGAGAGACAAATAGAGACAGAAAGATAGAGAGAGAGAGAAATAGAGAGACATAGAAATAAAGAGAGAAACAAAGAAAGACAGAGAGAGACAGAGAGAGAAACAGACAGAGACAGAAAAGAGACAAAGAGAGAGAGACGGAGAGAGATAGAGAAAGACAGAGAGCGACAGAGAGAGCCGGAAGGAGACCTAAAGAGAGAGACAAAGAGAGACAGAGAGAGATATAGAGAGAGACAGAGAGAGACAGAGAGAGACAAATAGAGAAACAGAGGGAGACAGAGATTGAGACAGAGAGAGAGACAGAAAGAGACAGAGAGAGACATAGAGAGACAAAGAGACAGAGAGAGACAGGGAGAGACAGAGAGAGAGACAGAGAGAGACAAAAATAGAGACAGAGAGAGATAGAGAGAGAGAAAGAGGCAGACAGAGACACAGAGAGAGACAGAGAGAGCAAAGAGAAACACAGAGAGAGACACAGAGAGACAGAGAGAGACAGAGAGAGACAGAGAGACAGAGATAGGAATAGAGAGAGACATAGAGAGAGACAGAAAGCAACAGAGAGAGAGACAAAGAGAGACAGAGAGAGAGACAGAGAGACAAAGAGAGACAGAGAGATACAGAGAGAGACATAGAGAGACCTTGAAATACAGAGAGAGACAAAGAAAGACAGAGTGAGACAGAGAGAAACAGAGAGAGAGACAGACAGAGACAGAAAAGAGACAAAGAGAGAGAGACAGAGAGAGACAGAGAAAGACAGAGAGCGAGAGAGAGAGACAGAAAGAGACCTACAGAGAGAGACATAGAGAGATAGAGAGAGACATAGAGAGAGACTGAGAGAGACAGAGAGAGACAAATAGAGAAACAGAGAGAGACAGAGATTGAGACAGAGAGACAGAAAGAGACAGAGAGAGACATAGAGAGACAGAGAGACAGAGAGAGACAGGGACAGACAGAGAGAGAGACAGACAGAGAGAAAGAGAGAGACATAGATAGAGACAGAGAGAGACAGAGAGAGAGAAAGAGTTAGACAGAGACACAGAGAGAGACAGAGAGAGAGACAGAGAGAGACATAGAGAGAGACAGAGAGAGACAGAGAGAGACACAGAGAGAGAGAGACACAGAGAGACAGAGATAGGGATAGAGAGAGACATAGAGAGAGACAGAGAGCGACTGAGAGAGAGACAGAGAGAGAGACAGAGAGAGACAGAGAGAGACAGTGAGAGACAGAGAGAGACATAGAGAGACAGAGAGATACAGAGAGAGAGACATAGAGAGACATAGAAATACAGATAGAGACAAAGAAAGACAGAGAGAGAGCCAGAGAGAGACAGAGACAGACAGAGACAGAAAAGAGACAAAGAGAGAAAGACAGGGAGAGACAGAGAAAGACAGAGACAGAAATTGAGACAGAGAGAGACAGAAAGAGACAGAGAGAGACAGAAAGAGACAGAGAGAGACAGAGAGAGACAGAAAGAGACACAGAGAGACAAAGAGAAAGACAGAGAGAGACAGAGAAAGACAGAGAGCGACAGAGAGAGACAGAAAGAGACCTACAGAGAGAGAGAAAGAGAGACAGAGAGAGATATAGAGAGAGACAGAGAGAGAAAGAGAGAGACAAAGAGAGAAACAGAGATAGACAGAGATTGAGACAGAGAGAGACAGAAAGAGACAGAGAGAGACATAGAGAGACAAAGAGACAGAGAGAGACAGGGAGAGACAGAGAGAGAGACAGAGAGAGAAATAAATAGAGACAGAGAGAGACAGAGAGAGAGAAAGAGAGAGACAGAGAGAGACAGAGAGAGAGAAAGAGAGAGACAGAGTCACAGAGACAGACAGAGAGAGAGACAGAGAGAGACACACAGAGAGAAACAGAGAGAGAGAGACAGAGAGAGACACAGAGAGAGACAGAGAGAGACAGAGTGAAACCGAGAGAGACAGAGATCGGGATAGAGAGAGACATAGAGAGAGACAGAGAGCGATAGAGAGAGACAGAGAGAGACAGAGAGAGAGACAGAGAGAGACAGAGAAAGACAAAGAGAAACAAAGCGAGACAGAGAGATACAGAGAGAGAGACATAGAGAGACATAGAAATACAGAGAGAGACAAAGAAAGACAGAGACAGACAGAGAGAAACAGAGAGAGAGACAGACAGAGACAGAAAAGAGACAAAGAGAGAGAGACAGAGAGAGACAGAGAAAGAAGAGAGCGAGAGAGAGAGACAGAAAGTGACCTACAGAGAGAGACATAGAGAGATAGAGAGAGACATAGAGAGAGACTGAGAGAGACAGAGAGAGACAAAGAGAGAAACAGAGAGAGACAGAGATTGAGACAGAGAGACAGAAAGAGACAGAGAGAGACATAGAGAGACAGAGAGACAGAGAGAGACAGGGACAGACAGAGAGAGAGACAGAGAGAGAGAAAGAGAGAGACATAGATAGAGACAGAGAGAGACAGAGAGAGAGAAAGAGATAGACAGAGACACAGAGAGAGACAGAGAGAGAGACAGAGAGAGACATAGAGAGAGACAGAGAGAGACATAGAGAGACACAGAGAGAGAGACACAGAGAGACAGAGATAGGGATAGAGAGAGACATAGAGAGAGACAGAGAGCGACTGAGAGAGAGACAGAGAGAGAGACAGAGAGAGACAGAGAGAGACAGAGAGAGACATAGAGAGACAGAGAGATACAGAGAGAGAGACATAGAGAGACATAGAAATACAGATAGAGACAAAGAAAGACAGAGAGAGAGCCAGAGAGAGACAGAGACAGACAGAGACTTAAAAGAGACAAAGAGAGAAAGACAGGGAGAGATAGAGAAAGACAGAGACAGAGAAAGAGAGAGACAGAGACACAGAGAGAGACAGAGCGAGAGACACAGAGAGAGACAGAGAGAGAGACAGAGAGAGACACAGAGAGATACAGAGAGAGACAGAGAGAGACAGAGAGAGACAGAGAGAGAAACAGAGAGAGACAGAGAGAGAAAGAGATAGAGAGGGAGACACAGGGAGACACAGAGAGAGACAGAGCTAGACAGAGAGATACAGAGAGAGAGACAGAGAGAGACATAGAGAGACAGAGAGACAGAGAGAGACACAGAGAGAGACAGAGAGAGAAAGAGAGACCGAGAGAGACAGAGATAGGGATAGAGAGAGACATAGAGAGAGACAGAGAGCGACAGAGAGAGAGACAGAAAGAGAAAGAGAGAGAGAAAGAGAGAGACAAATAGAGACAGAAAGATAGAGAGAGAGAGAAATAGAGAGACATAGAAATAAAGAGAGAAACAAAGAAAGACAGAGAGAGACAGAGAGAGAAACAGACAGAGACAGAAAAGAGACAAAGAGAGAGAGACGGAGAGAGATAGAGAAAGACAGAGAGCGACAGAGAGAGCCGGAAGGAGACCTAAAGAGAGAGACAAAGAGAGACAGAGAGAGATATAGAGAGAGACAGAGAGAGACAGAGAGAGACAAATAGAGAAACAGAGGGAGACAGAGATTGAGACAGAGAGAGAGACAGAAAGAGACAGAGAGAGACATAGAGAGACAAAGAGACAGAGAGAGACAGGGAGAGACAGAGAGAGAGACAGAGAGAGACAAAAATAGAGACAGAGAGAGATAGAGAGAGAGAAAGAGGCAGACAGAGACACAGAGAGAGACAGAGAGAGCAAAGAGAAACACAGAGAGAGACACAGAGAGACAGAGAGAGACAGAGAGAGACAGAGAGACAGAGATAGGAATAGAGAGAGACATAGAGAGAGACAGAAAGCAACAGAGAGAGAGACAAAGAGAGACAGAGAGAGAGACAGAGAGACAAAGAGAGACAGAGAGATACAGAGAGAGACATAGAGAGACCTTGAAATACAGAGAGAGACAAAGAAAGACAGAGTGAGACAGAGAGAAACAGAGAGAGAGACAGACAGAGACAGAAAAGAGACAAAGAGAGAGAGACAGAGAGAGACAGAGAAAGACAGAGAGCGAGAGAGAGAGACAGAAAGAGACCTACAGAGAGAGACATAGAGAGATAGAGAGAGACATAGAGAGAGACTGAGAGAGACAGAGAGAGACAAATAGAGAAACAGAGAGAGACAGAGATTGAGACAGAGAGACAGAAAGAGACAGAGAGAGACATAGAGAGACAGAGAGACAGAGAGAGACAGGGACAGACAGAGAGAGAGACAGACAGAGAGAAAGAGAGAGACATAGATAGAGACAGAGAGAGACAGAGAGAGAGATAGAGTTAGACAGAGACACAGAGAGAGACAGAGAGAGAGACAAAGAGAGACATAGAGAGAGACAGAGAGAGACAGAGAGAGACACAGAGAGAGAGAGACACAGAGAGACAGAGATAGGGATAGAGAGAGACATAGAGAGAGACAGAGAGCGACTGAGAGAGAGACAGAGAGAGAGACAGAGAGAGACAGAGAGAGACAGTGAGAGACAGAGAGAGACATAGAGAGACAGAGAGATACAGAGAGAGAGACATAGAGAGACATAGAAATACAGATAGAGACAAAGAAAGACAGAGAGAGAGCCAGAGAGAGACAGAGACAGACAGAGACAGAAAAGAGACAAAGAGAGAAAGACAGGGAGAGACAGAGAAAGACAGAGACAGAAATTGAGACAGAGAGAGACAGAAAGAGACAGAGAGAGACAGAAAGAGACCTACAGAGAGAGAGAAAGAGAGACAGAGAGAGATATAGAGAGAGACAGAGAGAGACAGAGAGAGACAAAGAGAGAAACAGAGATAGACAGAGATTGAGACAGAGAGAGACAGAAAGAGACAGAGAGAGACATAGAGAGACAAAGAGACAGAGAGAGACAGGGAGAGACAGAGAGAGAGACAGAGAGAGAAATAAATAGAGACAGAGAGAGACAGAGAGAGAGAAAGAGAGAGACAGAGAGAGACAGAGAGAGAGAAAGAGAGAGACAGAGTCACAGAGACAGACAGAGAGAGAGACAGAGAGAGACACAGAGAGAGAAACAGAGAGAGAGAGACAGAGAGAGACACAGAGAGAGACAGAGAGAGACAGAGTGAAACCGAGAGAGACAGAGATCGGGATAGAGAGAGACATAGAGAGAGACAGAGAGCGATAGAGAGAGACAGAGAGAGACAGAGAGAGAGACAGAGAGAGACAGAGAAAGACAAAGAGAAACAAAGCGAGACAGAGAGATACAGAGAGAGAGACATAGAGAGACATAGAAATACAGAGAGAGACAAAGAAAGACAGAGACAGACAGAGAGAAACAGAGAGAGAGACAGACAGAGACAGAAAAGAGACAAAGAGAGAGAGACAGAGAGAGACAGAGAAAGAAGAGAGCGAGAGAGAGAGACAGAAAGAGACCTACAGAGAGAGACATAGAGAGATAGAGAGAGACATAGAGAGAGACTGAGAGAGACAGAGAGAGACAAAGAGAGAAACAGAGAGAGACAGAGATTGAGACAGAGAGACAGAAAGAGACAGAGAGAGACATAGAGAGACAGAGAGACAGAGAGAGACAGGGACAGACAGAGAGAGAGACAGAGAGAGAGAAAGAGAGAGACATAGATAGAGACAGAGAGAGACAGAGAGAGAGAAAGAGATAGACAGAGACACAGAGAGAGACAGAGAGAGAGACAGAGAGAGACATAGAGAGAGACAGAGAGAGACATAGAGAGACACAGAGAGAGAGACACAGAGAGACAGAGATAGGGATAGAGAGAGACATAGAGAGAGACAGAGAGCGACTGAGAGAGAGACAGAGAGAGAGACAGAGAGAGACAGAGAGAGACAGAGAGAGACATAGAGAGACAGAGAGATACAGAGAGAGAGACATAGAGAGACATAGAAATACAGATAGAGACAAAGAAAGACAGAGAGAGAGCCAGAGAGAGACAGAGACAGACAGAGACTTAAAAGAGACAAAGAGAGAAAGACAGGGAGAGATAGAGAAAGACAGAGACAGAGAAAGAGAGAGACAGAGACACAGAGAGAGACAGAGCGAGAGACACAGAGAGAGACAGAGAGAGAGACAGAGAGAGACACAGAGAGATACAGAGAGAGACAGAGAGAGACAGAGAGAGACAGAGAGAGAAACAGAGAGAGACAGAGAGAGAAAGAGATAGAGAGGGAGACACAGGGAGACACAGAGAGAGACAGAGCTAGACAGAGAGATACAGAGAGAGAGACAGAGAGAGACATAGAGAGACAGAGAGACAGAGAGAGACACAGAGAGAGACAGAGAGAGAAAGAGAGACCGAGAGAGACAGAGATAGGGATAGAGAGAGACATAGAGAGAGACAGAGAGCGACAGAGAGAGAGACAGAAAGAGAAAGAGAGAGAGAAAGAGAGAGACAAAGAGAGACAGAAAGATAGAGAGAGAGAGAAATAGAGAGACATAGAAATAAAGAGAGAAACAAAGAAAGACAGAGAGAGACAGAGAGAGAAACAGACAGAGACAGAAAAGAGACAAAGAGAGAGAGACGGAGAGAGATAGAGAAAGACAGAGAGCGACAGAGAGAGCCGGAAGGAGACCTAAAGAGAGAGACAAAGAGAGACAGAGAGAGATATAGAGAGAGACAGAGAGAGACAGAGAGAGACAAATAGAGAAACAGAGGGAGACAGAGATTGAGACAGAGAGAGAGACAGAAAGAGACAGAGAGAGACATAGAGAGACAAAGAGACAGAGAGAGACAGGGAGAGACAGAGAGAGAGACAGAGAGAGACAAAAATAGAGACAGAGAGAGATAGAGAGAGAGAGAAAGAGGCAGACAGAGACACAGAGAGAGACAGAGAGAGCAAAGAGAAACACAGAGAGAGACACAGAGAGACAGAGAGAGACAGAGAGAGACAGAGAGACAGAGATAGGAATAGAGAGAGACATAGAGAGAGACAGAAAGCAACAGAGAGAGAGACAAAGAGAGACAGAGAGAGAGACAGAGAGACAAAGAGAGACAGAGAGATACAGAGAGAGACATAGAGAGACCTTGAAATACAGAGAGAGACAAAGAAAGACAGAGTGAGACAGAGAGAAACAGAGAGAGAGACAGACAGAGACAGAAAAGAGACAAAGAGAGAGAGACAGAGAGAGACAGAGAAAGACAGAGAGCGAGAGAGAGAGACAGAAAGAGACCTACAGAGAGAGACATAGAGAGATAGAGAGAGACATAGAGAGAGACTGAGAGAGACAGAGAGAGACAAATAGAGAAACAGAGAGAGACAGAGATTGAGACAGAGAGACAGAAAGAGACAGAGAGAGACATAGAGAGACAGAGAGACAGAGAGAGACAGGGACAGACAGAGAGAGAGACAGACAGAGAGAAAGAGAGAGACATAGATAGAGACAGAGAGAGACAGAGAGAGAGAAAGAGTTAGACAGAGACACAGAGAGAGACAGAGAGAGAGACAGAGAGAGACATAGAGAGAGACAGAGAGAGACAGAGAGAGACACAGAGAGAGAGAGACACAGAGAGACAGAGATAGGGATAGAGAGAGACATAGAGAGAGACAGAGAGCGACTGAGAGAGAGACAGAGAGAGAGACAGAGAGAGACAGAGAGAGACAGTGAGAGACAGAGAGAGACATAGAGAGACAGAGAGATACAGAGAGAGAGACATAGAGAGACATAGAAATACAGATAGAGACAAAGAAAGACAGAGAGAGAGCCAGAGAGAGACAGAGACAGACAGAGACAGAAAAGAGACAAAGAGAGAAAGACAGGGAGAGACAGAGAAAGACAGAGACAGAAATTGAGACAGAGAGAGACAGAAAGAGACAGAGAGAGACAGAAAGAGACAGAGAGAGACAGAGAGAGACAGAAAGAGACACAGAGAGACAAAGAGAAAGACAGAGAGAGACAGAGAAAGACAGAGAGCGACAGAGAGAGACAGAAAGAGACCTACAGAGAGAGAGAAAGAGAGACAGAGAGAGATATAGAGAGAGACAGAGAGAGACAGAGAGAGACAAAGAGAGAAACAGAGATAGACAGAGATTGAGACAGAGAGAGACAGAAAGAGACAGAGAGAGACATAGAGAGACAAAGAGACAGAGAGAGACAGGGAGAGACAGAGAGAGAGACAGAGAGAGAAATAAATAGAGACAGAGAGAGACAGAGAGAGAGAAAGAGAGAGACAGAGAGAGACAGAGAGAGAGAAAGAGAGAGACAGAGTCACAGAGACAGACAGAGAGAGAGACAGAGAGAGACACAGAGAGAGAAACAGAGAGAGAGAGACAGAGAGAGACACAGAGAGAGACAGAGAGAGACAGAGTGAAACCGAGAGAGACAGAGATCGGGATAGAGAGAGACATAGAGAGAGACAGAGAGCGATAGAGAGAGACAGAGAGAGACAGAGAGAGAGACAGAGAGAGACAGAGAAAGACAAAGAGAAACAAAGCGAGACAGAGAGATACAGAGAGAGAGACATAGAGAGACATAGAAATACAGAGAGAGACAAAGAAAGACAGAGACAGACAGAGAGAAACAGAGAGAGAGACAGACAGAGACAGAAAAGAGACAAAGAGAGAGAGACAGAGAGAGACAGAGAAAGAAGAGAGCGAGAGAGAGAGACAGAAAGAGACCTACAGAGAGAGACATAGAGAGATAGAGAGAGACATAGAGAGAGACTGAGAGAGACAGAGAGAGACAAAGAGAGAAACAGAGAGAGACAGAGATTGAGACAGAGAGACAGAAAGAGACAGAGAGAGACATAGAGAGACAGAGAGACAGAGAGAGACAGGGACAGACAGAGAGAGAGACAGAGAGAGAGAAAGAGAGAGACATAGATAGAGACAGAGAGAGACAGAGAGAGAGAAAGAGATAGACAGAGACACAGAGAGAGACAGAGAGAGAGACAGAGAGAGACATAGAGAGAGACAGAGAGAGACATAGAGAGACACAGAGAGAGAGACACAGAGAGACAGAGATAGGGATAGAGAGAGACATAGAGAGAGACAGAGAGCGACTGAGAGAGAGACAGAGAGAGAGACAGAGAGAGACAGAGAGAGACAGAGAGAGACATAGAGAGACAGAGAGATACAGAGAGAGAGACATAGAGAGACATAGAAATACAGATAGAGACAAAGAAAGACAGAGAGAGAGCCAGAGAGAGACAGAGACAGACAGAGACTTAAAAGAGACAAAGAGAGAAAGACAGGGAGAGATAGAGAAAGACAGAGACAGAGAAAGAGAGAGACAGAGACACAGAGAGAGACAGAGCGAGAGACACAGAGAGAGACAGAGAGAGAGACAGAGAGAGACACAGAGAGATACAGAGAGAGACAGAGAGAGACAGAGAGAGACAGAGAGAGAAACAGAGAGAGACAGAGAGAGAAAGAGATAGAGAGGGAGACACAGGGAGACACAGAGAGAGACAGAGCTAGACAGAGAGATACAGAGAGAGAGACAGAGAGAGACATAGAGAGACAGAGAGACAGAGAGAGACACAGAGAGAGACAGAGAGAGAAAGAGAGACCGAGAGAGACAGAGATAGGGATAGAGAGAGACATAGAGAGAGACAGAGAGCGACAGAGAGAGAGACAGAAAGAGAAAGAGAGAGAGAAAGAGAGAGACAAATAGAGACAGAAAGATAGAGAGAGAGAGAAATAGAGAGACATAGAAATAAAGAGAGAAACAAAGAAAGACAGAGAGAGACAGAGAGAGAAACAGACAGAGACAGAAAAGAGACAAAGAGAGAGAGACGGAGAGAGATAGAGAAAGACAGAGAGCGACAGAGAGAGCCGGAAGGAGACCTAAAGAGAGAGACAAAGAGAGACAGAGAGAGATATAGAGAGAGACAGAGAGAGACAGAGAGAGACAAATAGAGAAACAGAGGGAGACAGAGATTGAGACAGAGAGAGAGACAGAAAGAGACAGAGAGAGACATAGAGAGACAAAGAGACAGAGAGAGACAGGGAGAGACAGAGAGAGAGACAGAGAGAGACAAAAATAGAGACAGAGAGAGATAGAGAGAGAGAAAGAGGCAGACAGAGACACAGAGAGAGACAGAGAGAGCAAAGAGAAACACAGAGAGAGACACAGAGAGACAGAGAGAGACAGAGAGAGACAGAGAGACAGAGATAGGAATAGAGAGAGACATAGAGAGAGACAGAAAGCAACAGAGAGAGAGACAAAGAGAGACAGAGAGAGAGACAGAGAGACAAAGAGAGACAGAGAGATACAGAGAGAGACATAGAGAGACCTTGAAATACAGAGAGAGACAAAGAAAGACAGAGTGAGACAGAGAGAAACAGAGAGAGAGACAGACAGAGACCGAAAAGAGACAAAGAGAGAGAGACAGAGAGAGACAGAGAAAGACAGAGAGCGAGAGAGAGAGACAGAAAGAGACCTACAGAGAGAGACATAGAGAGATAGAGAGAGACATAGAGAGAGACTGAGAGAGACAGAGAGAGACAAATAGAGAAACAGAGAGAGACAGAGATTGAGACAGAGAGACAGAAAGAGACAGAGAGAGACATAGAGAGACAGAGAGACAGAGAGAGACAGGGACAGACAGAGAGAGAGACAGACAGAGAGAAAGAGAGAGACATAGATAGAGACAGAGAGAGACAGAGAGAGAGAAAGAGTTAGACAGAGACACAGAGAGAGACAGAGAGAGAGACAGAGAGAGACATAGAGAGAGACAGAGAGAGACAGAGAGAGACACAGAGAGAGAGAGACACAGAGAGACAGAGATAGGGATAGAGAGAGACATAGAGAGAGACAGAGAGCGACTGAGAGAGAGACAGAGAGAGAGACAGAGAGAGACAGAGAGAGACAGTGAGAGACAGAGAGAGACATAGAGAGACAGAGAGATACAGAGAGAGAGACATAGAGAGACATAGAAATACAGATAGAGACAAAGAAAGACAGAGAGAGAGCCAGAGAGAGACAGAGACAGACAGAGACAGAAAAGAGACAAAGAGAGAAAGACAGGGAGAGACAGAGAAAGACAGAGACAGAAATTGAGACAGAGAGAGACAGAAAGAGACAGAGAGAGACAGAAAGAGACAGAGAGAGACAGAGAGAGACAGAAAGAGACACAGAGAGACAAAGAGAAAGACAGAGAGAGACAGAGAAAGACAGAGAGCGACAGAGAGAGACAGAAAGAGACCTACAGAGAGAGAGAAAGAGAGACAGAGAGAGATATAGAGAGAGACAGAGAGAGACAGAGAGAGACAAAGAGAGAAACAGAGATAGACAGAGATTGAGACAGAGAGAGACAGAAAGAGACAGAGAGAGACATAGAGAGACAAAGAGACAGAGAGAGACAGGGAGAGACAGAGAGAGAGACAGAGAGAGAAATAAATAGAGACAGAGAGAGACAGAGAGAGAGAAAGAGAGAGACAGAGAGAGACAGAGAGAGAGAAAGAGAGAGACAGAGTCACAGAGACAGACAGAGAGAGAGACAGAGAGAGACACAGAGAGAGAAACAGAGAGAGAGAGACAGAGAGAGACACAGAGAGAGACAGAGAGAGACAGAGTGAAACCGAGAGAGACAGAGATAGGGATAGAGAGAGACATAGAGAGAGACAGAGAGCGATAGAGAGAGACAGAGAGAGACAGAGAGAGAGACAGAGAGAGACAGAGAAAGACAAAGAGAAACAAAGCGAGACAGAGAGATA
Source organism: Mus caroli (assembly GCF_978045245.1). Classification (NCBI taxonomy): domain Eukaryota; kingdom Metazoa; phylum Chordata; class Mammalia; order Rodentia; family Muridae; genus Mus; species Mus caroli. The sequence continues at coordinate 6,325,457 of NW_028227276.1, forward strand.
CAGAGAGAGAGACATAGAGAGACATAGAAATACAGAGAGAGACAAAGAAAGACAGAGACAGACAGAGAGAAACAGAGAGAGAGACAGACAGAGACAGAAAAGAGACAAAGAGAGAGAGACAGAGAGAGACAGAGAAAGAAGAGAGCGAGAGAGAGAGACAGAAAGAGACCTACAGAGAGAGACATAGAGAGATAGAGAGAGACATAGAGAGAGACTGAGAGAGACAGAGAGAGACAAAGAGAGAAACAGAGAGAGACAGAGATTGAGACAGAGAGACAGAAAGAGACAGAGAGAGACATAGAGAGACAGAGAGACAGAGAGAGACAGGGACAGACAGAGAGAGAGACAGAGAGAGAGAAAGAGAGAGACATAGATAGAGACAGAGAGAGACAGAGAGAGAGAAAGAGATAGACAGAGACACAGAGAGAGACAGAGAGAGAGACAGAGAGAGACATAGAGAGAGACAGAGAGAGACATAGAGAGACACAGAGAGAGAGACACAGAGAGACAGAGATAGGGATAGAGAGAGACATAGAGAGAGACAGAGAGCGACTGAGAGAGAGACAGAGAGAGAGACAGAGAGAGACAGAGAGAGACAGAGAGAGACATAGAGAGACAGAGAGATACAGAGAGAGAGACATAGAGAGACATAGAAATACAGATAGAGACAAAGAAAGACAGAGAGAGAGCCAGAGAGAGACAGAGACAGACAGAGACTTAAAAGAGACAAAGAGAGAAAGACAGGGAGAGATAGAGAAAGACAGAGACAGAGAAAGAGAGAGACAGAGACACAGAGAGAGACAGAGCGAGAGACACAGAGAGAGACAGAGAGAGAGACAGAGAGAGACACAGAGAGATACAGAGAGAGACAGAGAGAGACAGAGAGAGACAGAGAGAGAAACAGAGAGAGACAGAGAGAGAAAGAGATAGAGAGGGAGACACAGGGAGACACAGAGAGAGACAGAGCTAGACAGAGAGATACAGAGAGAGAGACAGAGAGAGACATAGAGAGACAGAGAGACAGAGAGAGACACAGAGAGAGACAGAGAGAGAAAGAGAGACCGAGAGAGACAGAGATAGGGATAGAGAGAGACATAGAGAGAGACAGAGAGCGACAGAGAGAGAGACAGAAAGAGAAAGAGAGAGAGAAAGAGAGAGACAAAGAGAGACAGAAAGATAGAGAGAGAGAGAAATAGAGAGACATAGAAATAAAGAGAGAAACAAAGAAAGACAGAGAGAGACAGAGAGAGAAACAGACAGAGACAGAAAAGAGACAAAGAGAGAGAGACGGAGAGAGATAGAGAAAGACAGAGAGCGACAGAGAGAGCCAGAAGGAGACCTAAAGAGAGAGACAAAGAGAGACAGAGAGAGATATAGAGAGAGACAGAGAGAGAAAGAGAGAGACAAATAGAGAAACAGAGGGAGACAGAGATTGAGACAGAGAGAGAGACAGAAAGAGACAGAGAGAGACATAGAGAGACAAAGAGACAGAGAGAGACAGGGAGAGACAGAGAGAGAGACAGAGAGAGACAAAAATAGAGACAGAGAGAGATAGAGAGAGAGAGAAAGAGGCAGACAGAGACACAGAGAGAGACAGAGAGAGCAAAGAGAAACACAGAGAGAGACACAGAGAGACAGAGAGAGACAGAGAGAGACAGAGAGACAGAGATAGGAATAGAGAGAGACATAGAGAGAGACAGAAAGCAACAGAGAGAGAGACAAAGAGAGACAGAGAGAGAGACAGAGAGACAAAGAGAGACAGAGAGATACAGAGAGAGACATAGAGAGACCTTGAAATACAGAGAGAGACAAAGAAAGACAGAGTGAGACAGAGAGAAACAGAGAGAGAGACAGACAGAGACAGAAAAGAGACAAAGAGAGAGAGACAGAGAGAGACAGAGAAAGACAGAGAGCGAGAGAGAGAGACAGAAAGAGACCTACAGAGAGAGACATAGAGAGATAGAGAGAGACATAGAGAGAGACTGAGAGAGACAGAGAGAGACAAATAGAGAAACAGAGAGAGACAGAGATTGAGACAGAGAGACAGAAAGAGACAGAGAGAGACATAGAGAGACAGAGAGACAGAGAGAGACAGGGACAGACAGAGAGAGAGACAGACAGAGAGAAAGAGAGAGACATAGATAGAGACAGAGAGAGACAGAGAGAGAGAAAGAGTTAGACAGAGACACAGAGAGAGACAGAGAGAGAGACACAGAGAGACAGAGATAGGGATAGAGAGAGACATAGAGAGAGACAGAGAGCGACTGAGAGAGAGACAGAGAGAGAGACAGAGAGAGACAGAGAGAGACAGAGAGAGACATAGAGAGACAGAGAGATACAGAGAGAGAGACATAGAGAGACATAGAAATACAGATAGAGACAAAGAAAGACAGAGAGAGAGCCAGAGAGAGACAGAGACAGACAGAGACTTAAAAGAGACAAAGAGAGAAAGACAGGGAGAGATAGAGAAAGACAGAGACAGAGAAAGAGAGAGACAGAGACACAGAGAGAGACAGAGCGAGAGACACAGAGAGAGACAGAGAGAGAGACAGAGAGAGACACAGAGAGATACAGAGAGAGACAGAGAGAGACAGAGAGAGACAGAGAGAGAAACAGAGAGAGACAGAGAGAGAAAGAGATAGAGAGGGAGACACAGGGAGACACAGAGAGAGACAGAGCTAGACAGAGAGATACAGAGAGAGAGACAGAGAGAGACATAGAGAGACAGAGAGACAGAGAGAGACACAGAGAGAGACAGAGAGAGAAAGAGAGACCGAGAGAGACAGAGATAGGGATAGAGAGAGACATAGAGAGAGACAGAGAGCGACAGAGAGAGAGACAGAAAGAGAAAGAGAGAGAGAAAGAGAGAGACAAATAGAGACAGAAAGATAGAGAGAGAGAGAAATAGAGAGACATAGAAATAAAGAGAGAAACAAAGAAAGACAGAGAGAGACAGAGAGAGAAACAGACAGAGACAGAAAAGAGACAAAGAGAGAGAGACGGAGAGAGATAGAGAAAGACAGAGAGCGACAGAGAGAGCCGGAAGGAGACCTAAAGAGAGAGACAAAGAGAGACAGAGAGAGATATAGAGAGAGACAGAGAGAGACAGAGAGAGACAAATAGAGAAACAGAGGGAGACAGAGATTGAGACAGAGAGAGAGACAGAAAGAGACAGAGAGAGACATAGAGAGACAAAGAGACAGAGAGAGACAGGGAGAGACAGAGAGAGAGACAGAGAGAGACAAAAATAGAGACAGAGAGAGATAGAGAGAGAGAAAGAGGCAGACAGAGACACAGAGAGAGACAGAGAGAGCAAAGAGAAACACAGAGAGAGACACAGAGAGACAGAGAGAGACAGAGAGAGACAGAGAGACAGAGATAGGAATAGAGAGAGACATAGAGAGAGACAGAAAGCAACAGAGAGAGAGACAAAGAGAGACAGAGAGAGAGACAGAGAGACAAAGAGAGACAGAGAGATACAGAGAGAGACATAGAGAGACCTTGAAATACAGAGAGAGACAAAGAAAGACAGAGTGAGACAGAGAGAAACAGAGAGAGAGACAGACAGAGACCGAAAAGAGACAAAGAGAGAGAGACAGAGAGAGACAGAGAAAGACAGAGAGCGAGAGAGAGAGACAGAAAGAGACCTACAGAGAGAGACATAGAGAGATAGAGAGAGACATAGAGAGAGACTGAGAGAGACAGAGAGAGACAAATAGAGAAACAGAGAGAGACAGAGATTGAGACAGAGAGACAGAAAGAGACAGAGAGAGACATAGAGAGACAGAGAGACAGAGAGAGACAGGGACAGACAGAGAGAGAGACAGACAGAGAGAAAGAGAGAGACATAGATAGAGACAGAGAGAGACAGAGAGAGAGAAAGAGTTAGACAGAGACACAGAGAGAGACAGAGAGAGAGACAGAGAGAGACATAGAGAGAGACAGAGAGAGACAGAGAGAGACACAGAGAGAGAGAGACACAGAGAGACAGAGATAGGGATAGAGAGAGACATAGAGAGAGACAGAGAGCGACTGAGAGAGAGACAGAGAGAGAGACAGAGAGAGACAGAGAGAGACAGTGAGAGACAGAGAGAGACATAGAGAGACAGAGAGATACAGAGAGAGAGACATAGAGAGACATAGAAATACAGATAGAGACAAAGAAAGACAGAGAGAGAGCCAGAGAGAGACAGAGACAGACAGAGACAGAAAAGAGACAAAGAGAGAAAGACAGGGAGAGACAGAGAAAGACAGAGACAGAAATTGAGACAGAGAGAGACAGAAAGAGACAGAGAGAGACAGAAAGAGACAGAGAGAGACAGAGAGAGACAGAAAGAGACACAGAGAGACAAAGAGAAAGACAGAGAGAGACAGAGAAAGACAGAGAGCGACAGAGAGAGACAGAAAGAGACCTACAGAGAGAGAGAAAGAGAGACAGAGAGAGATATAGAGAGAGACAGAGAGAGACAGAGAGAGACAAAGAGAGAAACAGAGATAGACAGAGATTGAGACAGAGAGAGACAGAAAGAGACAGAGAGAGACATAGAGAGACAAAGAGACAGAGAGAGACAGGGAGAGACAGAGAGAGAGACAGAGAGAGAAATAAATAGAGACAGAGAGAGACAGAGAGAGAGAAAGAGAGAGACAGAGAGAGACAGAGAGAGAGAAAGAGAGAGACAGAGTCACAGAGACAGACAGAGAGAGAGACAGAGAGAGACACAGAGAGAGAAACAGAGAGAGAGAGACAGAGAGAGACACAGAGAGAGACAGAGAGAGACAGAGTGAAACCGAGAGAGACAGAGATAGGGATAGAGAGAGACATAGAGAGAGACAGAGAGCGATAGAGAGAGACAGAGAGAGACAGAGAGAGAGACAGAGAGAGACAGAGAAAGACAAAGAGAAACAAAGCGAGACAGAGAGATACAGAGAGAGAGACATAGAGAGACATAGAAATACAGAGAGAGACAAAGAAAGACAGAGACAGACAGAGAGAAACAGAGAGAGAGACAGACAGAGACAGAAAAGAGACAAAGAGAGAGAGACAGAGAGAGACAGAGAAAGAAGAGAGCGAGAGAGAGAGACAGAAAGAGACCTACAGAGAGAGACATAGAGAGATAGAGAGAGACATAGAGAGAGACTGAGAGAGACAGAGAGAGACAAAGAGAGAAACAGAGAGAGACAGAGATTGAGACAGAGAGACAGAAAGAGACAGAGAGAGACATAGAGAGACAGAGAGACAGAGAGAGACAGGGACAGACAGAGAGAGAGACAGAGAGAGAGAAAGAGAGAGACATAGATAGAGACAGAGAGAGACAGAGAGAGAGAAAGAGATAGACAGAGACACAGAGAGAGACAGAGAGAGAGACAGAGAGAGACATAGAGAGAGACAGAGAGAGACATAGAGAGACACAGAGAGAGAGACACAGAGAGACAGAGATAGGGATAGAGAGAGACATAGAGAGAGACAGAGAGCGACTGAGAGAGAGACAGAGAGAGAGACAGAGAGAGACAGAGAGAGACAGAGAGAGACATAGAGAGACAGAGAGATACAGAGAGAGAGACATAGAGAGACATAGAAATACAGATAGAGACAAAGAAAGACAGAGAGAGAGCCAGAGAGAGACAGAGACAGACAGAGACTTAAAAGAGACAAAGAGAGAAAGACAGGGAGAGATAGAGAAAGACAGAGACAGAGAAAGAGAGAGACAGAGACACAGAGAGAGACAGAGCGAGAGACACAGAGAGAGACAGAGAGAGAGACAGAGAGAGACACAGAGAGATACAGAGAGAGACAGAGAGAGACAGAGAGAGACAGAGAGAGAAACAGAGAGAGACAGAGAGAGAAAGAGATAGAGAGGGAGACACAGGGAGACACAGAGAGAGACAGAGCTAGACAGAGAGATACAGAGAGAGAGACAGAGAGAGACATAGAGAGACAGAGAGACAGAGAGAGACACAGAGAGAGACAGAGAGAGAAAGAGAGACCGAGAGAGACAGAGATAGGGATAGAGAGAGACATAGAGAGAGACAGAGAGCGACAGAGAGAGAGACAGAAAGAGAAAGAGAGAGAGAAAGAGAGAGACAAAGAGAGACAGAAAGATAGAGAGAGAGAGAAATAGAGAGACATAGAAATAAAGAGAGAAACAAAGAAAGACAGAGAGAGACAGAGAGAGAAACAGACAGAGACAGAAAAGAGACAAAGAGAGAGAGACGGAGAGAGATAGAGAAAGACAGAGAGCGACAGAGAGAGCCAGAAGGAGACCTAAAGAGAGAGACAAAGAGAGACAGAGAGAGATATAGAGAGAGACAGAGAGAGAAAGAGAGAGACAAATAGAGAAACAGAGGGAGACAGAGATTGAGACAGAGAGAGAGACAGAAAGAGACAGAGAGAGACATAGAGAGACAAAGAGACAGAGAGAGACAGGGAGAGACAGAGAGAGAGACAGAGAGAGACAAAAATAGAGACAGAGAGAGATAGAGAGAGAGAGAAAGAGGCAGACAGAGACACAGAGAGAGACAGAGAGAGCAAAGAGAAACACAGAGAGAGACACAGAGAGACAGAGAGAGACAGAGAGAGACAGAGAGACAGAGATAGGAATAGAGAGAGACATAGAGAGAGACAGAAAGCAACAGAGAGAGAGACAAAGAGAGACAGAGAGAGAGACAGAGAGACAAAGAGAGACAGAGAGATACAGAGAGAGACATAGAGAGACCTTGAAATACAGAGAGAGACAAAGAAAGACAGAGTGAGACAGAGAGAAACAGAGAGAGAGACAGACAGAGACAGAAAAGAGACAAAGAGAGAGAGACAGAGAGAGACAGAGAAAGACAGAGAGCGAGAGAGAGAGACAGAAAGAGACCTACAGAGAGAGACATAGAGAGATAGAGAGAGACATAGAGAGAGACTGAGAGAGACAGAGAGAGACAAATAGAGAAACAGAGAGAGACAGAGATTGAGACAGAGAGACAGAAAGAGACAGAGAGAGACATAGAGAGACAGAGAGACAGAGAGAGACAGGGACAGACAGAGAGAGAGACAGACAGAGAGAAAGAGAGAGACATAGATAGAGACAGAGAGAGACAGAGAGAGAGAAAGAGTTAGACAGAGACACAGAGAGAGACAGAGAGAGAGACAGAGAGAGACATAGAGAGAGACAGAGAGAGACAGAGAGAGACACAGAGAGAGAGAGACACAGAGAGACAGAGATAGGGATAGAGAGAGACATAGAGAGAGACAGAGAGCGACTGAGAGAGAGACAGAGAGAGAGACAGAGAGAGACAGAGAGAGACAGTGAGAGACAGAGAGAGACATAGAGAGACAGAGAGATACAGAGAGAGAGACATAGAGAGACATAGAAATACAGATAGAGACAAAGAAAGACAGAGAGAGAGCCAGAGAGAGACAGAGACAGACAGAGACAGAAAAGAGACAAAGAGAGAAAGACAGGGAGAGACAGAGAAAGACAGAGACAGAAATTGAGACAGAGAGAGACAGAAAGAGACAGAGAGAGACAGAAAGAGACAGAGAGAGACAGAGAGAGACAGAAAGAGACACAGAGAGACAAAGAGAAAGACAGAGAGAGACAGAGAAAGACAGAGAGCGACAGAGAGAGACAGAAAGAGACCTACAGAGAGAGAGAAAGAGAGACAGAGAGAGATATAGAGAGAGACAGAGAGAGACAGAGAGAGACAAAGAGAGAAACAGAGATAGACAGAGATTGAGACAGAGAGAGACAGAAAGAGACAGAGAGAGACATAGAGAGACAAAGAGACAGAGAGAGACAGGGAGAGACAGAGAGAGAGACAGAGAGAGAAATAAATAGAGACAGAGAGAGACAGAGAGAGAGAAAGAGAGAGACAGAGAGAGACAGAGAGAGAGAAAGAGAGAGACAGAGTCACAGAGACAGACAGAGAGAGAGACAGAGAGAGACACAGAGAGAGAAACAGAGAGAGAGAGACAGAGAGAGACACAGAGAGAGACAGAGAGAGACAGAGTGAAACCGAGAGAGACAGAGATCGGGATAGAGAGAGACATAGAGAGAGACAGAGAGCGATAGAGAGAGACAGAGAGAGACAGAGAGAGAGACAGAGAGAGACAGAGAAAGACAAAGAGAAACAAAGCGAGACAGAGAGATACAGAGAGAGAGACATAGAGAGACATAGAAATACAGAGAGAGACAAAGAAAGACAGAGACAGACAGAGAGAAACAGAGAGAGAGACAGACAGAGACAGAAAAGAGACAAAGAGAGAGAGACAGAGAGAGACAGAGAAAGAAGAGAGCGAGAGAGAGAGACAGAAAGAGACCTACAGAGAGAGACATAGAGAGATAGAGAGAGACATAGAGAGAGACTGAGAGAGACAGAGAGAGACAAAGAGAGAAACAGAGAGAGACAGAGATTGAGACAGAGAGACAGAAAGAGACAGAGAGAGACATAGAGAGACAGAGAGACAGAGAGAGACAGGGACAGACAGAGAGAGAGACAGAGAGAGAGAAAGAGAGAGACATAGATAGAGACAGAGAGAGACAGAGAGAGAGAAAGAGATAGACAGAGACACAGAGAGAGACAGAGAGAGAGACAGAGAGAGACATAGAGAGAGACAGAGAGAGACATAGAGAGACACAGAGAGAGAGACACAGAGAGACAGAGATAGGGATAGAGAGAGACATAGAGAGAGACAGAGAGCGACTGAGAGAGAGACAGAGAGAGAGACAGAGAGAGACAGAGAGAGACAGAGAGAGACATAGAGAGACAGAGAGATACAGAGAGAGAGACATAGAGAGACATAGAAATACAGATAGAGACAAAGAAAGACAGAGAGAGAGCCAGAGAGAGACAGAGACAGACAGAGACTTAAAAGAGACAAAGAGAGAAAGACAGGGAGAGATAGAGAAAGACAGAGACAGAGAAAGAGAGAGACAGAGACACAGAGAGAGACAGAGCGAGAGACACAGAGAGAGACAGAGAGAGAGACAGAGAGAGACACAGAGAGATACAGAGAGAGACAGAGAGAGACAGAGAGAGACAGAGAGAGAAACAGAGAGAGACAGAGAGAGAAAGAGATAGAGAGGGAGACACAGGGAGACACAGAGAGAGACAGAGCTAGACAGAGAGATACAGAGAGAGAGACAGAGAGAGACATAGAGAGACAGAGAGACAGAGAGAGACACAGAGAGAGACAGAGAGAGAAAGAGAGACCGAGAGAGACAGAGATAGGGATAGAGAGAGACATAGAGAGAGACAGAGAGCGATAGAGAGAGAGACAGAAAGAGAAAGAGAGAGAGAAAGAGAGAGACAAAGAGAGACAGAAAGATAGAGAGAGAGAGAAATAGAGAGACATAGAAATAAAGAGAGAAACAAAGAAAGACAGAGAGAGACAGAGAGAGAAACAGACAGAGACAGAAAAGAGACAAAGAGAGAGAGACGGAGAGAGATAGAGAAAGACAGAGAGCGACAGAGAGAGCCGGAAGGAGACCTAAAGAGAGAGACAAAGAGAGACAGAGAGAGATATAGAGAGAGACAGAGAGAGACAGAGAGAGACAAATAGAGAAACAGAGGGAGACAGAGATTGAGACAGAGAGAGAGACAGAAAGAGACAGAGAGAGACATAGAGAGACAAAGAGACAGAGAGAGACAGGGAGAGACAGAGAGAGAGACAGAGAGAGACAAAAATAGAGACAGAGAGAGATAGAGAGAGAGAAAGAGGCAGACAGAGACACAGAGAGAGACAGAGAGAGCAAAGAGAAACACAGAGAGAGACACAGAGAGACAGAGAGAGACAGAGAGAGACAGAGAGACAGAGATAGGAATAGAGAGAGACATAGAGAGAGACAGAAAGCAACAGAGAGAGAGACAAAGAGAGACAGAGAGAGAGACAGAGAGACAAAGAGAGACAGAGAGATACAGAGAGAGACATAGAGAGACCTTGAAATACAGAGAGAGACAAAGAAAGACAGAGTGAGACAGAGAGAAACAGAGAGAGAGACAGACAGAGACAGAAAAGAGACAAAGAGAGAGAGAGACAGAGAGAGACAGAGAAAGACAGAGAGCGAGAGAGAGAGACAGAAAGAGACCTACAGAGAGAGACATAGAGAGATAGAGAGAGACATAGAGAGAGACTGAGAGAGACAGAGAGAGACAAATAGAGAAACAGAGAGAGACAGAGATTGAGACAGAGAGACAGAAAGAGACAGAGAGAGACAGAGAGACAGAGAGAGACACGGACAGACAGAGAGAGAGACAGAGAGAGAGAAAGAGAGAGACATAGATAGAGACAGAGAGAGACAGAGAGAGAGAAAGAGAGAGACAGAGACAGAGAGAGATAGAGACAGAGTGAGATAGACTGAGTGAGACAGAAAGAGAGACAGAGATAGAGACAGAGAGAGACAGAGATAGAGACAGAGAGAGACAGAGAGAGAAACAGAGAGACAGAGAGAGAGACAGAGAGAGAGACAGAGAGACAGAGAGAGATAGAGAGAGACAGAGAGAGACTGAGAGCGACAGAGAGAGAAACAGAGAGAGACATAAAAATACAGATAGAGACAAAGAAAGACAGAGAGAGAGGCAGAGAGAGACAGAGACAGACAGAGACAGAAAAGAGACAAAGAGAGAAAAACAGGGAGAGACAGAGAAAGACAGAGACAGAGAAAGAGAGAGACAGAGACACAGAGAGAGACAGAGCGAGAGACACAGAGAGAGACAGAGAGAGAGACAGAGAGAGACACAGAGAGATACAGAGAGAGACAGAGAGAGACAGAGAGAGACAGAGAGAGACAGAGAGAGAAACAGAGAGAGACAGAGAGAGAAAGAGATAGAGAGGGAGACACGGGGAGACACAGAGAGAGACAGAGCTAGACAGAGAGATACAGAGAGAGAGACAGAGAGACAGAGAGAGACACAGAGAGAGACAGAGAGAGAAAGAGAGACCGAGAGAGACAGAGATAGGGATAGAGAGAGACATAGAGAGAGACAGAGAGCGACAGAGAGAGAGACAGAAAGAGACAGAGAGAGAGAAAGAGAGAGACAAAGAGAGACAAAGAGAGACAGAAAGATAGAGAGAGAAATAGAGAGACATAGAAATAAAGAGAGAAAATAAGAAAGACAGAGAGAGACAGAGAGAGAAACAGACAGAGACAGAAAAGAGACAAAGAGAGAGAGACTGAGAGAGACAGAGAAAGACAGAGAGCGACAGAGAGAGACGGAAGGAGACCTAAAGAGAGAGACAAAGAGAGACAGAGAGAGATATAGAGAGAGACAGAGAGAGACAGAGAGAGACAAATAGGGAAACAGAGAGAGACAGAGAGAGAGACAGAAAGAGACAGAGAGAGACATAGAGAGACAAAGAGACAGAGAGAGACAGGGAGAGACAGAGAGAGAGAAAGAGAGAGACATAAATAGAGACAGAGAGAGATAGAGAGAGAGAAAGAGGAAGACAGAGACACACAGAGAGACAGAGAGAGCAAAGAGAGACACAGAGAGAGACACAGAGAGACAGAGAGAGACAGAGAGAGACAGAGAGACAGAGATAGGAATAGAGAGAGACATTGAGAGAGACAGAAAGCAACAGAGAGAGAGACAAAGAGAGACAGTGAGAGAGACAGAGAGACAAAGAGAGACAGAGAGATACAGAGAGAGAGACATAGAGAGACCTAGAAATACAGAGAGAGACAAAGAAAGACAGAGAGAGAGACAGAGAGAGACAGAGAGAGAGACAGAGACAGAAAAGAGACAAAGAGAGAGAGAGACAGAGAGAGACAGAGAAAGACAGAGAGCGACAGAGAGAGACAGAAAGAGACATACAGAGAGAGACATAGAGAGACCTAGAAATACAGAGAGAGACAAAGAAAGACAGAGAGAGAGACAGAGAGAGACAGAGAGAGAGACAGACAGAGACAGAAAAGAGACAAAGAGAGAGAGAGACAGAGAGAGACAGAGAAAGACAGAGAGCGACAGAGAGAGACAGAAAGAGACATACAGAGAGACATAGAGAGACAGAGAGAGACATAGAGAGAGACAGAGAGAGACAGAGAGAGACAAAGAGAAAAACAGAGAGAGACAGAAATTGAGACAGAGGGAGACAGAAAGAGACAGAGAGAGACAGAAAGAGACAGAGAGAGACAGAGAGAGACAGAAAGAGACGCAGAGAGACAAAGAGAGAAATAGAGAGATACAGAGAGAGAGACAGAGAGACAGAGAGAGAGAGAGAGACAGAGACAGAGAGAGAAACAGAGAGAGACAGAGATAGAGAGGGAGACACAGGGAGACACATGAGAGACAGAGCTAGACAGAGAGATACAGAGAGAGAGACATTGAGAGACAGAGAGACAGAGAGAGACAGGGAGAGACAGAGAGAGAGAAGGAGAGAGACATAGATAGAGACAGAGAGAGACAGAGAGAGAGAAAGAGAGACACAGAGACACAGAGACAGACAGAGAGAGAGACAGAGAGAGACACAGAGAGAGAGACAGAGAGAGACACAGAGAGAGACAGAGTGAGACCGAGAGAGACAGAGATAGGGATAGAGAGAGACATAGAGAGAGACAGAGAGCGACAGAGAGAGAGACAGCGAGAGACAGAGAGAGAGACAGAGAGAGACAGAGAGATACAAAGAGAGACAAAGAGAGACAGAAAGATAGAGAGAGAGAAATAGAGAGACATAGAAATACAGAGAGAAACAAAGAAAGAGAGAGAGAGACAGAGAGAAAGAGACAGTGACAGAGAGAGACAGAAAGAGACACAGAGAGACAAAGAGAGAGACAGAGAGACAGAGAGAGAGAGAGAAAGAGACAGAGAAAGATAGAGAGAGACAGAGAGAGACACAGAGAGAGACAGAGAGTAGACAGAGAGAGAGTGAGAGAGACAGAAAAAGAGACAGAGAGAGGCAGAGATAGGGATAGAGAGAGACAGAAAGAGAGACAGAGAGAGACATAGAGAGTGAGAGAGACAGAAAGAGACAAAGAGAGAGACAGAGACAGAGAGAGATAGAGACAGAGTGAGATAGACTGAGTGAGACAGAAAGAGAGACAGAGATAGAGACAGATAGAGACAGAGAGAGACAGAGAGAGACAGAGAGACAGAGAGAGAGACAGAGAGAGACAGAGAGAGACAGAGAGAGACAGAGTGAGACCGAGAGAGACAGAGATAGGGATAGAGAGAGACATAGAGAGAGACAGAGAGCGACAGAGAGAGAAACAGCGAGAGACAGAGAGAGAGACAGAGAGAGACAGAGAGATACAAAGAGAGACAAAGAGAGACAGAAAGATAGAGAGAGAAATAGAGAGACATAGAAATACAGAGAGAAACAAAGAAAGCGAGAGAGAGACAGAGAGAAACAGACAGAGACAGAGAGAGACAGAAAGAGACACAGAGAGACAAAGAGAGAGACAGAGTGACAGAGAGAGAGAGAGAAAGAGACAGAGAAAGATAGAGAGAGACAGAGAGAGACACAGAGAGAGACAGAGAGTAAGACAGAGAGAGAGTGAGAGAGACAGAAAAAGAGACAGAGAGAGACAGAGATAGGGATAGAGAGAGACAGAAAGAGAGACAGAGAGAGACATAGAGAGTGAGAGAGACAGAAAGAGAGAAAGAGAGAGACAGAGAGAGATAGAGACAGAGTGAGATAGACTGAGTGAGACAGAAAGAGAGACAGAGATAGAGACAGAGAGAGACAGAGAGAGAGACAGAGAGAGACAGAGTGAGACAGAGAGAGAAACAGAGAGACAGAGAGAGAGACAGAGAGAGACATAGATAGAGACAGAGAGACAGAGAGAGAGAAAGAGAGAGACAGAGACACAGAGACAGACAGAGACAGAGACAGAGAGAGACACAGAGAGAGAGACAGAGAGAAAGACAGAGAGAGACACAGAGAGAGACAGAGTGAAACCGAGAGAGACAGATATAGGGATAGAGAGAGACATAGAGAGAGACAGAGAGCGACAGAGAGAGAGACAGATAGAGAGACAGAGACAGAGAGAGACAAAGAGAGACAGAAAGATAGAGAGAGACATAGAAATACAGAGACAAACAAAGAAAGACAGAGAGAGACAGAGAGAGACAGAGAGAGAAACAGACAGAGACAGAAAAGAGACAAAGAGAGAGAGACAGAGAGAGACAGAGAAAGACAGAGAGCGACAGAGAGAGACAGAAAGAGACCTACAGAGAGAGACAAAGAGAGACAGAGAGAGATATAGAGAGAGACAGAGAGAGACAAATAGAGAAACAGAGATAGACAGAGATTGAGACAGAGAGAGACAGAAAGAGACAGAGGGAGACATAAAGAGACAAAGAGACAGAGAGAGACAGGGAGAGACAGAGAGAGAGACAGAGAGAGAAATAAATAGAGACAGAGAGAGACAGAGAGAGAGAAAGAGAGAGACAGAGACACAGAGGGAGACAGAGAGAGAGCAGAGAGAGACACAGAGAGAGACACACAGAGAGAGAGAGAGACAGAGAGAGACAGAGAGAGACAGAGATAGGGATAGAGAGAGACATAGAGAGAGACAGAGAGCGACAGAGAGAGAGACAGAGAGAGACAGAGAGAGAGACTGAGAGAGACAGAGAGAGACAGAGAGAGACAAAGAGAGACAGAGAGAGACAGAGAGAGAGACATAGAGAGACATAGAAATACAGAGAGAGACAAAGAAAGACAGAGAGAGAGACAGAGAGAGACAGAGAGAGAGAGACAGACAGAGACAGAAAAGAGACAAAGAGAGAGAGAAAGAGAGACAGAGAAAGACAGAGAGCGACAGAGAGAGACAGAAAGAGACATACATAGAGAGACATAGAGAGACAGAGAGAGACAGACAGAGACAGAGGGAGACAAAGAGAGAAACAGAGAGAGACAGAAATTGAGACAGAGAGAGACAGAAAGAGACAGAGAGAGAAAGAAAGAGACAGAGAGAGACAGAAAGAGACACAGAGAGACAAAGAGAGAGACAGAGAGATAGAGAGAGAGAGAGACAGAGACAGAGAAAGATAGAGAGAGACAGAGAGAGACACAAAGAGAGACAGAGAGTTAGACAGAGAGAGAGTGAGAGAGACAGAAAAAGAGACAGAGAGAGAAGGAGATAGGGATAGAGAGAGACAGAAAGAGAGACAGAGAGAGACATAGAGAGTGAGAGAGACAGAAAGAGAGAAAGAGAGAGACAGAGACAGAGAGAGATAGAGACAGAGTGAGATAGACTGAGTGAGACAGAAAGAGAGACAGAGAAAGAGACAGAGAGAGACAGAGAGAGAGACAGAGAGAGACAGAGAGAGACAGAGAGAGAAACAGAGAGACAAAGAGAGAGACAGAGAGAGACAGAGAGACAGAGAGAGACAGAGAGAGACAGAGAGAGAAACAGAGAGAGACAGAGATAGAGAGAAAGACACAGGGAGACACAGAAAGAGACAGAGCTAGACAGAGAGATACAGAGAGAGAGACAGAGAGAGACATTGAGAGACAGAGAGAGACAGGGAGAGACAGAGAGAGAGACAGAGAGAGACATAGATAGAGACAGAGAGAGACAGAGAGAGAGAAAGAGAGAGACAGAGACACAGAGACAGACAGAGAGAAACAGAGAGAGACACAGAGAGAGAGACAGAGAGAGAGAGACAGAGAGAGACACAGAGAGAGACAGAGAGAGACAATGTGAGACCGAGAGAGACAGAGATAGGGATAGAGAGAGACATAGAGAGAGACAGAGAGCGAAAGAGAGAGAGACAGAGAGAGACAGAGAGAGAAACCGAGAGAGACAGAGATAAATAGGGAGACACAGGGAGACACAGAGAGAGACAGAGCTAGACAGAGAGATACAGAGAGAGAGACAGAGAGAGTCATTGAGAGACAGAGAGACGGAGAGAGAAAGGGAGAGACAGAGAGAGAGACAGAGAGAGACATAGATAGAGACAGAGAGAGACAGAGAGAGAGAAAGAGAGAGACAGAGACACAGAGACAGACAGAGACAGAGACAGAGAGAGACACAGAGAGAGAGACAGAGAGAAAGACAGAGAGAGACACAGAGAGAGACAGAGAGAACAGAGTGAAAATGAGAGAGACAGAGATAGGGATAGAGAGAGACATAGAGAGAGACAGAGAGCGACAGAGAGAGAGACAGAGAGAGACAGAGACACAGAGACAGACAGAGAGAAACAGAGAGAGACACAGAGAGAGAGACAGAGAGAGAGAGACAGAGAGAGACAAAGAGAGAAAGAGAGAGACAGAGAGAGAGACAGAGAGAGAGAGACAGAGAGAGACAGAGAGAGACAGAGAGAGAAACAGAGAGAGAAACAGAGAGAGACAGAGATAGAGAGGGAGACACAGGGAGACACAAAGAGAGACAGAGCTAGACAGAGAGATACAGAGAGAGACAGAGAGAGACATTGAGAGACAGAGAGACAGAGAGAGACAGGGAGAGACAGAGAGAGACAGAGAGAGAAACAGAGAGAGACAGAGATAGAGAGGGAGACACAGGGAGACACATGAGAGACATAGCTAGACAGAGAGATACAGAGAGAGAGACAGAGAGAGACATTGAGAGACAGAGAGACAGAGAGAGACAGGGAGAGACAGAGAAAGAGAAGGAGAGAGACATAGATAGAGACAGAGAGAGACAGAGAGAGAGAAAGAGAGAGACAGAGACACAGAGACAGACAGAGAGAGAGACAGAGAGAGACACAGAGAGAGAGACAGAGAGAAAGACAGAGAGAGACACAGAGAGAGACAGAGAGAGACAGAGTGAAAATGAGAGAGACAGAGATAGGGATAGAGAGAGACATAGAGAGAGACAGAGAGCGACAGAGAGAGAGACAGAGAGAGAGACAGAGAGAGACACAGAGAGAGACAGAGAGAGACAGAGTGAGACCGAGAGAGACAGAGATAGGGATAGAGAGAGACATAGAGAGAGACAGAGAGTGACAGAGAGAGAGACAGCGAGAGACAGAGAGAGAGACAGAGAGAGACAGAGAGAGACAAAGAGAGACAAAGAGAGACAGAAAGATAGAGAGAGAGAAATAGAGAGACATAGAAATATAGAGAGAAACAAAGAAAGAGAGAGAGAGACAGAGAGAAACAGACAGAGACAGAGAGAGACAGAAAGAGACACAGAGAGACAAAGAGAGAGACAGAGAGACAGAGAGAGAGAGAAAGAGACAGAGAAAGATAGAGAGAGACAGAGAGAGACACAGAGAGAGACAGAGAGTAAGACAGAGAGAGAGTGAGAGAGACAGAAAAAGAGACAGAGAGAGACAGAGATAGGGATAGAGAGAGACAGAAAGAGAGACAGAGAGAGACATAGAGAGTGAGAGAGACAGAAAGAGAGAAAGAGAGAGACAGAGACAGAGAGAGATAGAGACAGAGTGAGATAGACTGAGTGAGACAGAAAGAGAGACAGAGATAGAGACAGAGAGAGACAGAGAGAGAGACAGAGAGAGACAGAGAGAGACAGAGAGAGAAACAGAGAGACAGAGAGAGAGACAGAGAGAGACAGAGAGACAGAGAGAGACAGAGAGAGACAGAGAGAGAAACAGAGAGAGACAGAGATAGAGAGGGAGACACAGGGAGACACAGAGAGAGCCAGAGCTAGACAGAGAGATACAGAGAGAGAGACAGAGAGAGACATTGAGAGACAGAGAGAGACAGGGAGAGACAGAGAGAGAGACAGAGAGAGACATAGATAGAGACAGAGAGAGACAGAGAGAGAGAAAGAGAGAGACAGAGACACAGAGACAGACAGAGACAGAGACAGAGAGAGACACAGAGAGAGACAGAGAGAGACACAGAGAGAGACAGAGTGAAACCGAGAGAGACAGATATAGGGATAGAGAGAGACATAGAGAGAGACAGAGAGCGACAGAGAGAGAGACAGAGAGAGAGACCGAGAGAGACAGAGAGAGACAAAGAGAGACAGAAAGATAGAGAGAGACATAGAAATACAGAGACAAACAAAGAAAGACAGAGAGAGACAGAGAGAGACAGAGAGCGACAGAGAGAGACAGAAAGAGACCTACAGAGAGAGACAAAGAGAGACAGAGAGAGATATAGAGAGAGACAGAGAGAGACACAGAGAGACAAATAGAGAAACAGAGATAGACAGAGATTGAGACAGAGAGAGACAGAAAGAGACAGAGGGAGACATAGAGAGACAAAGAGACAGAGAGAGACAGGGAGAGACAGAGAGAGAGACAGAGAGAGAAATAAATAGAGACAGAGAGAGACAGAGAGAGAGAAAGAGAGAGACAGAGACACAGAGGGAGACAGAGAGAGAGCAGAGAGAGACACAGAGAGAGACACAGAGAGAGAGAGAGAGAGACAGAGAGAGACAGAGAGAGACAGAGAGAGACAAAGAGAGACAGAGAGATACAGAGAGAGAGACATAGAGAGACATAGAAATACAGAGAGAGACAAAGAAAGACAGAGAGAGAGACAGAGAGAGACAGAGAGAGAGAGACAGACAGAGACAGAAAAGAGACAAAGAGAGAGAGAAAGAGAGACAGAGAAAGACAGAGAGCTACAGAGAGAGACAGAAAGAGACATACATAGAGAGACATAGAGAGACAGAGAGAGACAGACAGAGACAGAGGGAGACAAAGAGAGAAAAAGAGAGAGACAGAAATTGAGACAGAGAGAGACAGAGAGAGACAGAAAGAGACACAGAGAGACAAAGAGAGAGACAGAGAGATAGAGAGAGAGAGACAGAGACAGAGAAAGATAGAGAGAGACAGAGAGAGACACAGAGAGAGACAGAGAGTTAGACAGAGAGAGAGTGAGAGAGACAGAAAAAGAGACAGAGAGAGACAGAGATAGGGATAGAGAGAGACAGAAAGAGAGACAGAGAGAGACATAGAGAGTGAGAGAGACAGAAAGAGAGAAAGAGAGAGACAGAGACAGAGAGAAATAGAGACAGAGTGAGATAGACTGAGTGAGACAGAAAGAGAGACAGAGAAAGAGACAGAGAGAGACAGAGAGAGAGACAGAGAGAGACAGAGAGAGACAGAGAGAGAAACAGAGAGACAGAGAGAGAGACAGAGAGAGACAGAGAGACAGAGAGAGACAGAGAGAGAAACAGAGAGAGACAGAGATAGAGAGGGAGACACAGGGAGACACAGAAAGAGACAGAGCTAGACAGAGAGATACAGAGAGAGAGACAGAGAGAGACATTGAGAGACAGAGAGAGACAGGGAGAGACAGAGAGAGAGACAGAGAGAGACATAGATAGAGACAGAGAGAGACAGAGAGAGAGAAAGAGAGAGACAGAGACACAGAGACAGACAGAGAGAAACAGAGAGTAACACAGAGAGAAAGACAGAGAGAGAGAGACAGAGAGAGACACAGAGAGAGACAGAGAGAGACAATGTGAGACCGAGAGAGACAGAGATAGGGATAGAGAGAGACATAGAGAGAGACAGAGAGCGAAAGAGAGAGAGACAGAGAGAGACAGAGAGAGACAGAGAGAGAAACCGAGAGAGACAGAGATAAATAGGGAGACACAGGGAGACACAGAGAGAGACAGAGCTAGACAGAGAGATACAGAGAGAGAGACAGAGAGAGTCATTGAGAGAAAGAGAGACGGAGAGAGAAAGGGAGAGACAGAGAGAGAGACAGAGAGAGACATAGATAGAGACAGAGAGAGACAGAGAGAGAGAAAGAGAGAGACAGAGACACAGAGACAGACAGAGACAGAGAGAGACACAGAGAGAGAGACAGAGAGAAAGACAGAGAGAGACACAGAGAGAGACAGAGAGAACAGAGTGAAAATGAGAGAGACAGAGATAGGGATAGAGAGAGACATAGAGAGAGACAGAGAGCGACAGAGAGAGAGACAGAGAGAGACAGAGACACAGAGACAGACAGAGAGAAACAGAGAGAGACACAGAGAGAGAGACAGAGAGAGAGAGACAGAGAGAGACAAAGAGAGAAAGAGAGAGACAGAGAGAGAGACAGAGAGAGAGAGACAGAGAGAGACAGAGAGAGACAGAGAGAGAAACAGAGAGAGAAACAGAGAGAGACAGAGATAGAGAGGGAGACACAGGGAGACACAAAGAGAGACAGAGCTAGACAGAGAGATACAGAGAGAGACAGAGAGAGACATTGAGAGACAGAGAGACAGAGAGAGACAGGGAGAGACAGAGAGAGACAGAGAGAGAAACAGAGAGAGACAGAGATAGAGAGGGAGACACAGGGAGACACATGAGAGACATAGCTAGACAGAGAGATACAGAGAGAGAGACAGAGAGAGACATTGAGAGACAGAGAGACAGAGAGAGACAGGGAGAGACAGAGAAAGAGAAGGAGAGAGACATAGATAGAGACAGAGAGAGACAGAGAGAGAGAAAGAGAGAGACAGAGACACAGAGACAGACAGAGAGAGAGACAGAGAGAGACACAGAGAGAGAGACAGAGAGAAAGACAGAGAGAGACACAGAGAGAGACAGAGAGAGACAGAGTGAAAATGAGAGAGACAGAGATAGGGATAGAGAGAGACATAGAGAGAGACAGAGAGCGACAGAGAGAGAGACAGAGAGAGAGACAGAGAGAGACACAGAGAGAGACAGAGAGAGACAGAGTGAGACCGAGAGAGACAGAGATAGGGATAGAGAGAGACATAGAGAGAGACAGAGAGTGACAGAGAGAGAGACAGCGAGAGACAGAGAGAGAGACAGAGAGAGACAGAGAGAGACAAAGAGAGACAAAGAGAGACAGAAAGATAGAGAGAGAGAAATAGAGAGACATAGAAATATAGAGAGAAACAAAGAAAGAGAGAGAGAGACAGAGAGAAACAGACAGAGACAGAGAGAGACAGAAAGAGACACAGAGAGACAAAGAGAGAGACAGAGAGACAGAGAGAGAGAGAAAGAGACAGAGAAAGATAGAGAGAGACAGAGAGAGACACAGAGAGAGACAGAGAGTAAGACAGAGAGAGAGTGAGAGAGACAGAAAAAGAGACAGAGAGAGACAGAGATAGGGATAGAGAGAGACAGAAAGAGAGACAGAGAGAGACATAGAGAGTGAGAGAGACAGAAAGAGAGAAAGAGAGAGACAGAGACAGAGAGAGATAGAGACAGAGTGAGATAGACTGAGTGAGACAGAAAGAGAGACAGAGATAGAGACAGAGAGAGACAGAGAGAGAGACAGAGAGAGACAGAGAGAGACAGAGAGAGAAACAGAGAGACAGAGAGAGAGACAGAGAGAGACAGAGAGACAGAGAGAGACAGAGAGAGACAGAGAGAGAAACAGAGAGAGACAGAGATAGAGAGGGAGACACAGGGAGACACAGAGAGAGCCAGAGCTAGACAGAGAGATACAGAGAGAGAGACAGAGAGAGACATTGAGAGACAGAGAGAGACAGGGAGAGACAGAGAGAGAGACAGAGAGAGACATAGATAGAGACAGAGAGAGACAGAGAGAGAGAAAGAGAGAGACAGAGACACAGAGACAGACAGAGACAGAGACAGAGAGAGACACAGAGAGAGACAGAGAGAAAGACAGAGAGAGACACAGAGAGAGACAGAGTGAAACCGAGAGAGACAGATATAGGGATAGAGAGAGACATAGAGAGAGACAGAGAGCGACAGAGAGAGAGACAGAGAGAGAGACCGAGAGAGACAGAGAGAGACAAAGAGAGACAGAAAGATAGAGAGAGACATAGAAATACAGAGACAAACAAAGAAAGACAGAGAGAGACAGAGAGAGACAGAGAGCGACAGAGAGAGACAGAAAGAGACCTACAGAGAGAGACAAAGAGAGACAGAGAGAGATATAGAGAGAGACAGAGAGAGACAGAGAGAGACAAATAGAGAAACAGAGATAGACAGAGATTGAGACAGAGAGAGACAGAAAGAGACAGAGGGAGACATAGAGAGACAAAGAGACAGAGAGAGACAGGGAGAGACAGAGAGAGAGACAGAGAGAGAAATAAATAGAGACAGAGAGAGACAGAGAGAGAGAAAGAGAGAGACAGAGACACAGAGGGAGACAGAGAGAGAGCAGAGAGAGACACAGAGAGAGACACAGAGAGAGAGAGAGAGAGACAGAGAGAGACAGAGAGAGACAGAGAGAGACAAAGAGAGACAGAGAGATACAGAGAGAGAGACATAGAGAGACATAGAAATACAGAGAGAGACAAAGAAAGACAGAGAGAGAGACAGAGAGAGACAGAGAGAGAGAGACAGACAGAGACAGAAAAGAGACAAAGAGAGAGAGAAAGAGAGACAGAGAAAGACAGAGAGCTACAGAGAGAGACAGAAAGAGACATACATAGAGAGACATAGAGAGACAGAGAGAGACAGACAGAGACAGAGGGAGACAAAGAGAGAAACAGAGAGAGACAGAAATTGAGACAGAGAGAGACAGAGAGAGACAGAAAGAGACACAGAGAGACAAAGAGAGAGACAGAGAGATAGAGAGAGAGAGAGACAGAGACAGAGAAAGATAGAGAGAGACAGAGAGAGACACAGAGAGAGACAGAGAGTTAGACAGAGAGAGAGTGAGAGAGACAGAAAAAGAGACAGAGAGAGACAGAGATAGGGATAGAGAGAGACAGAAAGAGAGACAGAGAGAGACATAGAGAGTGAGAGAGACAGAAAGAGAGAAAGAGAGAGACAGAGACAGAGAGAAATAGAGACAGAGTGAGATAGACTGAGTGAGACAGAAAGAGAGACAGAGAAAGAGACAGAGAGAGACAGAGAGAGAGACAGAGAGAGACAGAGAGAGACAGAGAGAGAAACAGAGAGACAGAGAGAGAGACAGAGAGAGACAGAGAGACAGAGAGAGACAGAGAGAGAAACAGAGAGAGACAGAGATAGAGAGGGAGACACAGGGAGACACAGAAAGAGACAGAGCTAGACAGAGAGATACAGAGAGAGAGACAGAGAGAGACATTGAGAGACAGAGAGAGACAGGGAGAGACAGAGAGAGAGACAGAGAGAGACATAGATAGAGACAGAGAGAGACAGAGAGAGAGAAAGAGAGAGACAGAGACACAGAGACAGACAGAGAGAAACAGAGAGTAACACAGAGAGAAAGACAGAGAGAGAGAGACAGAGAGAGACACAGAGAGAGACAGAGAGAGACAATGTGAGACCGAGAGAGACAGAGATAGGGATAGAGAGAGACATAGAGAGAGACAGAGAGCGAAAGAGAGAGAGACAGAGAGAGACAGAGAGAGACAGAGAGAGAAACCGAGAGAGACAGAGATAAATAGGGAGACACAGGGAGACACAGAGAGAGACAGAGCTAGACAGAGAGATACAGAGAGAGAGACAGAGAGAGTCATTGAGAGACAGAGAGACGGAGAGAGAAAGGGAGAGACAGAGAGAGAGACAGAGAGAGACATAGATAGAGACAGAGAGAGACAGAGAGAGAGAAAGAGAGAGACAGAGACACAGAGACAGACAGAGACAGAGAGAGACACAGAGAGAGAGACAGAGAGAAAGACAGAGAGAGACACAGAGAGAGACAGAGAGAACAGAGTGAAAATGAGAGAGACAGAGATAGGGATAGAGAGAGACATAGAGAGAGACAGAGAGCGACAGAGAGAGAGACAGAGAGAGACAGAGACACAGAGACAGACAGAGAGAAACAGAGAGAGACACAGAGAGAGAGACAGAGAGAGAGAGACAGAGAGAGACAAAGAGAGAAAGAGAGAGACAGAGAGAGAGACAGAGAGAGAGAGACAGAGAGAGACAGAGAGAGACAGAGAGAGAAACAGAGAGAGAAACAGAGAGAGACAGAGATAGAGAGGGAGACA
>NW_028227276.1:6369179-6379179 GCF_978045245.1 Mus caroli
GAGAGAGACAGAGAGAGACAGAGAGAGACAGAGAGAGACAGAGAGAGAAACAGAGAGACAGAGAGAGAGACAGAGAGAGACAGAGAGAGAAACAGAGAGAGACAGAGAAAGAGAGGGAGACACAGGGAGACACAGAGAGAGACAGAGCTAGACAGAGAGATACAGAGAGAGAGAAAGAGAGAGACAGGGAGAGACAGAGAGAGAAAGGGAGAGAGAGAGAGAGACAGAGAGAGACATAGATAGAGACAGAGAGAGACAGAGAGAGAGAAAGAGAGAGACAGAGACACAGAGACAGACAGAGAGAAACAGAGAGAGACACAGAGAGTGAGACAGAGAGAGAGAGACAGAGAGAGACACAGAGAGAGACAGAGAGAGACGGAGTGAGACCGAGAGAGACAGAGATAGGGATAGAGAGAGACATAGAGAGAGACAGAGATCGAAAGAGAGAGAGACAGAGAGAGACAGAGAGAGAAACCAAGAGAGACAGAGATAGATAGGGAGACACAGGGAGACACAGAGAGAGACAGAGCTAGACAGAGAGATACAGAGAGAGAGACAGAGAGAGTCATTGAGAGACAGAGAGACAGAGAGAGACAGGTAGAGACAGAGAGAGACAGGGAGAGACAGAGAGAGAGACAGAGAGAGACATAGATAGAGACAGAGAGAGACAGAGAGAGAGAAAGAGAGAGACAGAGACACAGAGACAGACAGAGAGAAACAGAGAGAGACACAGAGAGTGAGACAGAGAGAGAGAGAGAGAGAGAGACAGAGAGAGACAGAGAGAGACGGAGTGAGACCGAGAGAGACAGAGATAGGGATAGAGAGAGACATAGAGAGAGACAGAGATCGAAAGAGAGAGAGACAGAGAGAGAAACCAAGAGAGACAGAGATAGATAGGGAGACACAGGGAGACACAGAGAGAGACAGAGCTAGACAGAGAGATACAGAGAGAGAGACAGAGAGAGTCAATTAGAGACAGAGAGACAGAGAGAGACAGGGAGAGACAGAGAGAGAGACAGAGAGAGACATAGAGACAGAGAGAGACAGAGAGAGAGAAAGAGAGAGACAGAGACACAGAGACAGACAGAGACAGAGACAGAGAGAGACACAGAGAGAGAGACAGAGAGAAAGACAGAGAGAGACACAGAGAGAGACAGAGAGAGACAGAGAGAGAGAAAGAGAGAGAAAGAGAGACAGAGAGAGAAAGAGACAGAGAAAGAGAGAGAGAGAAAGAAAGAGAGACAGAGAGAGACATAGAGAGTGAGAGAGACAGAAAGAGAGAAAGAGAGAGACAGAGACAGAGAGAGATAGAGACAGAGTGAGAGACTGAGTGAGACAGAAAGATAGACAGAGAAAGAGACAGAGAGAGACAGAGAGAGAGACAGAGAGAGACAGAGAGAGACAGAGAGAGAAACAGAGAGACAGAGAGAGACAGAGAGAGAAACAGAGAGAGACAGAGATAGAGAGGGAGACACAGGGAGACACAGAGAGAGACAAAGCTAGACAGAGAGATACAGAGAGAGAGAAAGAGAGAGACAGGGAGAGACAGAGAGAGAAAGGGAGAGACAGAGAGAGAGACAGAGAGAGACATAGATAGAGACAGAGAGAGACAGAGAGAGAGAAAGAGAGAGACAGAGACACAGAGACAGACAGAGAGAAACAGAGAGAGACACAGAGAGTGAGACAGAGAGAGAGACACAGAGAGAGACAGAGAGAGACAGAGAGAGAAACCAAGAGAGACAGAGATAAATAGGGAGACACAGAGAGAGACAGAGCTAGACAGAGAGATACAGAGAGAGAGACAGAGAGAGTCATTGAGAGACAGAGAGACAGAGAGAGACAGGGAGAGACAGAGAGAGAGACAGAGAGAGACATAGATAGAGACAGAGAGAGACAGAGAGAGAGAAAGAGAGAGACAGAGACACAGAGACAGACAGAGACAGAGACAGAGACAGAGAGAGAGACAGAGAGAAAGACAGAGAGAGACACAGAGAGAGACAGAGAGAGACAGAGTGAAAACGAGAGAGACAGAGATAGGGATAGAGAGAGACATAGAGAGAGACAGAGAGCGACAGAGAGAGAGACAGAGAGAGACAGAGACACAGAGACAGACAGAGAGAAACAGAGAGAGACTCACAGAGAGAGACACAGAGAGAGAGAGACAGAGAGAGACAAAGAGAGAAAGAGAGAGACAGAGAGAGAGACAGAGAGAGAGAGAGACAGAGAGAGAGAGACAGAGAGAGACAGAGAGAGAAACAGAGAGAGACAGAGATAGAGAGGGAGACACAGGGAGACACAGAGAGAGACAGAGCTAGACGGAGAGATACAGAGAGAGACAGAGAGAGACATTGAGAGACAGAGAGACAGAGAGAGACAGGGAGAGACAGAGAGAGACAGAGAGAAACAGAGAGAGAGACAGAGAGAGACAGAGAGAGAGAAAGAGAGAGACAGAGACACAGAGAGAGACAGAGAGAGAGACACAGAGAGAGACAGAGAGAGAGACAGAGAGAGACACAGAGAGATACAGAGAGAGACAGAGAGAGACAGAGAGAGAAACAGAGAGAGACAGAGAGAGACAGAGATAGAGAGGGAGACACAGGGAGACACAGAGAGAGACAGAGCTAGACAGAGAGAAACAGAGAGAGAGACAGAGAGAGACATAGAGAGACAGAGAGACAGAGAGAGACACAGAGAGAGACAGAGAGAGACAGAGAGACCGAGAGAGACAGAGATAGGGATAGAGAGAGACATAGAGAGAGACAGAGAGCGACAGAGAGAGAGACAGAGAGAGACAGAGAGAGAGACAGAGAGAGAGACAGAGAGAGACAGAGATACAGAGAGAGAGACAGAGAGAGACATTGAGAGACAGAGAGAGACAGGGAGAGACAGAGAGAGAGACAGAGAGAGACATAGATAGAGACAGAGAGAGACAGAGAGAGAGAAAGAGAGAGACAGAGACACAGAGACAGACAGAGAGAAACAGAGAGAGACACAGAGAGTGAGACAGAGAGAGAGAGACAGAGAGAGAGACAGAGAGAGACCGAGAGAGACAGAGATAGGGATAGAGAGAGACATAGAGAGAGACAGAGATCGAAAGAGGGAGAGACAGAGAGAGACAGAGAGAGAAACCAAGAGAGACAGAGATAGATAGGGAGACACAGGGAGACACAGAGAGAGACAGAGCTAGACAGAGAGATACAGAGAGAGAGACAGAGAGAGTCATTGAGAGACAGAGAGACAGAGAGAGACAGGGAGAGACAGAGAGAGAGACAGAGAGAGACATAGAGACAGAGAGAGACAGAGAGAGAGAAAGAGAGAGACAGAGACACAGAGACAGACAGAGACAGAGAGAGACACAGAGAGGGAGACAGAGAGAAAGACAGAGAGAGACACAGAGAGAGACAGAGAGAGACAGAGGGAAACCGAGAGAGACAGAGATAGGGATAGAGAGAGACATAGAGAGAGACAGAGAGCGACAGAGAGAGAGACAGAGAGAGACAGAGAGAGAGACAGAGAGAGACAGAGAGAGACAAAGAGAGACAAAGAGAGACAGAAAGATAGAGAGAGATAGAAATAGAGAGACATAGAAATACAGAGAGAAACAAAGAAAGACAGAGAGAGACAGAGAGAGAAATAGACAGAGACAGAAAAGAGACAAAGAGAGAGAGACAGAGAGAGACAGAGAAAGACAGAGAGCGACACATAGAGACAGAAAGAGACCTAAAGAGAGAGACAAAGAGAGACAGAGAGAGATATAGAGAGAGACAGAGAGAGACAAATAGAAAAACAGAGAGACAGTGATTGACACAGAGAGAGACAGAAAGAGACAGAGAGAGACATAGAGAGACAAAGAGACAGAGAGAGACAGGGAGAGACAGAGAGAGAGAGACAGAGAGAGACATAAGTAGAGACAGAGAGAGACAGAGAGAGAGAAAGAGAGAGTCAGAGACACAGAGAGAGACAGAGAGAGAGCAGAGAGAGACAGAGAGAGACACAGAGAGACAGAGAGAGTCATAGAGAGACAGAGATAGGGATAGAGAGAGACATAGAGGAGACAGAGAGCGACAGAGAGGGAGACAGAGAGAGACAGATAGAGAGACCGAGAGAGACAGAGAGAGACAGAGAGAGACAAAGAGAGACAGAGAGATACAGAGAGAGAGAGACATAGAGATACATAGAAATAAGGAGAGAGAGACAAAGAAAGACAGAGAGAGAGACAGAGAGAGACAGAGAGAGAGACAGACAGAGACAGAAAAGAGACAAAGAGAGAGAGACAGAGAGAGACAGAGAAAGACAGAGAGTGACACAGAGAGACAGAAAGAGACATACGGAGAGAGACATAGAGAGACAGAGAGAGACATAGAGAGAGACAGAGAGAGTCATTGAGAGACAGAGAGACGGAGAGAGACAGGGAGAGACAGAGAGAGAGACAGAGAGAGACATAGATAGAGACAGAGAGAGACAGAGAGAGAGAAAGAGAGAGACAGAGACACAGAGACAGACAGAGACAGAGACAGAGAGAGACACAGAGAGAGAGACAGAGAGAAAGACTGAGAGAGACACAGAGAGAGACAGAGAGAGACAGAGTGAAAATGAGAGAGACAGAGATAGGGATAGAGAGAGACATAGAGAGAGACAGAGAGCGACAGAGAGAGAGACAGAGAGAGACAGAGACACAGAGACAGACAGAGACAGAGACAGAGAGAGACACAGAGAGAGAGACAGAGAGAGAGAGACAGAGAGAGACAAAGAGAGAAAGAGAGAGACAGAGAGAGAGAGACAGAGAGAGAGAGACAGAGAGAGACAGAGAGAGACAGAGAGAGAAACAGAGAGAGAAACAGAGAGAGACAGAGATAGAGAGGGAGACACAGGGAGACACAGAGAGAGACAGAGCTAGACAGAGAGATACAGAGAGAGACAGAGAGAGACATTGAGAGACAGAGAGACAGAGAGAGACAGGGAGAGACAGAGAGAGACAGAGAGAGAAACAGAGAGAGACAGAGATAGAGAGGGAGACACAGGGAGACACATGAGAGAAAGAGCTAGACAGAGAGATACAGAGAGAGAGACAGAGAGAGACATTGAGAGACAGAGAGACAGAGAGAGGCAGGGAGAGACAGAGAGAGAGAAGGAGAGAGACATAGATAGAGACAGAGAGAGACAGAGAGAGAGAAAGAGAGAGACAGAGACACAGAGACAGACAGAGAGAGAGACAGAGAGAGACACAGAGAGAGAGACAGAGAGAGAGAGACAGAGAGAGACACAGAGAGAGACAGAGAGAGACAGAGTGAGACCGAGAGAGACAGAGATAGGGATAGAGAGAGACATAGAGAGAGACAGAGAGCGACAGAGAGAGAGACAGAGAGAGACAGAGAGAGACAGAGAGAGACAGAGAGATACAAAGAGAGACAAAGAGAGACAGAAAGATAGAGAGAGAGAAATAGAGATACATAGAAATACAGAGAGAAACAAAGAAAGAGAGAGAGAGACAGAGAGAGACAGAGAGAAACAGACAGAGACAGAGAGAGACAGAAAGAGACACAGAGAGACAAAGAGAGAGACAGAGAGACAGAGAGAGAGAGAAAGAGACAGAGAAAGATAGAGAGAGACAGAGAGAGACAGAGAGAGACAGAGAGTAAGACAGAGAGAGTGAGGGAGACAGAAAAAGAGACAGAGAGAGACAGAGATAGGGATAGAGAGAGACAGAAAGAGAGACAGAGAGAGACATAGAGAGTGAGAGAGACAGAAAGAGAGAAAGAGAGAGACAGAGACAGAGAGAGATAGAGACAGAGTGAGATAGACTGAGTGAGACAGAAAGAGAGACAGAGAAAGAGACAGAGAGAGACAGAGAGAGAGACAGAGAGAGACAGAGAGAGACTGAGAGAGAAACAGAGAGACAGAGAGAGAGACAGAGAGAGACAGAGAGACAGAGAGAGACAGAGATAGAGAGGGAGACACATGGAGACACAGAGAGAGACATTGCTAGACAGAGAGATACAGAGAGAGAGACAGAGAGAGACAT
Source organism: Mus caroli (assembly GCF_978045245.1). NCBI lineage: Eukaryota > Metazoa > Chordata > Mammalia > Rodentia > Muridae > Mus > Mus caroli. Next base: position 6,375,202 of record NW_028227276.1, read on the forward strand.
TGAGAGACAGAGAGAGACAGGGAGAGACAGAGAGAGATACAGAGAGAGACATAGATAGAGACAGAGAGAGACAGAGAGAGAGAAAGAGAGAGACAGAGACACAGAGACGGACAGAGACAGAGACAGAGAGTGAGACAGAGAGAAAGACAGAGAGAGACACAGAGAGAGACAGAGAGAGACAGAGTGAACCCGAGAGAGACAGAGATAGGGATAGAGAGAGACATAGAGAGAGATAGAGAGCGACAGAGAGAGAGACAGAAAGAGACAAAGAGAGACAAAGAGAGACATAGAGATAGAGAGAGAGAGACATAGAGAGACATAGAAATACAGAGAGAAACAAAGAAAGATAGAGAGAGACAGAGAGAGACAGAGAGAGAAACAGACAGAGACAGAAAAGAGACAAATAGAGATAGACAGAGAGAGACAGAGAAAGACAGAGAGCGACAGAGAGAGACAGAAAGAGACCTACAGAGAAAGACAAGAGAGACGGAGAGAGATATAGAGAGAGACAGAGAGAGACAAATAGAGAAACAGAGATAGACAGAGATTGAGACAGAGAGAGACAGAAAGAGACAGAGAGAGACATAGAGAGACAAAGAGACAGAGAGAGACAGGGAGAGACAGAGAGAGAGAGACAGAGAGAGACATAAATAGAGACAGAGAGAGACAGAGAGAGAGAAAGAGAGAGTCAGAGACACAGAGAGAGACAGAGAGAGAGCAGAGAGAGACAGAGAGAGACACAGAGAGACAGAGAGAGTCATAGAGAGACAGAGATAGGGATAGAGAGAGACATAGAGGAGACAGAGAGCGACAGAGAGGGAGACAGAGAGAGACAGATAGAGAGACCGAGAGAGACAGAGAGAGACAGAGAGAGACAAAGAGAGACAGAGAGATACAGAGAGAGAGAAAGAGAGAGACATAGAAATAAGGAGAGAGAGACAAAGAAAGACAGAGAGAGAGACAGAGAGAGACAGAGAGAGAGACATAAAGAGACAGAAAAGAGACAAAGAGAGAGAGACAGAGAGAGACAGAGAAAGACAGAGAGTGACACAGAGAGACAGAAAGAGACATACGGAGAGAGACATAGAGAGACAGAGAGAGACATAGAGAGAGACAGAGAGAGTCATTGAGAGACAGAGAGACGGAGAGAGACATGGAGAGACAGAGAGAGAGACAGAGAGAGACATAGATAGAGACAGAGAGAGACAGAGAGAGAGAAAGAGAGAGACAGAGACACAGAGACAGACAGAGACAGAGACAGAGAGAGACACAGAGAGAGAGACAGAGAGAAAGACTGAGAGAGACACAGAGAGAGACAGAGAGAGACAGAGAGAAAATGAGAGAGACAGAGATAGGGATAGAGAGAGACATAGAGAGAGACAGAGAGCGACAGAGAGAGAGACAGAGAGAGACAGAGATACAGAGAGAGAGACAGAGAGAGACAGAGATACAGAGAGAGAGACAGAGAGAGACATTGAGAGACAGAGAGAGACAGGGAGAGACAGAGAGAGAGAGACAGAGAGAGACATAGATAGAGACAGAGAGAGACAGAGAGAGAGAAAGAGAGAGACAGAGACACAGAGACAGACAGAGAGAAACAGAGAGAGACACAGAGAGTGAGACAGAGAGAGAGAGACAGAGAGAGAGACAGAGAGAGACCGAGAGAGACAGAGATAGGGATAGAGAGAGACATAGAGAGAGACAGAGATCGAAAGAGGGAGAGACAGAGAGAGACAGAGAGAGAAACCAAGAGAGACAGAGATAGATAGGGAGACACAGGGAGACACAGAGAGAGACAGAGCTAGACAGAGAGATACAGAGAGAGAGACAGAGAGAGTCATTGAGAGACAGAGAGACAGAGAGAGACAGGGAGAGACAGAGAGAGAGACAGAGAGAGACATAGAGACAGAGAGAGACAGAGAGAGAAAGAGAGAGACAGAGACACAGAGACAGACAGAGACAGAGAGAGACACAGAGAGGGAGACAGAGAGAAAGACAGAGAGAGACACAGAGAGAGACAGAGAGAGACAGAGAGAGAGAAAGAGAGAGACAGAGACACAGAGACAGACAGAGACAGAGACAGAGAGAGACACAGAGAGAGAGACAGAGAGAAAGACAGAGAGAGACACAGAGAGAGACAGAGAGAGAGAGAGGGAAACCGAGAGAGACAGAGATAGGGATAGAGAGAGACATAGAGAGAGACAGAGAGCGACAGAGAGAGAGACAGAGAGAGACAGAGAGAGAGACAGAGAGAGACTGAGAGAGACAAAGAGAGACAAAGAGAGACAGAAAGATAGAGAGAGATAGAAATAGAGAGACATAGAAATACAAAGAGAAACAAAGAAAGACAGAGAGAGACAGAGAGAGAAATAGACAGAGACAGAAAAGAGACAAAGAGAGAGAGACAGAGAGAGACAGAGAAAGACAGAGAGCGACACATAGAGACAGAAAGAGACCTAAAGAGAGAGACAAAGAGAGACAGAGAGAGATATAGAGAGAGACAGAGAGAGACAAATAGAAAAACAGAGAGACAGTGATTGACACAGAGAGAGACAGAAAGAGACAGAGAGAGACATAGAGAGACAAAGAGACAGAGAGAGACAGGGAGAGACAGAGAGAGAGAGACAGAGAGAGACATAAGTAGAGACAGAGAGAGACAGAGAGAGAGAAAGAGAGAGTCAGAGACACAGAGAGAGACAGAGAGAGAGCAGAGAGAGACAGAGAGAGACACAGAGAGACAGAGAGAGTCATAGAGAGACAGAGATAGGGATATAGAGAGACATAGAGGAGACAGAGAGCGACAGAGAGGGAGACAGAGAGAGACAGATAGAGAGACCGAGAGAGACAGAGAGAGACAGAGAGAGACAAAGAGAGACAGAGAGATACAGAGAGAGAGACATAGAGATACATAGAAATAAGGAGAGAGAGACAAAGAAAGACAGAGAGAGAGACAGAGAGAGACAGAGAGAGAGACAGACAGAGACAGAAAAGAGACAAAGAGAGAGAGACAGAGAGAGACAGAGAAAGACAGAGAGTGACACAGAGAGACAGAAAGAGACATACGGAGAGAGACATAGAGAGACAGAGAGAGACATAGAGAGAGACTGAGAGAGTCATTGAGAGACAGAGAGACGGAGAGAGACAGGGAGAGACAGAGAGAGAGACAGAGAGAGACATAGATAGAGACAGAGAGAGACAGAGAGAGAGAAAGAGAGAGACAGAGACACAGAGACAGACAGAGACAGAGACAGAGAGAGACACAGAGAGAGAGACAGAGAGAAAGACTGAGAGAGACACAGAGAGAGACAGAGAGAGACAGAGTGAAAATGAGAGAGACAGAGATAGGGATAGAGAGAGACATAGAGAGAGACAGAGAGCGACAGAGAGAGAGACAGAGAGAGACAGAGACACAGAGACAGACAGAGACAGAGACAGAGAGAGACACAGAGAGAGAGACAGAGAGAGAGAGACAGAGAGAGACAAAGAGAGAAAGAGAGAGACAGAGAGAGAGACAGAGAGAGAGAGACAGAGAGAGACAGAGAGAGACAGAGAGAGAAACAGAGAGAGACAGAGATAGAGAGGGAGACACAGGGAGACACAGAGAGAGACAGAGCTAGACAGAGAGATACAGAGAGAGACAGAGAGAGACATTGAGAGACAGAGAGACAGAGAGAGACAGGGAGAGACAGAGAGAGACAGAGAGAGAAACAGAGAGAGACAGAGATAGAGAGGGAGACACAGGGAGACACATGAGAGACAGAGCTAGACAGAGAGATACAGAGAGAGAGACAGAGAGAGACATTGAGAGACAGAGAGACAGAGAGAGACAGGGAGAGACAGAGAGAGAGAAGGAGAGAGACATAGATAGAGACAGAGAGAGACAGAGAGAGAGAAAGAGAGAGACAGAGACACAGAGACAGACAGAGAGAGAGACAGAGAGAGACACAGAGAGAGAGACAGAGAGAGAGAGACAGAGAG
>NW_028227276.1:6381679-6396679 GCF_978045245.1 Mus caroli
AGACAGATAGAGAAACAGACAGAGACAGAAAAGAGACAAAGAGAGAGAGACAGAGAGAGACAGAGAAAGACAGAGAGCGACACATAGAGACAGAAAGAGACCTAAAGAGAGAGACAAAGAGAGACAGAGAGAGATATAGAGAGAGACAGAGAGAGACAAATAGAAAAACAGAGAGACAGTGATTGACACAGAGAGAGACAGAAAGAGACAGAGAGAGACATAGAGAGACAAAGAGACAGAGAGAGACAGGGAGAGACAGAGAGAAAGACAGAGAGAGACATAAATAGAGACAGAGAGAGACAGAGAGATTGAAAGAGAGAGTCAGAGACACAGAGAGAGACAGAGAGAGAGCAGAGAGAGACAGAGAGAGACACAGAGAGACAGAGAGAGTCATAGAGAGACAGAGATAGGGATAGAGAGAGACATAGAGGAGACAGAGAGCGACAGAGAGGGAGACAGAGAGAGACAGATAGAGAGACCGAGAGAGACAGAGAGAGACAGAGAGAGACAAAGAGAGACAGAGAGATACAGAGAGAGAGACATAGAGAGACATAGAAATAAGGAGAGAGAGACAAAGAAAGACAGAGAGAGAGACAGAGAGAGACAGAGAGAGAGACATAAAGAGACAGAAAAGAGACAAAGAGAGAGAGACAGAGAGAGACAGAGAAAGACAGAGAGTGACACAGAGAGACAGAAAGAGACATACGGAGAGAGACATAGAGAGACAGAGAGAGACATAGAGAGAGACAGAGAGAGTCATTGAGAGACAGAGAGACGGAGAGAGACAGGGAGAGACAGAGAGAGAGACAGAGAGAGACATAGATAGAGACAGAGAGAGACAGAGAGAGAGAAAGAGAGAGACAGAGACACAGAGACAGACAGAGACAGAGACAGAGAGAGACACAGAGAGAGAGACAGAGAGAAAGACTGAGAGAGACACAGAGAGAGACAGAGAGAGACAGAGTGAAAATGAGAGAGACAGAGATAGGGATAGAGAGAGACATAGAGAGAGACAGAGAGCGACAGAGAGAGAGACAGAGAAACAGAGACAGACAGAGACAGAGACAGAGAGAGACACAGAGAGAGAGACAGAGAGAGAGAGACAGAGAGAGACAAAGAGAGAAAGAGAGAGACAGAGAGAGAGAGACAGAGAGAGAGACAGAGAGAGACAGAGAGAGACAGAGAGAGAAACAGAGAGAGAAACAGAGAGAGACAGAGATAGAGAGGGAGACAGAGGGAGACACAGAGAGAGACAGAGCTAGACAGAGAGATACAGAGAGAGACAGAGAGAGACATTGAGAGACAGAGAGACAGAGAGAGACAGGGAGAGACAGAGAGAGACAGAGAGAGAAACAAAGAGAGACAGAGATAGAGAGGGAGACACAGGGAGACACATGAGAGACAGAGCTAGACAGAGAGATACAGAGAGAGAGACAGAGAGAGACATTGAGAGACAGAGAGACAGAGAGAGACAGGGAGAGACAGAGAGAGAGAAGGAGAGAGACATAGATAGAGACAGAGAGAGACAGAGAGAGAGAAAGAGAGAGACAGAGACACAGAGACAGACAGAGAGAGAGACAGAGAGAGACACAGAGAGAGAGACAGAGAGAGAGAGACAGAGAGAGACACAGAGAGAGACAGAGATAGACAGAGTGAGACCGAGAGAGACAGAGATAGGGATAGAGAGAGACATAGAGAGAGACAGAGAGCGACAGAGAGAGAGACAGCGAGAGACAGAGAGAGACAGAGAGAGAAAGAGAGATACAAAGAGAGACAAAGAGAGACAGAAAGATAGAGAGAGAGAAATAGAGATACATAGAAATACAGAGAGAAACAAAGAAAGAGAGAGAGAGACAGAGAGAGACAGAGAGAAACAGACAGAGACAGAGAGAGACAGAAAGAGACACAGAGAGACATAGAGAGAGACAGAGAGACAGAGAGAGAGAGAAAGAGACAGAGAAAGATAGAGAGAGACAGAGAGAGACAGAGAGTAAGACAGAGAGAGAGTGAGAGAGACAGAAAAAGAGACAGAGAGAGACAGAGATAGGGATAGAGAGAGACAGAAAGAGAGACAGAGAGAGACATAGAGAGTGAGAGAGACAGAAAGAGAGAAAGAGAGAGACAGAGACAGAGAGAGATAGAGACAGAGTGAGATATACTGAGTGAGACAGAAAGAGAGACAGAGAAAGAGACAGAGAGAGACAGAGAGAGAGACAGAGAGAGACAGAGAGAGACTGAGAGAGAAACAGAGAGACAGAGAGAGAGACAGAGAGAGACAGAGAGACAGAGAGAGACAGAGATAGAGAGGGAGACACATGGAGACACAGAGAGAGACAGAGCTAGACAGAGAGATACAGAGAGAGAGACAGAGAGAGACATTGAGAGACAGAGAGAGACAGGGAGAGACAGAGAGAGAGACAGAGAGAGACATAGATAGAGACAGAGAGAGACAGAGAGAGAAAGAGAGAGACAGAGACACAGAGACGGACAGAGACAGAGACAGAGAGAGAGACAGAGAGAAAGACAGAGAGAGACACAGAGAGAGACAGAGAGAGACAGAGTGAACCCGAGAGAGACAGAGATAGGGATAGAGAGAGACATAGAGAGAGATAGAGAGCGACAGAGAGAGAGACAGAGAGAGACAGAAAGAGACAAAGAGAGACAAAGAGAGACAGAAAGATAGAGAGAGAGAGAAATAGAGAGACATAGAAATACAGAGAGAAACAAAGAAAGACAGAGAGAGACAGAGAGAGAAACAGACAGAGACAGAAAAGAGACAAATAGAGAGAGACAGAGAGAGACAGAGAAAGACAGAGAGCGACAGAGAGAGACAGAAAGAGACCTACAGAGAGAGACAAGAGAGACGGAGAGAGATATAGAGAGACAGAGAGAGACAAATAGAGAAACAGAGATAGACAGAGATTGAGACAGAGAGAGACAGAAAGAGACAGAGAGAGACATAGAGAGACAAAGAGACAGAGAGAGACAGGGAGAGACAGTGAGAGAGACAGAGAGAGGAATAAATAGAGACAGAGAGAGACAGAGAGAGAGAAAGAGAGAGACAGAGACACAGAGAGAGACAGAGAGAGCAGAGAGAGACACAGAGAGAGACAAAGAGAGAGAGAGAGAGAGACAGAGAGAGACAGAGAGAGACAGAGATAGGGATAGAGAGAGACATAGAGAGAGACAGAGAGCGACAGAGAGAGAGACAGAGAGAGACAGAGAGAGAGACTGAGAGATACAGAGAGAGACAGAGAGAGACAAAGAGAGACAGAGAGATACAGAGAGAGACATAGAGAGACATAGAAATACAGAGAGAGACAAAGAAAGACAGAGAGAGAGACAGAGAGAGACAGAGAGAGAGACAGACAGAGACAGAAAAGAGACAAAGAGAGAGACAGAGAGAGAGACACAGAGAGAGACAGAGAGAGAGACAGAGAGAGACACAGAGAGATACAGAGAGAGACAGAGAGAGACAGAGAGAGACAGAGAGAGACAGAGAGAGACAGAGAGAGAAACAGAGAGAGACAGAGAGAGACAGAGATAGAGAGGGAGACACAGGGAGACACAGAGAGAGACAGAGCTAGACAGAGAGATACAGAGAGAGAGACAGAGAGAGACATAGAGAGACAGAGAGACAGAGAGAGACACAGAGAGAGACAGAGAGAGACAGAGAGACCGAGAGAGACAGAGATAGGGATAGAGAGAGACATAGAAAGAGACAGAGAGCGACAGAGAGAGAGACAGAGAGAGACAGAGAGAGAGACAGAGAGAGACAGAGAGAGACAAAGAGAGACAAAGAGAGACAGAAAGATAGAGAGAGAGAGAAATAGAGAGACATAGAAATACAGAGAGAAGCAAAGAAAGACAGAGAGAGACAGAGAGAGACAGAGAGAAAAACAGACAGAGACAGAAAAGAGACAAAGAGAGAGAGACAGAGAGAGACAGAGAAAGACAGAGAGCGACAGAGAGAGACAGAAAGAGACCTACAGAGAGATACAAAGAGAGACAGAGAGAGATATAGAGAGAGACAGAGAGAGACAGAGAGAGACAAATAGAGAAACAGAGATAGACAGAGATTGAGACAGAGAGAGACAGAAAGAGACAGAGAGAGACATAGAGAGACAAAGAGACAGAGAGAGACAGGGAGAGACAGAGAGAGAGAGACAGAGAGAGACATAAATAGAGACAGAGAGAGACAGAGAGAGAGAAAGAGAGAGTCAGAGACACAGAGAGAGACAGAGAGAGAGCAGAGAGAGACAGAGAGAGACACAGAGAGACAGAGAGAGTCATAGAGAGACAGAGATAGGGATAGAGAGAGACATAGAGGAGACAGAGAGCGACAGAGCGGGAGACAGAGAGAGACAGATAGAGAGACCGAGAGAGACAGAGAGAGACAGAGAGAGACAAAGAGAGACAGAGAGATACAGAGAGAGAGAAAGAGAGAGACATAGAAATAAGGAGAGAGAGACAAAGAAAGACAGAGAGAGAGACAGAGAGAGACAGAGAGAGAGACATAAAGAGACAGAAAAGAGACAAAGAGAGAGAGACAGAGAAAGACAGAGAGTGACACAGAGAGACAGAAAGAGACATACGGAGAGAGACATAGAGAGACAGAGAGAGACATAGAGAGAGACAGAGAGAGTCATTGAGAGACAGAGAGACGGAGAGAGACATGGAGAGACAAGGAGAGAGACAGAGAGAGACATAGATAGAGACAGAGAGAGACAGAGAGAGAGAAAGAGAGAGACAGAGACACAGAGACAGACAGAGACAGAGACAGAGAGAGACACAGAGAGAGAGACAGAGAGAAAGACTGAGAGAGACACAGAGAGAGACAGAGAGAGACAGAGAGAAAATGAGAGAGACAGAGATAGGGATAGAGAGAGACATAGAGAGAGACAGAGAGCGACAGAGAGAGAGACAGAGAGAGACAGAGATACAGAGAGAGAGACAGAGAGAGACAGAGATACAGAGAGAGAGACAGAGAGAGACATTGAGAGACAGAGAGAGACAGGGAGAGACAGAGAGAGAGACAGAGAGAGACATAGATAGAGACAGAGAGAGACAGAGAGAGAGAAAGAGAGAGACAGAGACACAGAGACAGACAGAGAGAAACAGAGAGAGACACAGAGAGTGAGACAGAGAGAGAGAGACAGAGAGAGAGACAGAGAGAAACCGAGAGAGACAGAGATAGGGATAGAGAGAGACATAGAGAGAGACAGAGATCGAAAGAGGGAGAGACAGAGAGAGACAGAGAGAGAAACCAAGAGAGACAGAGATAGATAGGGAGACACAGGGAGACACAGAGAGAGACAGAGCTAGACAGAGAGATACAGAGAGAGAGACAGAGAGAGTCATTGAGAGACAGAGAGACAGAGAGAGACAGGGAGAGACAGAGAGAGAGACAGAGAGAGACATAGAGACAGAGAGAGACAGAGAGAGAGAAAGAGAGAGACAGAGACACAGAGACAGACAGAGACAGAGAGAGACACAGAGAGGGAGACAGAGAGAAAGACAGAGAGATACACAGAGAGAGACAGAGAGAGACAGAGAGAGAGAAAGAGAGAGACAGAGACACAGAGACAGACAGAGACAGAGACAGAGAGAGACACAGAGAGAGAGACAGAGAGAAAGACAGAGAGAGACACAGAGAGAGACAGAGAGAGAGAGAGGGAAACCGAGAGAGACAGAGATAGGGATAGAGAGAGACATAGAGAGAGACAGAGAGCGACAGAGAGAGAGACAGAGAGAGACAGAGAGAGAGACAGAGAGAGACTGAGAGAGACAAACAGAGACAAAGAGAGACAGAAAGATAGAGAGAGATAGAAATAGAGAGACATAGAAATACAGAGAGAAACAAAGAAAGACAGAGAGAGACAGAGAGAGAAATAGACAGAGACAGAAAAGAGACAAAGAGAGAGAGACAGAGAGAGACAGAGAAAGACAGAGAGCGACACATAGAGACAGAAAGAGACCTAAAGAGAGAGACAAAGAGAGACAGAGAGAGATATAGAGAGAGACAGAGAGAGACAAATAGAAAAACAGAGAGACAGTGATTGACACAGAGAGAGACAGAAAGAGACAGAGAGAGACATAGAGAGACAAAGAGACAGAGAGAGACAGGGAGAGACAGAGAGAGAGAGACAGAGAGAGACATAAGTAGAGACAGAGAGAGACAGAGAGAGAGAAAGAGAGAGTCAGAGACACAGAGAGAGACAGAGAGAGAGCAGAGAGAGACAGAGAGAGACACAGAGAGACAGAGAGAGTCATAGAGAGACAGAGATAGGGATAGAGAGAGACATAGAGGAGACAGAGAGCGACAGAGAGGGAGACAGAGAGAGACAGATAGAGAGACCGAGAGAGACAGAGAGAGACAGAGAGAGACAAAGAGAGACAGAGAGATACAGAGAGAGAGACATAGAGATACATAGAAATAAGGAGAGAGAGACAAAGAAAGACAGAGAGAGAGACAGAGAGAGACAGAGAGAGAGACATAAAGAGACAGAAAAGAGACAAAGAGAGAGAGACAGAGAGAGACAGAGAAAGACAGAGAGTGACACAGAGAGACAGAAAGAGACATACGGAGAGAGACATAGAGAGACAGAGAGAGACATAGAGAGAGACAGAGAGAGTCATTGAGAGACAGAGAGACGGAGAGAGACAGGGAGAGACAGAGAGAGAGACAGAGAGAGACATAGATAGAGACAGAGAGAGACAGAGAGAGAGAAAGAGAGAGACAGAGACACAGAGACAGACAGAGACAGAGACAGAGAGAGACACAGAGAGAGAGACAGAGAGAAAGACTGAGAGAGACACAGAGAGAGACAGAGAGAGACAGAGTGAAAATGAGAGAGACAGAGATAGGGATAGAGAGAGACATAGAGAGAGACAGAGAGCGACAGAGAGAGAGACAGAGAGAGACAGAGACACAGAGACAGACAGAGACAGAGACAGAGAGAGACACAGAGAGAGAGACAGAGAGAGAGAGACAGAGAGAGACAAAGAGAGAAAGAGAGAGACAGAGAGAGACAGAGAGAGAGAGACAGAGAGAGAGAGACAGAGAGAGACAGAGAGAGACAGAGAGAGAAACAGAGAGAGAAACAGAGAGAGACAGAGATAGAGAGGGAGACACAGGGAGACACAGAGAGAGACAGAGCTAGACAGAGAGATACAGAGAGAGACAGAGAGAGACATTGAGAGACAGAGAGACAGAGAGAGACAGGGAGAGACAGAGAGAGACAGAGAGAGAAACAGAGAGAGACAGAGATAGAGAGGGAGACACAGGGAGACACATGAGAGACAGAGCTAGACAGAGAGATACAGAGAGAGAGACAGAGAGAGACATTGAGAGACAGAGAGACAGAGAGAGACAGGGAGAGACAGAGAGAGAGAAGGAGAGAGACATAGATAGAGACAGAGAGAGACAGAGAGAGAGAAAGAGAGAGACAGAGACACAGAGACAGACAGAGAGAGAGACAGAGAGAGACACAGAGAGAGAGACAGAGAGAGAGAGACAGAGAGAGACACAGATAGAGACAGAGAGAGACAGAGTGAGACCGAGAGAGACAGAGATAGGGATAGAGAGAGACATAGAGAGAGACAGAGAGCGACAGAGAGAGAGACAGAGAGAGACAGAGAGAGACAGAGAGAGACAGAGAGAGACAGAGAGATACAAAGAGAGACAAAGAGAGACAGAAAGATAGAGAGAGAGAAATAGAGATACATAGAAATACAGAGAGAAACAAAGAAAGAGAGAGAGAGACAGAGAGAGACAGAGAGAAACAGACAGAGACAGAGAGAGACAGAAAGAGACACAGAGAGACAAAGAGAGAGACAGAGAGACAGAGAGAGAGAAAGAGACAGAGAAAGATAGAGAGAGACAGAGAGAGACAGAGAGAGACAGAGAGTAAGACAGAGAGAGAGTGAGAGAGACAGAAAAAGAGACAGAGAGAGACAGAGATAGGGATAGAGAGAGACAGAAAGAGAGACAGAGAGAGACATAGAGAGTGAGAGAGACAGAAAGAGAGAAAGAGAGAGACAGAGACAGAGAGAGATAGAGACAGAGTGAGATAGACTGAGTGAGACAGAAAGAGAGACAGAGAAAGAGACAGAGAGAGAGACAGAGAGAGACAGAGAGAGACTGAGAGAGAAACAGAGAGACAGAGAGAGAGACAGAGAGAGACAGAGTGACAGAGAGAGACAGAGATAGAGAGGGAGACACATGGAGACACAGAGAGAGACAGAGCTAGACAGAGAGATACAGAGAGAGAGACAGAGAGAGACATTGAGAGACAGAGAGAGACAGGGAGAGACAGAGAGAGAGACAGAGAGAGACATAGATAGAGACAGAGAGAGACAGAGAGAGAGAAAGAGAGAGACAGAGACACAGAGACGGACAGAGACAGAGACAGAGAGAGAGACAGGAGAAAGACAGAGAGAGACACAGAGAGAGACAGAGAGAGACAGAGTGAACCCGAGAGAGACAGAGATAGGGATAGAGAGAGACATAGAGAGAGATAGAGAGCGACAGAGAGAGAGACAGAAAGAGACAAAGAGAGACAAAGAGAGACAGAAAGATAGAGAGAGAGAGAAATAGAGAGACATAGAAATACAGAGAGAAACAAAGAAAGACAGAGAGAGACAGAGAGAGACAGAGAGAGAAACAGACAGAGACAGAGACACAGAGACAGACAGAGACAGAGACAGAGAGAGACACAGAGAGAGAGACAGAGAGAGAGAGACAGAGAGAGACAAAGAGAAAAGAGAGAGACAGAGAGAGAGAGACAGAGAGAGAGAGACAGAGAGAGACAGAGAGAGACAAAGAGAGAAACAGAGAGAGAAACAGAGAGAGACAGAGATAGAGAGGGAGACACAGGGAGACACAGAGAGAGACAGAGCTAGACAGAGAGATACAGAGAGAGACAGAGAGAGACATTGAGAGACAGAGAGACAGAGAGAGACAGGGAGAGACAGAGAGAGACAGAGAGAGAAACAGAGAGAGACAGAGATAGAGAGGGAGACACAGGGAGACACATGAGAGACAGAGCTAGACAGAGAGATACAGAGAGAGAGAGACAGAGAGAGAGACAGAGAGAGACAGAGAGAGAAACAGAGAGAGAAACAGAGAGAGACAGAGATAGAGAGGGAGACAGAGAGAGAGACAGAGAGAGACATAGATAGAGACAGAGAGAGACAGAGAGAGAGAAAGAGAGAGACAGAGACACAGAGACAGACAGAGAGAAACAGAGAGAGACACAGAGAGTGAGACAGAGAGAGAGAGACAGAGAGAGAGACAGAGAGAGACAGAGAGAGACGGAGTGAGACCGAGAGAGACAGAGATAGGGATAGAGAGAGACATAGAGAGAGACAGAGATCGAAAGAGAGAGAGACAGAGAGAGACAGAGAGAGAAACCAAGAGAGACAGAGATAGATAGGGAGACACAGGGAGACACAGAGAGAGACAGAGCTAGACAGAGAGATACAGAGAGAGAGACAGAGAGAGTCATTGAGAGACAGAGAGACAGAGAGAGACAGGGAGAGACAGAGAGAGAGACAGAGAGAGACATAGAGACAGAGAGAGACAGAGAGAGAGAAAGAGAGAGACAGAGACACAGAGACAGACAGAGACAGAGAGAGACACAGAGAGGGAGACAGAGAGAAAGACAGAGAGAGACACAGAGAGAGACAAAGAGAGACAGAGAGAGAGAAAGAGAGAGACAGAGACACAGAGACAGACAGAGACAGAGACAGAGAGAGACACAGAGAGAGAGACAGAGAGAAAGACAGAGAGAGACACAGAGAGAGACAGAGAAAGACAGAGGGAAACCGAGAGAGACAGAGATAGGGATAGAGAGAGACATAGAGAGAGACAGAGAGCGACAGAGAGAGAGACAGAGAGAGACAGAGAGAGAGACAGAGAGAGACAGAGAGAGACAAAGAGAGACAAAGAGAGACAGAAAGATAGAGAGAGATAGAAATAGAGAGACATAGAAATACAGAGAGAAACAAAGAAAGACAGAGAGAGACAGATAGAGAAACAGACAGAGACAGAAAAGAGACAAAGAGAGAGAGACAGAGAGAGACAGAGAAAGACAGAGAGCGACACATAGAGACAGAAAGAGACCTAAAGAGAGAGACAAAGAGAGACAGAGAGAGATATAGAGAGAGACAGAGAGAGACAAATAGAAAAACAGAGAGACAGTGATTGACACAGAGAGAGACAGAAAGAGACAGAGAGAGACATAGAGAGACAAAGAGACAGAGAGAGACAGGGAGAGACAGAGAGAAAGACAGAGAGAGACATAAATAGAGACAGAGAGAGACAGAGAGAGAGAAAGAGAGAGTCAGAGACACAGAGAGAGACAGAGAGAGAGCAGAGAGAGACAGAGAGAGACACAGAGAGACAGAGAGAGTCATAGAGAGACAGAGATAGGGATAGAGAGAGACATAGAGGAGACAGAGAGCGACAGAGAGGGAGACAGAGAGAGACAGATAGAGAGACCGAGAGAGACAGAGAGAGACAGAGAGAGACAAAGAGAGACAGAGAGATACAGAGAGAGAGACATAGAGAGACATAGAAATAAGGAGAGAGAGACAAAGAAAGACAGAGAGAGAGACAGAGAGAGACAGAGAGAGAGACATAAAGAGACAGAAAAGAGACAAAGAGAGAGAGACAGAGAGAGACAGAGAAAGACAGAGAGTGACACAGAGAGACAGAAAGAGACATACGGAGAGAGACATAGAGAGACAGAGAGAGACATAGAGAGAGACAGAGAGAGTCATTGAGAGACAGAGAGACGGAGAGAGACAGGGAGAGACAGAGAGAGAGACAGAGAGAGACATAGATAGAGACAGAGAGAGACAGAGAGAGAGAAAGAGAGAGACAGAGACACAGAGACAGACAGAGACAGAGACAGAGAGAGACACAGAGAGAGAGACAGAGAGAAAGACTGAGAGAGACACAGAGAGAGACAGAGAGAGACAGAGTGAAAATGAGAGAGACAGAGATAGGGATAGAGAGAGACATAGAGAGAGACAGAGAGCGACAGAGAGAGAGACAGAGAGAGACAGAGAAACAGAGACAGACAGAGACAGAGACAGAGAGAGACACAGAGAGAGAGACAGAGAGAGAGAGACAGAGAGAGACAAAGAGAGAAAGAGAGAGACAGAGAGAGAGAGGCAGAGAGAGAGACAGAGAGAGACAGAGAGAGACAGAGAGAGAAACAGAGAGAGAAACAGAGAGAGACAGAGATAGTGAGGGAGACAGAGGGAGACACAGAGAGAGACAGAGCTAGACAGAGAGATACAGAGAGAGACAGAGAGAGACATTGAGAGACAGAGAGACAGAGAGAGACAGGGAGAGACAGAGAGAGACAGAGAGAGAAACAAAGAGAGACAGAGAATGAGAGGGAGACACAGGGAGACACATGAGAGACAGAGCTAGACAGAGAGATACAGAGAGAGAGACAGAGAGAGACATTGAGAGACAGAGAGACAGAGAGAGACAGGGAGAGACAGAGAGAGAGAAGGAGAGAGACATAGATAGAGACAGAGAGAGACAGAGAGAGAGAAAGAGAGAGACAGAGACACAGAGACAGACAGAGAGAGAGACAGAGAGAGACACAGAGAGAGAGACAGAGAGAGAGAGACAGAGAGAGACACAGAGAGAGACAGAGATAGACAGAGTGAGACCGAGAGAGACAGAGATAGGGATAGAGAGAGACATAGAGAGAGACAGAGAGCGACAGAGAGAGAGACAGCGAGAGACAGAGAGAGACAGAGAGAGAAAGAGAGATACAAAGAGAGACAAAGAGAGACAGAAAGATAGAGAGAGAGAAATAGAGATACATAGAAATACAGAGAGAAACAAAGAAAGAGAGAGAGAGACAGAGAGAGACAGAGAGAAACAGACAGAGACAGAGAGAGACAGAAAGAGACACAGAGAGACATAGAGAGAGACAGAGAGACAGAGAGAGAGAGAAAGAGACAGAGAAAGATAGAGAGAGACAGAAAGAGACAGAGAGTAAGACAGAGAGAGAGTGAGAGAGACAGAAAAAGAGACAGAGAGAGACAGAGATAGGGATAGAGAGAGACAGAAAGAGAGACAGAGAGAGACATAGAGAGTGAGAGAGACAGAAAGAGAGAAAGAGAGAGACAGAGACAGAGAGAGATAGAGACAGAGTGAGATATACTGAGTGAGACAGAAAGAGAGACAGAGAAAGAGACAGAGAGAGACAGAGAGAGAGACAGAGAGAGACAGAGAGAGACTGAGAGAGAAACAGAGAGACAGAGAGAGAGACAGAGAGAGACAGAGAGACAGAGAGAGACAGAGATAGAGAGGGAGACACATGGAGACACAGAGAGAGACAGAGCTAGACAGAGAGATACAGAGAGAGAGACAGAGAGAGACATTGAGAGACAGAGAGAGACAGGGAGAGACAGAGAGAGAGACAGAGAGAGACATAGATAGAGACAGAGAGAGACAGAGAGAGAAAGAGAGAGACAGAGACACAGAGACGGACAGAGACAGAGACAGAGAGAGAGACAGAGAGAAAGACAGAGAGAGACACAGAGAGAGACAGAGAGAGACAGAGTGAACCCGAGAGAGACAGAGATAGGGATAGAGAGAGACATAGAGAGAGATAGAGAGCGACAGAGAGAGAGACAGAGAGAGACAGAAAGAGACAAAGAGAGACAAAGAGAGACAGAAAGATAGAGAGAGAGAAATAGAGAGACATAGAAATACAGAGAGAAACAAAGAAAGACAGAGAGAGACAGAGAGAGACAGAGAGAGAAACAGACAGAGACAGAAAAGAGACAAATAGAGAGAGACAGAGAGAGACAGAGAAAGACAGAGAGCGACAGAGAGAGACAGAAAGAGACCTACAGAGAGAGACAAGAGAGACGGAGAGAGATATAGAGAGACAGAGAGAGACAAATAGAGAAACAGAGATAGACAGAGATTGAGACAGAGAGAGACAGAAAGAGACAGAGAGAGACATAGAGAGACAAAGAGACAGAGAGAGACAGGGAGAGACAGTGAGAGAGACAGAGAGAGGAATAAATAGAGACAGAGAGAGACAGAGAGAGAGAAAGAGAGAGACAGAGACACAGAGAGAGACAGAGAGAGCAGAGAGAGACACAGAGAGAGACACAGAGAGAGAGAGAGAGAGACAGAGAGAGACAGAGAGAGACAGAGATAGGGATAGAGAGAGACATAGAGAGAGACAGAGAGCGACAGAGAGAGAGACAGAGAGAGACAGAGAGAGAGACTGAGAGATACAGAGAGAGACAGAGAGAGACAAAGAGAGACAGAGAGATACAGAGAGAGACATAGAGAGACATAGAAATACAGAGAGAGACAAAGAAAGACAGAGAGAGAGACAGAGAGAGACATAGAGAGAGACAGACAGAGACAGAAAAGAGACAAAGAGAGAGACAGAGAGAGAGACACAGAGAGAGACAGAGAGAGAGACAGAGAGAGACACAGAGAGATACAGAGAGAGACAGAGAGAGACAGAGAGAGACAGAGAGAGACAGAGAGAGACAGAGAGAGAAACAGAGAGAGACAGAGAGAGACAGAGATAGAGAGGGAGACACAGGGAGACACAGAGAGAGACAGAGCTAGACAGAGAGATACAGAGAGAGACAGAGAGACAGAGAGAGACACAGAGAGAGACAGAGAGAGACAGAGAGACCGAGAGAGACAGAGATAGGGATAGAGAGAGACATAGAAAGAGACAGAGAGCGACAGAGAGAGAGACAGAGAGAGACAGAGAGAGAGACAGAGAGAGACAGAGAGAGACAAAGAGAGACAAAGAGAGACAGAAAGATAGAGAGAGAGAGAAATAGAGAGACATAGAAATACAGAGAGAAGCAAAGAAAGACAGAGAGAGACAGAGAGAGACAGAGAGAAAAACAGACAGAGACAGAAAAGAGACAAAGAGAGAGAGACAGAGAGAGACAGAGAAAGACAGAGAGCGACAGAGAGAGACAGAAAGAGACCTACAGAGAGAGACAAAGAGAGACAGAGAGAGATATAGAGAGAGACAGAGAGAGACAGAGAGAGACAAATAGAGAAACAGAGAGAGTCAGAGATTGAGACAGAGAGAGACAGAAAGAGACAGAGAGAGGCATAGAGAGACAAAGAGTCAGAGAGAGACAGGGAGAGATAGAGAGAGAGACAGAGAGAGAAATAAATAGAGACAGAGAGAGTCAGATAGAGAGAAAGAGAGAGACACAGAGAGAGACACAGAGAGAGAGAGACAGATAGAGACAGAGAGAGACAGAGATAGGGATAGAGAGAGACATAGAGAGAGACAGAGAGCGACAGAGAGAGAGACAGAGAGAGACAGAGAGAGAGACTGAGAGAGACAGAGAGAGACAGAGAGAGACAAAGAGAGACATAGAGATAGAGAGAGATAGAAATAGAGAGACATAGAAATACAGAGAGAAACAAAGAAAGACAGAGAGAGACAGATAGAGAAACAGACAGAGACAGAAAAGAGACAAAGAGAGAGAGACAGAGAGAGACAGAGAAAGACAGAGAGCGACACATAGAGACAGAAAGAGACCTAAAGAGAGAGACAAAGAGAGACAGAGAGAGATATAGAGAGAGACAGAGAGAGACAAATAGAAAAACAGAGAGACAGTGATTGACACAGAGAGAGACAGAAAGAGACAGAGAGAGACATAGAGAGACAAAGAGACAGAGAGAGACAGGGAGAGACAGAGAGAAAGACAGAGAGAGACATAAATAGAGACAGAGAGAGACAGAGAGAGAGAAAGAGAGAGTCAGAGACACAGAGAGAGACAGAGAGAGAGCAGAGAGAGACAGAGAGAGACACAGAGAGACAGAGAGAGTCATAGAGAGACAGAGATAGGGATAGAGAGAGACATAGAGGAGACAGAGAGCGACAGAGAGGGAGACAGAGAGAGACAGATAGAGAGACCGAGAGAGACAGAGAGAGACAGAGAGAGACAAAGAGAGACAGAGAG
>NW_028227276.1:6401679-6411679 GCF_978045245.1 Mus caroli
AGAGACAGAGCTAGACAGAGAGATACAGAGAGAGAGAAAGAGAGAGACAGGGAGAGACAGAGAGAGAAAGGGAGAGACAGAGAGAGAGACAGAGAGAGACATAGATAGAGACAGAGAGAGACAGAGAGAGAGAAAGAGATAGACAGAGACACAGAGACAGACAGAGAGAAACAGAGAGAGACACAGAGAGTGAGACAGAGAGAGAGAGACAGAGAGAGACACAGAGAGAGACAGAGAGAGACGGAGTGAGACCGAGAGAGACAGAGATAGGGATAGAGTGAGACATAGAGAGAGACAGAGATCGAAAGAGAGAGAGACAGAGAGAGACAGAGAGAGAAACCAAGAGAGACAGAGATAGATAGGGAGACACAGGGAGACACAGAGAGAGACAGAGCTAGACAGAGAGATACAGAGAGAGAGACAGAGAGAGTCATTGAGAGACAGAGAGACAGAGAGAGACAGGGAGAGACAGAGAGAGAGACAGAGAGAGACATAGAGACAGAGAGAGACAGAGAGAGAGAAAGAGAGAGACAGAGACACAGAGACAGACAGAGACAGAGACAGAGAGAGACACAAAGAGAGAGACAGAGAGAAAGACAGAGAGAGACACAGAGAGAGACAGAGAGAGACAGAGAGAGAGAGAAAGAGAGAGACAGAGAGACAGAGAGAGAGAGAGAAAGAGACAGAGAAAGATAGAGAGAGACAGAGAGAGACACAGATTGAGACAGAGAGTAAGACAGAGAGAGAGTGAGAGAGACAGAAAAAGAGACAGAGAGAGACAGAAAGAGAGACAGAGAGAGACATAGAGAGTGAGAGAGACAGAAAGAGAGAAAGAGAGAGACAGAGACAGAGAGAGATAGAGACAGAGTGAGATAGACTGAGTGAGACAGAAAGAGAGACAGAGAGAGACAGAGAGAGAGACAGAGAGAGACAGAGAGAGAAACTGAGAGACAGAGAGAGAGACAGACAGAGACAGAGAGACAGAGAGAGACAGAGAGAGACAGAGAGAGACAGAGAGAGAAACAGAGAGAGACAGAGATAGAGAGGGAGACACAGGGAGACACAGAGAGAGACAGAGCTAGACAGAGAGATACAGAGAGAGACAGAGAGAGACATTGAGAGACAGAGAGAGACAGGGAGAGACAGAGAGAGAGACAGAGAGAGACATAGATAGAGACAGAGAGAGACAGAAAGAGAGAAAGAGAGAGACAGAGACACAGAGACAGACAGAGAGAAACAGAGAGAGACACAGAGAGAGAAACAGAGAGAGAGTGACAGAGAGAGACAGAGAGAGACAGAGAGAGACAATGTGAGACCGAGAGAGACAGAGTTAGGGATAGAGAGAGACATAGAGAGAGACAGAGAGCGAAAGAGAGAGAGACAGAGAGAGACAGAGAGAGAAACCGAGAGAGACAGAGATAGAGAGGGAGACACAGGGAGACACAGAGAGAGACAGAGCTAGACAGAGAGATACAGAGAGAGAGACAGAGAGAGTCATTGAGAGACAGAGAGACAGAGAGAGACAGGGAGAGACAGAGAGAGAGACAGAGAGAGACATAGAGAGAGACAGAGAGAGACAGAGAGAGAGAAAGAGAGAGACAGAGACACAGAGACAGACAGAGACAGAGACAGAGAGAGACACAGAGAGAGAGACAGAGAGAAAGACAGGGAGAGACACAGAGAGAGACAGAGAGAGACAGAGTGAAAACGAGAGAGACAGAGATAGGGATAGAGAGAGACATAGAGAGAGACAGAGAGCGACAGAGAGAGAGACAGAGAGAGACAGAGACACAGAGACAGACAGAGAGAAACAGAGAGAGACACACAGAGAGAGACACAGAGAGAGAGAGACAGAGAGAGACAAAGAGAGAAAGAGAGAGACAGAGAGAGAGACAGAGAGAGAGAGAGACAGAGAGAGAGAGACAGAAGGAGACAGAGAGAGAAACAGAGAGAGACAGAGATAGAGAGGGAGACACAGGGAGAGACAGAGAGAGACAGAGCTAGACAGAGAGATACAGAGAGAGACAGAGAGAGACATTGAGAGACAGAGAGACAGAGAGAGACAGGGAGAGACAGAGAGAGACAGAGAGAAACAGAGAGAGAGACAGAGAGAGACAGAGAGAGAGAAAGAGAGAGACAGAGACACAGAGAGAGACAGAGAGAGAGACACAGAGAGAGACAGAGAGAGAGACAGAGAGAGACACAGAGAGATACAGAGAGAGACAGAGAGAGACAGAGAGAGAAACAGAGAGAGACAGAGAGAGACAGAGATAGAGAGGGAGACACAGGGAGACACAGAGAGAGACAGAGCTAGACAGAGAGATACAGAGAGAGAGACAGAGAGAGACATAGAGAGACAGAGAGACAGAGAGAGACACAGAGAGAGACAGAGAGAGACAGAGAGACCGAGAGAGACAGAGATAGGGATAGAGAGAGACATAGAGAGAGACAGAGATCGAAAGAGAGAGAGACAGAGAGAGACAGAGAGAGAAACCAAGAGAGACAGAGATAGATAGGGAGACACAGGAAGACACAGAGAGAGACAGAGCTAGACAGAGAGATACAGAGAGAGAGACAGAGAGAGTCATTGAGAGACAGAGAGACAGAGAGAGACAGGGAGAGACAGAGAGAGAGACAGAGAGAGACATAGAGACAGAGAGAGACAGAGAGAGAGAAAGAGAGAGACAGAGACACAGAGACAGACAGAGACAGAGAGAGACACAGAGAGGGAGACAGAGAGAAAGACAGAGAGAGACACAGAGAGAGACAGAGAGAGACAGAGAGAGAGAAAGAGAGAGACAGAGACACAGAGACAGACAGAGACAGAGACAGAGAGAGACACAGAGAGAGAGACAGAGAGAAAGACAGAGAGAGACACAGAGAGAGACAGAGAAAGACAGAGGGAAACCGAGAGAGACAGAGATAGGGATAGAGAGAGACATAGAGAGAGACAGAGAGCGACAGAGAGAGAGACAGAGAGAGACAGAGAGAGAGACAGAGAGAGACAGAGAGAGACAAAAAGAGACAAAGAGAGACAGAAAGATAGAGAGAGATAGAAATAGAGAGACATAGAAATACAGAGAGAAACAAAGAAAGACAGAGAGAGACAGAGAGAGAAACAGACAGAGACAGAAAAGAGACAAAGAGAGAGAGACAGAGAGAGACAGAGAAAGACAGAGAGTGACACAGAGAGACAGAAAGAGACATACGGAGAGAGACATAGAGAGACAGAGAGAGACATAGAGAGAGACAGAGAGAGTCATTGAGAGACAGAGAGACGGAGAGAGACAGGGAGAGACAGAGAGAGAGACAGAGAGAGACATAGATAGAGACAGAGAGAGACAGAGAGAGAGAAAGAGAGAGACAGAGACACAGAGACAGACAGAGACAGAGACAGAGAGAGACACAGAGAGAGAGACAGAGAGAAAGACTGAGAGAGACACAGAGAGAGACAGAGAGAGACAGAGTGAAAATGAGAGAGACAGAGATAGGGATAGAGAGAGACATAGAGAGAGACAGAGAGCGACAGAGAGAGAGACAGAGAGAGACAGAGAAACAGAGACAGACAGAGACAGAGACAGAGAGAGACACAGAGAGAGAGACAGAGAGAGAGAGACAGAGAGAGACAAAGAGAGAAAGAGAGAGACAGAGAGAGAGAGGCAGAGAGAGAGACAGAGAGAGACAGAGAGAGACAGAGAGAGAAACAGAGAGAGAAACAGAGAGAGACAGAGATAGTGAGGGAGACAGAGGGAGACACAGAGAGAGACAGAGCTAGACAGAGAGATACAGAGAGAGACAGAGAGAGACATTGAGAGACAGAGAGACAGAGAGAGACAGGGAGAGACAGAGAGAGACAGAGAGAGAAACAAAGAGAGACAGAGAATGAGAGGGAGACACAGGGAGACACATGAGAGACAGAGCTAGACAGAGAGATACAGAGAGAGAGACAGAGAGAGACATTGAGAGACAGAGAGACAGAGAGAGACAGGGAGAGACAGAGAGAGAGAAGGAGAGAGACATAGATAGAGACAGAGAGAGACAGAGAGAGAGAAAGAGAGAGACAGAGACACAGAGACAGACAGAGAGAGAGACAGAGAGAGACACAGAGAGAGAGACAGAGAGAGAGAGACAGAGAGAGACACAGAGAGAGACAGAGATAGACAGAGTGAGACCGAGAGAGACAGAGATAGGGATAGAGAGAGACATAGAGAGAGACAGAGAGCGACAGAGAGAGAGACAGCGAGAGACAGAGAGAGACAGAGAGAGAAAGAGAGATACAAAGAGAGACAAAGAGAGACAGAAAGATAGAGAGAGAGAAATAGAGATACATAGAAATACAGAGAGAAACAAAGAAAGAGAGAGAGAGACAGAGAGAGACAGAGAGAAACAGACAGAGACAGAGAGAGACAGAAAGAGACACAGAGAGACATAGAGAGAGACAGAGAGACAGAGAGAGAGAGAAAGAGACAGAGAAAGATAGAGAGAGACAGAGAGAGACAGAGAGTAAGACAGAGAGAGAGTGAGAGAGACAGAAAAAGAGACAGAGAGAGACAGAGATAGGGATAGAGAGAGACAGAAAGAGAGACAGAGAGAGACATAGAGAGTGAGAGAGACAGAAAGAGAGAAAGAGAGAGACAGAGACAGAGAGAGATAGAGACAGAGTGAGATATACTGAGTGAGACAGAAAGAGAGACAGAGAAAGAGACAGAGAGAGACAGAGAGAGAGACAGAGAGAGACAGAGAGAGACTGAGAGAGAAACAGAGAGACAGAGAGAGAGACAGAGAGAGACAGAGAGACAGAGAGAGACAGAGATAGAGAGGGAGACACATGGAGACACAGAGAGAGACAGAGCTAGACAGAGAGATACAGAGAGAGAGACAGAGAGAGACATTGAGAGACAGAGAGAGACAGGGAGAGACAGAGAGAGAGACAGAGAGAGACATAGATAGAGACAGAGAGAGACAGAGAGAGAAAGAGAGAGACAGAGACACAGAGACGGACAGAGACAGAGACAGAGAGAGAGACAGAGAGAAAGACAGAGAGAGACACAGAGAGAGACAGAGAGAGACAGAGTGAACCCGAGAGAGACAGAGATAGGGATAGAGAGAGACATAGAGAGAGATAGAGAGCGACAGAGAGAGAGACAGAGAGAGACAGAAAGAGACAAAGAGAGACAAAGAGAGACAGAAAGATAGAGAGAGAGAAATAGAGAGACATAGAAATACAGAGAGAAACAAAGAAAGACAGAGAGAGACAGAGAGAGAAACAGACAGAGACAGAAAAGAGACAAATAGAGAGAGACAGAGAGAGACAGAGAAAGACAGAGAGCGACAGAGAGAGACAGAAAGAGACCTACAGAGAGAGACAAGAGAGACGGAGAGAGATATAGAGAGACAGAGAGAGACAAATAGAGAAACAGAGATAGACAGAGATTGAGACAGAGAGAGACAGAAAGAGACAGAGAGAGACATAGAGAGACAAAGAGACAGAGAGAGACAGGGAGAGACAGTGAGAGAGACAGAGAGAGGAATAAATAGAGACAGAGAGAGACAGAGAGAGAGAAAGAGAGAGACAGAGACACAGAGAGAGACAGAGAGAGCAGAGAGAGACACAGAGAGAGACACAGAGAGAGAGAGAGAGAGACAGAGAGAGACAGAGAGAGACAGAGATAGGGATAGAGAGAGACATAGAGAGAGACAGAGAGCGACAGAGAGAGAGACAGAGAGAGACAGAGAGAGAGACTGAGAGATACAGAGAGAGACAGAGAGAGACAAAGAGAGACAGAGAGATACAGAGAGAGACATAGAGAGACATAGAAATACAGAGAGAGACAAAGAAAGACAGAGAGAGAGACAGAGAGAGACAGAGAGAGAGACAGACAGAGACAGAAAAGAGACAAAGAGAGAGACAGAGAGAGAGACACAGAGAGAGACAGAGAGAGAGACAGAGAGAGACACAGAGAGATACAGAGAGAGACAGAGAGAGACAGAGAGAGAGAGAGAGAGACAGAGAGAGACAGAGAGAGAAACAGAGAGAGACAGAGAGAGACAGAGATAGAGAGGGAGACACAGGGAGACACAGAGAGAGACAGAGCTAGACAGAGAGATACAGAGAGAGACAGAGAGACAGAGAGAGACACAGAGAGAGACAGAGAGAGACAGAGAGACCGAGAGAGACAGAGATAGGGATAGAGAGAGACATAGAAAGAGACAGAGAGCGACAGAGAGAGAGAAAGAGAGAGACAGAGAGAGAGACAGAGAGAGACAGAGAGAGACAAAGAGAGACAAAGAGAGACAGAAAGATAGAGAGAGAGAGAAATAGAGAGACATAGAAATACAGAGAGAAGCAAAGAAAGACAGAGAGAGACAGAGAGAGACAGAGAGAAAAACAGACAGAGACAGAAAAGAGACAAAGAGAGAGAGACAGAGAGAGACAGAGAAAGACAGAGAGCGACAGAGAGAGACAGAAAGAGACCTACAGAGAGAGACAAAGAAAGACAGAGAGAGATATAGAGAGAGACAGAGAGAGACAGAGAGAGACAAATAGAGAAACAGAGAGAGTCAGAGATTGAGACATAGAGAGACAGAAAGAGACAGACAGAGGCATAGAGAGACAAAGAGTCAGAGAGAGACAGGGAGAGATAGAGAGAGAGACAGAGAGAGAAATAAATAGAGACAGAGAGAGTCAGATAGAGAGAAAGAGAGAGACACAGAGAGAGACACAGAGAGAGAGAGACAGATAGAGACAGAGAGAGACAGAGATAGGGATAGAGAGAGACATAGAGAGAGACAGAGAGCAACAGAGAGAGAGACAGAGAGAGACAGAGAGAGAGACTGAGAGAGACAGAGAGAGACAGAGAGAGACAAAGAGAGACATAGAGATAGAGAGAGATAGAAATAGAGAGACATAGAAATACAGAGAGAAACAAAGAAAGACAGAGAGAGACAGATAGAGAAACAGACAGAGACAGAAAAGAGACAAAGAGAGAGAGACAGAGAGAGACAGAGAAAGACAGAGAGCGACACATAGAGACAGAAAGAGACCTAAAGAGAGAGACAAAGAGAGACAGAGAGAGATATAGAGAGAGACAGAGAGAGACAAATAGAAAAACAGAGAGACAGTGATTGACACAGAGAGAGACAGAAAGAGACAGAGAGAGACATAGAGAGACAAAGAGACAGAGAGAGACAGGGAGAGACAGAGAGAAAGACAGAGAGAGACATAAATAGAGACAGAGAGAGACAGAGAGAGAGAAAGAGAGAGTCAGAGACACAGAGAGAGACAGAGAGAGAGCAGAGAGAGACAGAGAGAGACACAGAGAGACAGAGAGAGTCATAGAGAGACAGAGATAGGGATAGAGAGAGACATAGAGGAGACAGAGAGCGACAGAGAGGGAGACAGAGAGAGACAGATAGAGAGACCGAGAGAGACAGAGAGAGGCAGAGAGAGACAAAGAGAGACAGAGAGATACAGAGAGAGAGACATAGAGAGACATAGAAATAAGGAGAGAGAGACAAAGAAAGACAGAGAGAGAGACAGAGAGAGACAGAGAGAGAGACATAAAGAGACAGAAAAGAGACAAAGAGAGAGAGACAGAGAGAGACAGAGAAAGACAGAGAGTGACACAGAGAGACAGAAAGAGACATACGGAGAGAGACATAGAGAGACAGAGAGAGACATAGAGAGAGACAGAGAGAGTCATTGAGAGACAGAGAGACGGAGAGAGACAGGGAGAGACAGAGAGAGAGACAGAGAGAGACATAGATAGAGACAGAGAGAGACAGAGAGAGAGAAAGAGAGAGACAGAGACACAGAGACAGACAGAGACAGAGACAGAGAGAGACACAGAGAGAGAGACAGAGAGAAAGACTGAGAGAGACACAGAGAGAGACAGAGAGATACAGAGAGAGACAGAGAGAGACATTGAGAGACAGAGAGACAGAGAGAGACAGGGAGAGACAGAGAGAGACAGAGAGAGAAACAAAGAGAGACAGAGATAGAGAGGGAGACACAGGGAGACACATGAGAGACAGAGCTAGACAGAGAGATACAGAGAGAGAGACAGAGAGAGACATTGAGAGACAGAGAGACAGAGAGAGACAGGGAGAGACAGAGAGAGAGAAGGAGAGAGACATAGATAGAGACAGAGAGAGACAGAGAGAGAGAAAGAGAGAGACAGAGACACAGAGACAGACAGAGAGAGAGACAGAGAGAGACACAGAGAGAGAGACAGAGAGAGAGAGACAGAGAGAGACACAGAGAGAGACAGAGATAGACAGAGTGAGACCGAGAGAGACAGAGATAGGGATAGAGAGAGACATAGAGAGAGACAGAGAGCGACAGAGAGAGAGACAGCGAGAGACAGAGAGAGACAGAGAGAGAAAGAGAGATACAAAGAGAGACAAAGAGAGACAGAAAGATAGAGAGAGAGAAATAGAGATACATAGAAATACAGAGAGAAACAAAGAAAGAGAGAGAGAGACAGAGAGAGACAGAGAGAAACAGACAGAGACAGAGAGAGACAGAAAGAGACACAGAGAGACATAGAGAGAGACAGAGAGACAGAGAGAGAGAGAAAGAGACAGAGAAAGATAGAGAGAGACAGAGAGAGACAGAGAGTAAGACAGAGAGAGAGTGAGAGAGACAGAAAAAGAGACAGAGAGAGACAGAGATAGGGATAGAGAGAGACAGAAAGAGAGACAGAGAGAGACATAGAGAGTGAGAGAGACAGAAAGAGAGAAAGAGAGAGACAGAGACAGAGAGAGATAGAGACAGAGTGAGATATACTGAGTGAGACAGAAAGAGAGACAGAGAAAGAGACAGAGAGAGACAGAGAGAGAGACAGAGAGAGACAGAGAGAGACTGAGAGAGAAACAGAGAGACAGAGAGAGAGACAGAGAGAGACAGAGAGACAGAGAGAGACAGAGATAGAGAGGGAGACACATGGAGACACAGAGAGAGACAGAGCTAGACAGAGAGATACAGAGAGAGAGACAGAGAGAGACATTGAGAGACAGAGAGAGACAGGGAGAGACAGAGAGAGAGACAGAGAGAGACATAGATAGAGACAGAGAGAGACAGAGAGAGAAAGAGAGAGACAGAGACACAGAGACGGACAGAGACAGAGACAGAGAGAGAGACAGAGAGAAAGACAGAGAGAGACACAGAGAGAGACAGAGAGAGACAGAGTGAACCCGAGAGAGACAGAGATAGGGATAGAGAGAGACATAGAGAGAGATAGAGAGCGACAGAGAGAGAGACAGAGAGAGACAGAAAGAGACAAAGAGAGACAAAGAGAGACAGAAAGATAGAGAGAGAGAGAAATAGAGAGACATAGAAATACAGAGAGAAACAAAGAAAGACAGAGAGAGACAGAGAGAGACAGAGAGAGAAACAGACAGAGACAGAAAAGAGACAAATAGAGAGAGACAGAGAGAGACAGAGAAAGACAGAGAGCGACAGAGAGAGACAGAAAGAGACCTACAGAGAGAGACAAGAGAGACGGAGAGAGATATAGAGAGACAGAGAGAGACAAATAGAGAAACAGAGTTAGACAGAGATTGAGACAGAGAGAGACAGAAAGAGACAGAGAGAGACATAGAGAGACAAAGAGACAGAGAGAGACAGGGAGAGACAGTGAGAGAGACAGAGAGAGGAATAAATAGAGACAGAGAGAGACAGAGAGAGAGAAAGAGAGAGACAGAGACACAGAGAGAGACAGAGAGAGCAGAGAGAGACACAGAGAGAGACACAGAGAGAGAGAGAGACAGAGAGAGACAGAGAGAGACAGAGATAGGGATAGAGAGAGACATAGAGAGAGACAGAGAGCGACAGAGAGAGAGACAGAGAGAGACAGAGAGAGAGACTGAGAGATACAGAGAGAGACAGAGAGAGACAAAGAGAGACAGAGAGATACAGAGAGAGACATAGAGAGACATAGAAATACAGAGAGAGACAAAGAAAGACAGAGAGAGAGACAGAGAGAGACAGAGAGAGAGA
>NW_028227276.1:6414179-6426679 GCF_978045245.1 Mus caroli
AGAGAGACAGAGAGACAGAGAGAGAGAGAGAAAGAGACAGAGAAAGATAGAGAGTGACAGAGAGAGACACAGATTGAGACAAAGAGTAAGACAGAGAGAGAGTGAGAGAGACTTAAAAGAGACAGAGAGAGACAGAGATAGGGATAGAGAGAGACAGAAAGAGAGACAGAGAGAGACATAGAGAGTGAGAGAGACAGAAAGACAGAAAGAGAGAGACAGAGACAGAGAGAGATAGAGACAGAGTGAGATAGACTGAGTGAGACAGAAAGAGAGACAGAGAAAGAGACAGAGAGAGACAGAGAGAGAGACAGAGAGAGACAGAGAGAGAAACAGAGAGACAGAGAGAGAGACAGAGAGAGACAGAGAGAGACAGAGAGAGAAACAGAGAGAGACAGAGCTAGACAGAGAGATAAAGAGAGAGAGACAGAGAGAGACATTGAGAGACAGAGAGAGACAGGGAGAGACAGAGAGAGAGACAGAGAGAGACATAGATAGAGACAGAGAGAGACAGAAAGAGAGAAAGAGAGAGACAGAGACACAGAGACAGACAGAGAGAAACAGAGAGAGACACAGAGAGAGAGACAGAGAGAGAGTGACAGAGAGAGACACAGAGAGACAGAGAGAGACAATGTGAGACCGAGAGAGACAGAGTTAGGGATAGAGAGAGACATAGAGAGAGACAGAGAGCGAAAGAGAGAGAGACAGAGAGAGACAGAGAGAGACAGAGAGAGAAACCGAGAGAGACAGAGATAAATAGGGAGACACAGGGAGACACAGAGAGAGACAGAGCTAGACAGAGAGATACAGAGAGAGAGACAGAGAGAGACAGGTAGAGACAGAGAGAGACAGGGAGAGACAGAGAGAGAGACAGAGAGAGACATAGATAGAGACAGAGAGAGACAGAGAGAGAGAAAGAGAGAGACAGAGACACAGAGACAGACAGAGAGAAACAGAGAGAGACACAGAGAGTGAGACAGAGAGAGAGAGAGAGAGAGAGACAGAGAGAGACAGAGAGAGACGGAGTGAGACCGAGAGAGACAGAGATAGGGATAGAGAGAGACATAGAGAGAGACAGAGATCGAAAGAGAGAGAGACAGAGAGAGACAGAGAGAGAAACCAAGAGAGACAGAGATAGATAGGGAGACACAGGGAGACACAGAGAGAGACAGAGCTAGACAGAGAGATACAGAGAGAGACAGAGAGAGTCATTGAGAGACAGAGAGACAGAGAGAGACAGGGAGAGACAGAGAGAGAGACAGAGAGAGACATAGAGACAGAGAGAGACAGAGAGAGAGAAAGAGAGAGACAGAGACACAGAGACAGACAGAGACAGAGACAGAGAGAGACACAGAGAGAGAGACAGAGAGAAAGACAGAGAGAGACACAGAGAGAGACAGAGAGAGACAGAGAGAGAGAAAGAGAGAGACAGAGAGACAGAGAGAGAGAAAGAGACAGAGAAAGAGAGAGAGAGAAAGAAAGAGAGACAGAGAGAGACATAGAGAGTGAGAGAGACAGAAAGAGAGAAAGAGAGAGACAGAGACAGAGAGAGATAGAGACAGAGTGAGATAGACTGAGTGAGACAGAAAGATAGACAGAGAAAGAGACAGAGAGAGACAGAGAGAGAGACAGAGAGAGACAGAGAGAGACAGAGAGAGAAACAGAGAGACAGAGAGGGAGACAGAGAGAGACAGAGAGAGAAACAGAGAGAGACAGAGATAGAGACACAGGGAGACACAGAGAGAGACAGAGCTAGACAGAGAGATACAGAGAGAGAGAAAGAGAGAGACAGGGAGAGACAGAGAGAGAAAGGGAGAGACAGAGAGAGAGACAGAGAGAGACATAGATAGAGACAGAGAGAGACAGAGAGAGAGAAAGAGATAGACAGAGACACAGAGACAGACAGAGAGAAACAGAGAGAGACACAGAGAGTGAGACAGAGAGAGAGAGACAGAGAGAGACACAGAGAGAGACAGAGAGAGACGGAGTGAGACCGAGAGAGACAGAGATAGGGATAGAGTGAGACATAGAGAGAGACAGAGATCGAAAGAGAGAGAGACAGAGAGAGACAGAGAGAGAAACCAAGAGAGACAGAGATAGATAGGGAGACACAGGGAGACACAGAGAGAGACAGAGCTAGACAGAGAGATACAGAGAGAGAGACAGAGAGAGTCATTGAGAGACAGAGAGACAGAGAGAGACAGGGAGAGACAGAGAGAGACATAGAGACAGAGAGAGACAGAGAGAGAGAAAGAGAGAGACAGAGACACAGAGACAGACAGAGACAGAGACAGAGAGAGAGACAAAGAGAGAGACAGAGAGAAAGACAGAGAGAGACACAGAGAGAGACAGAGAGAGACAGAGAGAGAGAGAAAGAGAGAGACAGAGAGACAGAGAGAGAGAGAGAAAGAGACAGAGAAAGATAGAGAGAGACAGAGAGAGACACAGATTGAGACAGAGAGTAAGACAGAGAGAGAGTGAGAGAGACAGAAAAAGAGACAGAGAGAGACAGAAAGAGAGACAGAGAGAGACATAGAGAGTGAGAGAGACAGAAAGAGAAAAAGAGAGAGACAGAGACAGAGAGAGATAGAGACAGAGTGAGATAGACTGAGTGAGACAGAAAGAGAGACAGAGAGAGACAGAGAGAGAGACAGAGAGAGACAGAGAGAGAAACTGAGAGACAGAGAGAGAGACAGACAGAGACAGAGAGACAGAGAGAGACAGAGAGAGACAGAGAGAGACAGAGAGAGAAACAGAGAGAGACAGAGATAGAGAGGGAGACACAGGGAGACACAGAGAGAGACAGAGCTAGACAGAGAGATACAGAGAGAGAGACAGAGAGAGACATTGAGAGACAGAGAGAGACAGGGAGAGACAGAGAGAGAGACAGAGAGAGACATAGAGACAGAGAGAGACAGAAAGAGAGAAAGAGAGAGACAGAGACACAGAGACAGACAGAGAGAAACAGAGAGAGACACAGAGAGAGAGACAGAGAGAGAGTGACAGAGAGAGACAGAGAGAGACAGAGAGAGACAATGTGAGACCGAGAGAGACAGAGTTAGGGATAGAGAGAGACATAGAGAGAGACAGAGAGCGAAAGAGAGAGAGACAGAGAGAGACAGAGAGAGACAGAGAGAGAAACCGAGAGAGACAGAGATAGAGAGGGAGACACAGGGAGACACAGAGAGAGACAGAGCTAGACAGAGAGATACAGAGAGAGAGACAGAGAGAGTCATTGAGAGACAGAGAGACAGAGAGAGACAGGGAGAGACAGAGAGAGAGACAGAGAGAGACATAGAGAGAGACAGAGAGAGACAGAGAGAGAGAAAGAGAGAGACAGAGACACAGAGACAGACAGAGACAGAGACAGAGAGAGACACAGAGAGAGAGACAGAGAGAAAGACAGGGAGAGACACAGAGAGAGACAGAGAGAGACAGAGTGAAAACGAGAGAGACAGAGATAGGGATAGAGAGAGACATAGAGAGAGACAGAGAGCGACAGAGAGAGAGACAGAGAGAGACAGAGACACAGAGACAGACAGAGAGAAACAGAGAGAGACACACAGAGAGAGACACAGAGAGAGAGACAGAGAGAGACAAAGAGAGAAAGAGAGAGACAGAGAGAGAGACAGAGAGAGAGAGAGACAGAGAGAGAGAGACAGAAGGAGACAGAGAGAGAAACAGAGAGAGACAGAGATAGAGAGGGAGACACAGGGAGAGACAGAGAGAGACAGAGCTAGACAGAGAGATACAGAGAGAGACAGAGAGAGACATTGAGAGACAGAGAGACAGAGAGAGACAGGGAGAGACAGAGAGAGACAGAGAGAAACAGAGAGAGAGACAGAGAGAGACAGAGAGAGAGAAAGAGAGAGACAGAGACACAGAGAGAGACAGAGAGAGAGACACAGAGAGAGACAGAGAGAGAGACAGAGAGAGACACAGAGAGATACAGAGAGAGACAGAGAGAGACAGAGAGAGAAACAGAGAGAGACAGAGAGAGACAGAGATAGAGAGGGAGACACAGGGAGACACAGAGAGAGACAGAGCTAGACAGAGAGATACAGAGAGAGAGACAGAGAGAGACATAGAGAGACAGAGAGACAGAGAGAGACACAGAGAGAGACAGAGAGAGACAGAGAGACCGAGAGAGACAGAGATAGGGATAGAGAGAGACATAGAGAGAGACAGAGAGCGACAGAGAGAGAGAGACAGAGAGAGACAGAGAGAGAGACAGAGAGAGACAGAGAGATACAGAGAGAGAGACAGAGAGAGACATTGAGAGACAGAGAGAGACAGGGAGAGACAGAGAGAGAGACAGAGAGAGACATAGATAGAGACAGAGAGAGACAGAGAGAGAGAAAGAGAGAGACAGAGACACAGAGACAGACAGAGAGAAACAGAGAGAGACACAGAGAGTGAGACAGAGAGAGAGACAGAGAGAGAGACAGAGAGAGACAGAGAGAGACGGAGTGAGACCGAGAGAGACAGAGATAGGGATAGAGAGAGACATAGAGAGAGACAGAGATCGAAAGAGAGAGAGACAGAGAGAGACAGAGAGAGAAACCAAGAGAGACAGAGATAGATAGGGAGACACAGGGAGACACAGAGAGAGACAGAGCTAGACAGAGAGATACAGAGAGAGAGACAGAGAGAGTCATTGAGAGACAGAGAGACAGAGAGAGACAGGGAGAGACAGAGAGAGAGACAGAGAGAGACATAGAGACAGAGAGAGACAGAGAGAGAGAAAGAGAGAGACAGAGACACAGAGACAGACAGAGACAGAGAGAGACACAGAGAGGGAGACAGAGAGAAAGACAGAGAGAGACACAGAGAGAGACAGAGAGAGACAGAGAGAGAGAAAGAGAGAGACAGAGACACAGAGACAGACAGAGACAGAGACAGAGAGAGACACAGAGAGAGAGACAGAGAGAAAGACTGAGAGAGACACAGAGAGAGACAGAGAAAGACAGAGGGAAACCGAGAGAGACAGAGATAGGGATAGAGAGAGACATAGAGAGAGACAGAGAGCGACAGAGAGAGAGACAGAGAGAGACAGAGAGAGAGACAGAGAGAGACAGAGAGAGACAAAAAGAGACAAAGAGAGACAGAAAGATAGAGAGAGATAGAATTAGAGAGACATAGAAATACAGAGAGAAACAAAGAAAGACAGAGAGAGACAGAGAGAGAAACAGACAGAGACAGAAAAGAGACAAAGAGAGAGAGACAGAGAGAGACAGAGAAAGACAGAGAGCGACACATAGAGACAGAAAGAGACCTAAAGAGAGAGACAAAGAGAGACAGAGAGAGATATAGAGAGAGACAGAGAGAGAGACACAGAGAGAGACAGAGAGAGAGACAGAGAGAGACAGAGACACAGAGACAGACAGAGACAGAGACAGAGAGAGACACAGAGAGAGAGACAGAGAGAGAGAGACAGAGAGAGACAAAGAGAGAAAGAGAGAGACAGAGAGAGAGAGACAGAGAGAGACAGAGAGAGACAGAGAGAGACAGAGAGAGAAACAGAGAGAGAAACAGAGAGAGACAGAGATAGAGAGGGAGACACAGGGAGACACAGAGAGAGACAGAGCTAGACAGAGAGATACAGAGAGAGACAGAGAGAGACATTGAGAGACAGAGAGACAGAGAGAGACAGGGAGAGACAGAGAGAGACAGAGAGAGAAACAGAGAGAGACAGAGATAGAGAGGGAGACACAGGGAGACACATGAGAGACAGAGCTAGACAGAGAGATACAGAGAGAGAGACAGAGAGAGACATTGAGAGACAGAGAGACAGAGAGAGACAGGGAGAGACAGAGAGAGAGAAGGAGAGAGACAGAGATAGAGACAGAGAGAGAGAAAGAGAGAGACAGAGACACAGAGACAGACAGAGAGAGAGACAGAGAGAGACACAGAGAGAGAGACAGAGAGAGAGAGACAGAGAGAGACACAGATAGAGACAGAGAGAGACAGAGTGAGACCGAGAGAGACAGAGATAGGGATAGAGAGAGACATAGAGAGAGACAGAGAGCGACAGAGAGAGAGACAGAGAGAGACAGAGAGAGACAGAGAGAGACAGAGAGATACAAAGAGAGACAAAGAGAGACAGAAAGATAGAGAGAGAGAAATAGAGATACATAGAAATACAGAGAGAAACAAAGAGAGAGAGAGACAGAGAGAGACAGAGAGAAACAGACAGAGACAGAGAGAGACAGAAAGAGACACAGAGAGACAAAGAGAGAGACAGAGAGACAGAGAGAGAGAGAAAGAGACAGAGAAAGATAGAGAGAGACAGAGAGAGACAGAGAGAGACAGAGAGTAAGACAGAGAGAGAGTGAGAGAGACAGAAAAAGAGACAGAGAGAGACAGAGATAGGGATAGAGAGAGACAGAAAGAGAGACAGAGAGAGACATAGAGAGTGAGAGAGACAGAAAGAGAGAAAGAGAGAGACAGAGACAGAGAGAGATAGAGACAGAGTGAGATAGACTGAGTGAGACAGAAAGAGAGACAGAGAAAGAGACAGAGAGAGACAGAGAGAGAGACAGAGAGAGACAGAGAGAGACTGAGAGAGAAACAGAGAGACAGAGAGAGAGACAGAGAGAGACAGAGAGACAGAGAGAGACAGAGATAGAGAGGGAGACACATGGAGACACAGAGAGAGACAGAGCTAGACAGAGAGATACAGAGAGAGAGACAGAGAGAGACATTGAGAGACAGAGAGAGACAGGGAGAGACAGAGAGAGAGACAGAGAGAGACATAGATAGAGACAGAGAGAGACAGAGAGAGAAAGAGAGAGACAGAGACACAGAGACGGACAGAGACAGAGACAGAGAGAGAGACAGAGAGAAAGACAGAGAGAGACACAGAGAGAGACAGAGAGAGACAGAGTGAACCCGAGAGAGACAGAGATAGGGATAGAGAGAGACATAGAGAGAGATAGAGAGCGACAGAGAGAGAGACAGAAAGAGACAAAGAGAGACAAAGAGAGACAGAAAGATAGAGAGAGAGAGAAATAGAGAGACATAGAAATACAGAGAGAAACAAAGAAAGACAGAGAGAGACAGAGAGAGAAACAGACAGAGACAGAGACACAGAGACAAACAGAGACAGAGACAGAGAGAGACACAGAGAGAGAGACAGAGAGAGAGAGACAGAGAGAGACAAAGAGAGAAAGAGAGAGACAGAGAGAGAGAGACAGAGAGAGAGAGACAGAGATAGACAGAGAGAGACAGAGAGAGAAACAGAGAGAGAAACAGAGAGAGACAGAGATAGAGAGGGAGACACAGGGAGACACAGAGAGAGACAGAGCTAGACAGAGAGATACAGAGAGAGACAGAGAGAGACATTGAGAGACAGAGAGACAGAGAGAGACAGGGAGAGACAGAGAGAGACAGAGAGAGAAACAGAGAGAGACAGAGATAGAGAGGGAGACACAGGGAGACACATGAGAGACAGAGCTAGACAGAGAGATACAGAGAGAGAGAGACAGAGAGAGAGACAGAGAGAGACAGAGAGAGAAACAGAGAGAGAAACAGAGAGAGACAGAGATAGAGAGGGAGACAGAGAGAGAGACAGAGAGAGACATAGATAGAGACAGAGAGAGACAGAGAGAGAGAAAGAGAGAGACAGAGACACAGAGACAGACAGAGAGATACAGAGAGAGACACAGAGAGTGAGACAGAGAGAGAGAGACAGAGAGAGAGACAGAGAGAGACAGAGAGAGACGGAGTGAGACCGAGAGAGACAGAGATAGGGATAGAGAGAGACATAGAGAGAGACAGAGATCGAAAGAGAGAGAGACAGAGAGAGACAGAGAGAGAAACCAAGAGAGACAGAGATAGATAGGGAGACACAGGGAGACACAGAGAGAGACAGAGCTAGACAGAGAGATACAGAGAGAGAGACAGAGAGAGTCATTGAGAGACAGAGAGACAGAGAGAGACAGGGAGAGACAGAGAGAGAGACAGAGAGAGACATAGAGACAGAGAGAGACAGAGAGAGAGAAAGAGAGAGACAGAGACACAGAGACAGACAGAGACAGAGAGAGACACAGAGAGGGAGACAGAGAGAAAGACAGAGAGAGACACAGAGAGAGACAAAGAGAGACAGAGAGAGAGAAAGAGAGAGACAGAGACACAGAGACAGACAGAGACAGAGACAGAGAGAGACACAGAGAGAGAGACAGAGAGAAAGACAGAGAGAGACACAGAGAGAGACAGAGAAAGACAGAGGGAAACCGAGAGAGACAGAGATAGGGATAGAGAGAGACATAGAGAGAGACAGAGAGCGACAGAGAGAGAGACAGAGAGAGACAGAGAGAGAGACAGAGAGAGACAGAGAGAGACAAAGAGAGACAAAGAGAGACAGAAAGATAGAGAGAGATAGAAATAGAGAGACATAGAAATACAGAGAGAAACAAAGAAAGACAGAGAGAGACAGATAGAGAAACAGACAGAGACAGAAAAGAGACAAAGAGAGAGAGACAGAGAAAGACAGAGAAAGACAGAGAGCGACACATAGAGACAGAAAGAGACCTAAAGAGAGAGACAAAGAGAGACAGAGAGAGATATAGAGAGAGACAGAGAGAGACAAATAGAAAAACAGAGAGACAGTGATTGAGACAGAGAGAGACAGAAAGAGACAGAGAGAGACATAGAGAGACAAAGAGACAGAGAGAGACAGGGAGAGACAGAGAGAAAGACAGAGAGAGACATAAATAGAGACAGAGAGAGACAGAGAGAGAGAAAGAGAGAGTCAGAGACACAGAGAGAGACAGAGAGAGAGCAGAGAGAGACAGAGAGAGACACAGAGAGACAGAGAGAGTCATAGAGAGACAGAGATAGGGATAGAGAGAGACATAGAGGAGACAGAGAGCGACAGAGAGGGAGACAGAGAGAGACAGATAGAGAGACCGAGAGAGACAGAGAGAGACAGAGAGAGACAAAGAGAGACAGAGAGATACAGAGAGAGAGACATAGAGAGACATAGAAATAAGGAGAGAGAGACAAAGAAAGACAGAGAGAGAGACAGAGAGAGACAGAGAGAGAGACATAAATAGACAGAAAAGAGACAAAGAGAGAGAGACAGAGAGAGACAGAGAAAGACAGAGAGTGACACAGAGAGACAGAAAGAGACATACGGAGAGAGACATAGAGAGACAGAGAGAGACATAGAGAGAGACAGAGAGAGTCATTGAGAGACAGAGAGACGGAGAGAGACAGGGAGAGACAGAGAGAGAGACAGAGAGAGACATAGATAGAGACAGAGAGAGACAGAGAGAGAGAAAGAGAGAGACAGAGACACAGAGACAGACAGAGACAGAGACAGAGAGAGACACAGAGAGAGAGACAGAGAGAAAGACTGAGAGAGACACAGAGAGAGACAGAGAGAGACAGAGTGAAAATGAGAGAGACAGAGATAGGGATAGAGAGAGACATAGAGAGAGACAGAGAGCGACAGAGAGAGAGACAGAGAGAGACAGAGAAACAGAGACAGACAGAGACAGAGACAGAGAGAGACACAGAGAGAGAGACAGAGAGAGAGAGACAGAGAGAGACAAAGAGAGAAAGAGAGAGACAGAGAGAGAGAGACAGAGAGAGAGACAGAGAGAGACAGAGAGAGACAGAGAGAGAAACAGAGAGAGAAACAGAGAGAGACAGAGATAGAGAGGGAGACAGAGGGAGACACAGAGAGAGACAGAGCTAGACAGAGAGATACAGAGAGAGACAGAGAGAGACATTGAGAGACAGAGAGACAGAGAGAGACAGGGAGAGACAGAGAGAGACAGAGAGAGAAACAAAGAGAGACAGAGATAGAGAGGGAGACACAGGGAGACACATGAGAGACAGAGCTAGACAGAGAGATACAGAGAGAGAGACAGAGAGAGACATTGAGAGACAGAGAGACAGAGAGAGACAGGGAGAGACAGAGAGAGAGAAGGAGAGAGACATAGATAGAGACAGAGAGAGACAGAGAGAGAGAAAGAGAGAGACAGAGACACAGAGACAGACAGAGAGAGAGACAGAGAGAGACACAGAGAGAGAGACAGAGAGAGAGAGACAGAGAGAGACAAAGAGAGAAAGAGAGAGACAGAGAGAGAGAGACAGAGAGAGACAGAGAGAGAAAGAGAGATACAAAGAGAGACAAAGAGAGACAGAAAGATAGAGAGAGAGAAATAGAAATACATAGAAATACAGAGAGAAACAAAGAAAGAGAGAGAGAGACAGAGAGAGACAGAGAGAAACAGACAGAGACAGAGAGAGACAGAAAGAGACACAGAGAGACATAGAGAGAGACAGAGAGACAGAGAGAGAGAGAAAGAGACAGAGAAAGATAGAGAGAGACAGAGAGAGACAGAGAGTAAGACAGAGAGAGAGTGAGAGAGACAGAAAAAGAGACAGAGAGAGACAGAGATAGGGATAGAGAGAGACAGAAAGAGAGACAGAGAGAGACATAGAGAGTGAGAGAGACAGAAAGAGAGAAAGAGAGAGACAGAGACAGAGAGAGATAGAGACAGAGTGAGATAGACTGAGTGAGACAGAAAGAGAGACAGAGAAAGAGACAGAGAGAGACAGAGAGAGAGACAGAGAGAGACAGAGAGAGACTGAGAGAGAAACAGAGAGACAGAGAGAGAGACAGAGAGAGACAGAGAGACAGAGAGAGACAGAGATAGAGAGGGAGACACATGGAGACACAGAGAGAGACAGAGCTAGACAGAGAGATACAGAGAGAGAGACAGAGAGAGACATTGAGAGACAGAGAGAGTCAGGGAGAGACAGAGAGAGAGACAGAGAGAGACATAGATAGAGACAGAGAGAGACAGAGAGAGAAAGAGAGAGACAGAGACACAGAGACGGACAGAGACAGAGACAGAGAGAGAGACAGAGAGAAAGACAGAGAGAGACACAGAGAGAGACAGAGAGAGACAGAGTGAACCCGAGAGAGACAGAGATAGGGATAGAGAGAGACATAGAGAGAGATAAAGAGCGACAGAGAGAGAGACAGAGAGAGACAGAAAGAGACAAAGAGAGACAAAGAGAGACAGAAAGATAGAGAGAGAGAGAAATAGAGAGACATAGAAATACAGAGAGAAACAAAGACAGAGAGAGACAGAGAGAGACAGAGAGAGAAACAGACAGAGACAGAAAAGAGACAAATAGAGAGAGACAGAGAGAGACAGAGAAAGACAGAGAGCGACAGAGAGAGACAGAAAGAGACCTACAGAGAGAGACAAGAGAGACGGAGAGAGATATAGAGAGACAGAGAGAGACAAATAGAGAAACAGAGATAGACAGAGATTGAGACAGAGAGAGACAGAAAGAGACAGAGAGAGACATAGAGAGACAAAGAGACAGAGAGAGACAGGGAGAGACAGTGAGAGAGACAGAGAGAGGAATAAATAGAGACAGAGAGAGACAGAGAGAGAGAAAGAGAGAGACAGAGACACAGAGAGAGACAGAGAGAGCAGAGAGAGACACAGAGAGAGACACAGAGAGAGAGAGAGAGAGACAGAGAGAGACAGAGAGAGACAGAGATAGGGATAGAGAGAGACATAGAGAGAGACAGAGAGCGACAGAGAGAGAGACAGAGAGATACAGAGAGAGACATAGAGAGACATAGAAATACAGAGAGAGACAAAGAAAGACAGAGAGAGAGACAGAGAGAGACAGAGAGAGAGACAGACAGAGACAGAAAAGAGACAAAGAGAGAGAGACAGAGAGAGACAGAGAAAGACAGAGAGCGACAGAGAGAGACAGAAAGAGACATACATAGAGAGACATAGAGAGACAGAGAGAGACATAGAGACAGAGGGAGACAAAGAGAGAAACAGAGAGAGACAGAAATTGAGACAGAGAGAGACAGAAAGAGACAGAGAGAGAAAGAAAGAGACAGAGAGAGACAGAAAGAGACACAGAGAGACAAAGAGAGAGACAGAGAGACAGAGAGAGAGAGAGAAAGAGACAGAGAAAGATAGAGAGAGACAGAGAGAGACACAGATTGAGACAAAGAGTAAGACAGAGAGAGAGTGAGAGAGACAGAAAAAGAGACAGAGAGAGACAGAGATAGGGATAGAGAGAGACAGAAAGAGAGACAGAGAGAGACATAGAGAGTGAGAGAGACAGAAAGACAGAAAGAGAGAGACAGAGACAGAGAGAGATAGAGACAGAGTGAGATAGACTGAGTGAGACAGAAAGAGAGACAGAGAAAGAGACAGAGAGAGACAGAGAGAGAGACAGAAAGAGACAGAGAGAGAAACTGAGAGACAGAGAGAGAGACAGAGAGAGACAGAGAGACAGAGAGAGACAGAGAGAGACAGAGAGAGACAGAGAGAGAAACAGAGAGAGACAGAGATAGAGAGGGTGACACAGGGAGACACAGAGAGAGACAGAGCTAGACAGAGAGATACAGAGAGAGAGACAGAGAGAGACATTGAGAGACAGAGAGAGACAGGGAGAGACAGAGAGAGACAGAGAGAGACATAGATAGAGACAGAGAGAGACAGAAA
>NW_028227276.1:6431679-6474987 GCF_978045245.1 Mus caroli
AGCGAAAGAGAGAGAGACAGAGAGAGACAGAGAGAGACAGAGAGAGAAAACGAGAGAGACAGAGATAAATAGGGAGACACAGGGAGACACAGAGAGAGACAGAGCTAGACAGAGAGATACAGAGAGAGAGACAGAGAGAGTCATTGAGAGACAGAGAGACAGAGAGAGACAGGGAGAGACAGAGAGAGAGAAAGAGAGAGACATAGATAGAGACATAGAGAGACAGAGAGAGAGAAAGAGAGAGACAGAGACACAGAGACAGACAGAGACAGAGAGAGACACAGAGAGAGAGACAGAGAGAAAGACAGAGAGAGACACAGAGAGAGACAGAGAGAGACAGAGTGAAAACGAGAGAGACAGAGATAGGGATAGAGAGAGACATAGAGAGAGACAGAGAGCGACAGAGAGAGAGAGAGAGAGAGAGACAGAGAGAGAGACTGAGACAGACAGAGAGAGACAGAGAGAGACAAAGAGAGACATAGAGATACAGAGAGAGAGAGACATAGAGAGACATAGAAATACAGAGAGAGACAAAGAAAGACAGAGGGAGACAGAGAGAGACAGAGAGAGAGACAGACAGAGACAGAAAAGAGACAAAGAGAGAGAGACAGAGAGAGACAGAGAAAGACAGAGAGCGACAGAGAGAGACAGAAAGAGACATACATAGAGAGACATAGAGAGACAGAGAGAGACATAGAGAGAGACAGACAGAGACAGAGGGAGACAAAGAGAGAAACAGAGAGAGACAGAAATTGAGACAGAGAGAGACAGAAAGAGACAGAGAGAGACAGAAAGAGACAGAGAGAGACAGAAAGAGACACAGAGAGACAAAGAGAGAGACAGAGAGACAGAGAGAGAGAGAGAAAGAGACAGAGAAAGATAGAGAGTGACAGAGAGAGACACAGAGAGAGACAGAGAGTAAGACAGAGAGAGAGTGAGAGAGACAGAAAAAGAGACAGAGAGAGACAGAGATAGGGATAGAGAGAGACAGAAAGAGAGACAGAGAGAGACATAGAGAGTGAGAGAGACAGAAAGAGAGAAAGAGAGAGAAGGAGACAGAGAGAGATAGAGACAGAGTGAGATAGACTGAGTGAGACAGAAAGAGAGACAGAGAAAGAGACAGAGAGAGACAGAGAGAGAGACAGAGAGAGACAGAGAGAGAAACAGAGAGACAGAGAGAGAGACAGAGAGAGACAGAGAGAGACAGAGAGAGAAACAGAGAGAGACAGAGCTAGACAGAGAGATACAGAGAGAGAGACAGAGAGAGACATTGAGAGACAGAGAGAGACAGGGAGAGACAGAGAGAGAGACAGAGAGAGACATAGATAGAGACAGAGAGAGACAGAAAGAGAGAAATAGAGAGACAGAGACACAGAGACAGACAGAGAGAAACAGAGAGAGACACAGAGAGAGAGACAGAGAGAGAGTGACAGAGAGAGACACAGAGAGACAGAGAGAGACAATGTGAGACCGAGAGAGACAGAGTTAGGGATAGAGAGAGACATAGAGAGAGACAGAGAGCGAAAGAGAGAGAGACAGAGAGAGACAGAGAGAGACAGAGAGAAAAACCGAGAGAGACAGAGATAAATAGGGAGACACAGGGAGACACAGAGAGAGACAGAGCTAGACAGAGAGATACAGAGAGAGAGACAGAGAGAGACAGGTAGAGACAGAGAGAGACAGGGAGAGACAGAGAGAGAGACAGAGAGAGACATAGATAGAGACAGAGAGAGACAGAGAGAGAGAAAGAGAGAGACAGAGACACAGAGACAGACAGAGAGAAACAGAGAGAGACACAGAGAGTGAGACAGAGAGAGAGAGAGAGAGAGAGAGACAGAGAGAGACAGAGAGAGACGGAGTGAGACCGAGAGAGACAGAGATAGGGATAGAGAGAGACATAGAGAGAGACAGAGATCGAAAGAGAGAGAGACAGAGAGAGACAGAGAGAGAAACCAAGAGAGACAGAGATAGATAGGGAGACACAGGGAGACACAGAGAGAGACAGAGCTAGACAGAGAGATACAGAGAGAGACAGAGAGAGTCATTGAGAGACAGAGAGACAGAGAGAGACAGGGAGAGACAGAGAGAGAGACAGAGAGAGACATAGAGACA
The DNA here is from genome assembly GCF_978045245.1 of Mus caroli. Taxonomy (NCBI): domain Eukaryota; kingdom Metazoa; phylum Chordata; class Mammalia; order Rodentia; family Muridae; genus Mus; species Mus caroli. The sequence goes on from NW_028227276.1 coordinate 6,433,792, forward strand.
GAGAGAGACAGAGAGAGAGAAAGAGAGAGACAGAGACACAGAGACAGACAGAGACAGAGAGAGACACAGAGAGAGAGACAGAGAGAAAGACAGAGAGAGACACAGAGAGAGACAGAGAGAGAGAAAGAGAGAGACAGAGAGACAGAGAGAGAGAAAGAGACAGAGAAAGAGAGAGAGAGAAAGAAAGAGAGACAGAGAGAGACATAGAGAGTGAGAGAGACAGAAAGAGAGAAAGAGAGAGACAGAGACAGAGAGAGATGGAGACAGAGTGAGATAGACTGAGTGAGACAGAAAGATAGACAGAGAAAGAGACAGAGAGAGACAGAGAGAGAGACAGAGAGAGACAGAGAGAGACAGAGAGAGAAACAGAGAGACAGAGAGGGAGACAGAGAGAGACAGAGAGAGAAACAGAGAGAGACAGAGATAGAGAGGGAGACACAGGGAGACACAGAGAGAGACAGAGCTAGACAGAGAGATACAGAGAGAGAGAAAGAGAGAGACAGGGAGAGACAGAGAGATAAAGGGAGAGACAGAGAGAGAGACAGAGAGAGACATAGATAGAGACAGAGAGAGACAGAGAGAGAGAAAGAGATAGACAGAGACACAGAGACAGACAGAGAGAAACAGAGAGAGACACAGAGAGTGAGACAGAGAGAGAGAGACAGAGAGAGACACAGAGAGAGACAGAGAGAGACGGAGTGAGACCGAGAGAGACAGAAATAGGGATAGAGTGAGACATAGAGAGAGACAGAGATCGAAAGAGAGAGAGACAGAGAGAGACAGAGAGAGAAACCAAGAGAGACAGAGATAGATAGGGAGACACAGGGAGACACAGAGAGAGACAGAGCTAGACAGAGAGATACAGAGAGAGAGACAGAGAGAGTCATTGAGAGACAGAGAGACAGAGAGAGACAGGGAGAGACAGAGAGAGAGACAGAGAGAGACATAGAGAGAGACAGAGAGAGACAGAGAGAGAGAAAGAGAGAGACAGAGACACAGAGACAGACAGAGACAGAGACAGAGAGAGACACAGAGAGAGAGACAGAGAGAAAGACAGGGAGAGACACAGAGAGAGACAGAGAGAGACAGAGTGAAAACGAGAGAGACAGAGATAGGGATAGAGAGAGACATAGAGAGAGACAGAGAGCGACAGAGAGAGAGACAGAGAGAGACAGAGACACAGAGACAGACAGAGAGAAACAGAGAGAGACACACAGAGAGAGACACAGAGAGAGAGACAGAGAGAGACAAAGAGAGAAAGAGAGAGACAGAGAGAGAGACAGAGAGAGAGAGAGACAGAGAGAGAGAGACAGAAGGAGACAGAGAGAGAAACAGAGAGAGACAGAGATAGAGAGGGAGACACAGGGAGAGACAGAGAGAGACAGAGCTAGACAGAGAGATACAGAGAGAGACAGAGAGAGACATTGAGAGACAGAGAGACAGAGAGAGACAGGGAGAGACAGAGAGAGACAGAGAGAAACAGAGAGAGAGACAGAGAGAGACAGAGAGAGAGAAAGAGAGAGACAGAGACACAGAGAGAGACAGAGAGAGATACACAGAGAGAGACAGAGAGAGAGACAGAGAGAGACACAGAGAGATACAGAGAGAGACAGAGAGAGACAGAGAGAGAAACAGAGAGAGACAGAGAGAGACAGAGATAGAGAGGGAGACACAGGGAGACACAGAGAGAGACAGAGCTAGACAGAGAGATACAGAGAGAGACAGAGAGAGACATTGAGAGACAGAGAGACAGAGAGAGACAGGGAGAGACAGAGAGAGACAGAGAGAAACAGAGAGAGAGACAGAGAGAGACAGAGAGAGAGAAAGAGAGAGACAGAGACACAGAGAGAGACAGAGAGAGAGACACAGAGAGAGACAGAGTGAGAGACAGAGAGAGACACAGACAGACAGAGAGAGACAATGTGAGACCGAGAGAGACAGAGTTAGGGATAGAGAGAGACATAGAGAGAGACAGAGAGCGAAAGAGAGAGAGACAGAGAGAGACAGAGAGAGACAGAGAGAGAAACCGAGAGAGACAGAGATAAATAGGGAGACACAGGGAGACACAGAGAGAGACAGAGCTAGACAGAGAGATACAGAGAGAGAGACAGAGAGAGACAGGTAGAGACAGAGAGAGACAGGGAGAGACAGAGAGAGAGACAGAGAGAGACATAGATAGAGACAGAGAGAGACAGAGAGAGAGAAAGAGAGAGACAGAGACACAGAGACAGACAGAGAGAAACAGAGAGAGACACAGAGAGTGAGACAAAGAGAGAGAGAGAGAGACAGAGAGAGACAGAGAGAGACGGAGTGAGACCGAGAGAGACAGAGATAGGGATAGAGAGAGACATAGAGAGAGACAGAGATCGAAAGAGAGAGAGACAGAGAGAGACAGAGAGAGAAACCAAGAGAGACAGAGATAGATAGGGAGACACAGGGAGACACAGAGAGAGACAGAGCTAGACAGAGAGATACAGAGAGAGAGACAGAGAGAGTCATTGAGAGACAGAGAGACAGAGAGAGACAGGGAGAGACAGAGAGAGAGACAGAGAGAGACATAGAGACAGAGAGAGACAGAGAGAGAGAAAGAGAGAGACAGAGACACAGAGACAGACAGAGACAGAGACAGAGAGAGACACAGAGAGAGAGACAGAGAGAAAGACAGAGAGAGACACAGAGAGAGACAGAGAGAGAGAAAGAGAGAGACAGAGAGACAGAGAGAGAGAAAGAGACAGAGAAAGAGAGAGAGAGAAAGAAAGAGAGACAGAGAGAGACATAGAGAGTGAGAGAGACAGAAAGAGAGAAAGAGAGAGACAGAGACAGAGAGAGATAGAGACAGAGTGAGATAGACTGAGTGAGACAGAAAGATAGACAGAGAAAGAGACAGAGAGAGACAGAGAGAGAGACAGAGAGAGACAGAGAGAGACAGAGAGAGAAACAGAGAGACAGAGAGGGAGACAGAGAGAGACAGAGAGAGAAACAGAGAGAGACAGAGATAGAGAGGGAGACACAGGGAGACACAGAGAGAGACAGAGCTAGACAGAGAGATACAGAGAGAGAGAAAGAGAGAGACAGGGAGAGACAGAGAGAGAAAGGGAGAGACAGAGAGAGAGACAGAGAGAGACATAGATAGAGACAGAGAGAGACAGAGAGAGAGAAAGAGATAGACAGAGACACAGAGACAGACAGAGAGAAACAGAGAGAGACACAGAGAGTGAGACAGAGAGAGAGAGACAGAGAGAGACACAGAGAGAGACAGAGAGAGACGGAGTGAGACCGAGAGAGACAGAGATAGGGATAGAGTGAGACATAGAGAGAGACAGAGATCGAAAGAGAGAGAGACAGAGAGAGACAGAGAGAGAAACCAAGAGAGACAGAGATAGATACGGAGACACAGGGAGACACAGAGAGAGACAGAGCTAGACAGAGAGATACAGAGAGAGAGACAGAGAGAGTCATTGAGAGACAGAGAGACAGAGAGAGACAGGGAGAGACAGAGAGAGAGACAGAGAGAGACATAGAGACAGAGAGAGACAGAGAGAGAGAAAGAGAGAGACAGAGACACAGAGACAGACAGAGACAGAGACAGAGAGAGACACAAAGAGAGAGACAGAGAGAAAGACAGAGAGAGACACAGAGAGAGACAGAGAGAGACAGAGAGAGAGAGAAAGAGAGAGACAGAGAGACAGAGAGAGAGAGAAAGAGACAGAGAAAGATAGAGAGAGACAGAGAGAGACACAGATTGAGACAGAGAGTAAGACAGAGAGAGAGTGAGAGAGACAGAAAAAGAGACAGAGAGAGACAGAAAGAGAGACAGAGAGAGACATAGAGAGTGAGAGAGACAGAAAGAGAGAAAGAGAGAGACAGAGACAGAGAGAGATAGAGACGGAGTGAGATAGACTGAGTGAGACAGAAAGAGAGACAGAGAGAGACAGAGAGAGAGACAGAGAGAGACAGAGAGAGAAACTGAGAGACAGAGAGAGAGACAGACAGAGACAGAGAGACAGAGAGAGACAGAGAGAGACAGAGAGAGACAGAGAGAGAAACAGAGAGAGACAGAGATAGAGAGGGAGACACAGGGAGACACAGAGAGAGACAGAGCTAGACAGAGAGATACAGAGAGAGAGACAGAGAGAGACATTGAGAGACAGAGAGAGACAGGGAGAGACAGAGAGAGAGACAGAGAGAGACATAGATAGAGACAGAGAGAGACAGAAAGAGAGAAAGAGAGAGACAGAGACACAGAGACAGACAGAGAGAAACAGAGAGAGACACAGAGAGAGAGACAGAGAGAGAGTGACAGAGAGAGACACAGAGAGACAGAGAGAGACAATGTGAGACCGAGAGAGACAGAGTTAGGGATAGAGAGAGACATAGAGAGAGACAGAGAGCGAAAGAGAGAGAGACAGAGAGAGACAGAGAGAGACAGAGAGAGAAACCGAGAGAGACAGAGCTAGACAGAGAGATACAGAGAGAGAGACAGAGAGAGTCATTGAGAGACAGAGAGACAGAGAGAGACAGGGAGAGACAGAGAGAGAGACAGAGAGAGACATAGATAGAGACAGAGAGAGACAGAGAGAGAGAAAGAGAGAGACAGAGACACAGAGACAGACAGAGACAGAGACAGAGAGAGACACAGAGAGAGAGACAGAGAGAAAGACAGGGAGAGACACAGAGAGAGACAGAGAGAGACAGAGTGAAAACGAGAGAGACAGAGATAGGGATAGAGAGAGACATAGAGAGAGACAGAGAGCGACAGAGAGAGAGACAGAGAGAGACAGAGACACAGAGACAGACAGAGAGAAACAGAGAGAGACACACAGAGAGAGACACAGAGAGAGAGAGACAGAGAGAGACAAAGAGAGAAAGAGAGAGACAGAGAGAGAGACAGAGAGAGAGAGAGACAGAGAGAGAGAGACAGAAGGAGACAGAGAGAGAAACAGAGAGAGACAGAGATAGAGAGGGAGACACAGGGAGAGACAGAGAGAGACAGAGCTAGACAGAGAGATACAGAGAGAGACAGAGAGAGACATTGAGAGACAGAGAGACAGAGAGAGACAGGGAGAGACAGAGAGAGACAGAGAGAAACAGAGAGAGAGACAGAGAGAGACAGAGAGAGAGAAAGAGAGAGACAGAGACACAGAGAGAGACAGAGAGAGAGACACAGAGAGAGACAGAGAGAGAGACAGAGAGAGACACAGAGAGATACAGAGAGAGACAGAGAGAGAAACAGAGAGAGACAGAGAGAGACAGAGATAGAGAGGGAGACACAGGGAGACACAGAGAGAGACAGAGCTAGACAGAGAGATACAGAGAGAGAGACAGAGAGAGACATAGAGAGACAGAGAGACAGAGAGAGACAGAGAGAGACAGAGAGACCGAGAGAGACAGAGATAGGGATAGAGAGAGACATAGAGAGAGACAGAGAGCGACAGAGAGAGAGAGACAGAGAGAGACAGAGAGAGAGACAGAGAGAGACAGAGAGATACAGAGAGAGAGACAGAGAGAGACATTGAGAGACAGAGAGAGACAGGGAGAGACAGAGAGAGAGACAGAGAGAGACATAGATAGAGACAGAGAGAGACAGAGAGAGAGAAAGAGAGAGACAGAGACACAGAGACAGACAGAGAGAAACAGAGAGAGACACAGAGAGTGAGACAGAGAGAGAGAGACAGAGAGAGAGACAGAGAGAGACAGAGAGAGACGGAGTGAGACCGAGAGAGACAGAGATAGGGATAGAGAGAGACATAGAGAGAGACAGAGATCGAAAGAGAGAGAGACAGAGAGAGACAGAGAGAGAAACCAAGAGAGACAGAGATAGATAGGGAGACACAGGGAGACACAGAGAGAGACAGAGCTAGACAGAGAGATACAGAGAGAGAGACAGAGAGAGTCATTGAGAGACAGAGAGACAGAGAGAGACAGGGAGAGACAGAGAGAGAGACAGAGAGAGACATAGAGACAGAGAGAGACAGAGAGAGAGAAAGAGAGAGACAGAGACACAGAGACAGACAGAGACAGAGAGAGACACAGAGAGGGAGACAGAGAGAAAGACAGAGAGAGACACAGAGAGAGACAGAGAGAGACAGAGAGAGAGAAAGAGAGAGACAGAGACACAGAGACAGACAGAGACAGAGACAGAGAGAGACACAGAGAGAGAGACAGAGAGAAAGACAGAGAGAGACACAGAGAGAGACAGAGAAAGACAGAGGGAAACCGAGAGAGACAGAGATAGGGATAGAGAGAGACATAGAGAGAGACAGAGAGCGACAGAGAGAGAGACAGAGAGAGACAGAGAGAGAGACAGAGAGAGACAGAGAGAGACAAAGAGAGACAAAGAGAGACAGAAAGATAGAGAGAGATAGAAATAGAGAGACATAGAAATACAGAGAGAAACAAAGAAAGACAGAGAGAGACAGAGAGAGAAACAGACAGAGACAGAAAAGAGACAAAGAGAGAGAGACAGAGAGAGACAGAGAAAGACAGAGAGCGACACATAGAGACAGAAAGAGACCTAAAGAGAGAGACAAAGAGAGACAGAGAGAGATATAGAGAGAGACAGAGAGAGACAAATTGAAAAACAGAGAGACAGTGATTGAGACAGAGAGAGACAGAAAGAGACAGAGAGAGACATAGAGAGACAAAGAGACAGAGAGAGACAGGGAGAGACAGAGAGAAAGACAGAGAGAGACATAAATAGAGACAGAGAGAGACAGAGAGAGAGAAAGAGAGAGTCAGAGACACAGAGAGAGACAGAGAGAGAGCAGAGAGAGACACAGAGAGACACAGAGAGACAGAGAGAGTCATAGAGAGACAGAGATAGGGATAGAGAGAGACATAGAGGAGACAGAGAGCGACAGAGAGGGAGACAGAGAGAGAGAGATAGAGAGACCGAGAGAGACAGAGAGAGACAGAGAGAGACAAAGAGAGACAGAGAGATACAGAGAGAGAGACATAGAGAGACATAGAAATAAGGAGAGAGAGACAAAGAAAGACAGAGAGAGAGACAGAGAGAGACAGAGAGAGAGACATAAAGAGACAGAAAAGAGACAAAGAGAGAGAGACAGAGAGAGACAGAGAAAGACAGAGAGTGACACAGAGAGACAGAAAGAGACATACGGAGAGAGACATAGAGAGACAGAGAGAGACAGAGAGAGAGACAGAGAGAGACAGAGAGAGACAAAGAGAGAAACAGAGAGAGACAGAAATTGAGACAGAGAGAGACAGAAAGAGACAGAGAGAGACAGAAAGAGACAGAGAGAGACAGAAAGAGACACAGAGAGACAAAGAGAGAGACAGAGAGAGACAAAGAGAGATAGAGAAAGAGACAGAGAGAGATAGAGAGAGACAGAGAGAGACACAGAGAGAGACAGATAGTAAGACAGAGAGAGTGAGAGAGACAGAAAGAGAGACAGAGAGAGACAGAGATAGGGATAGAGAGAGACAGAGAGTGAGACAGAGAGAGACATAGAGAGTGAGAGAGACAGAAAGAGAGAAAGAGAGAGACAGAGACAGAGAGAGATAGAGACAGAGTGAGATAGACTGAGTGAGAAAGAAAGAGAGACAGAGATAGAGACAGAGAGAGACAGAGAGAGAGACAGAGAGAGACAGAGAGAGACAGAGAGAGAAACAGAGAGACAGAGAGAGAGAATGAGAGAGAGACAGAGAGAGGGACAGAGAGACAGAGAGAGAGAGAGACAGAGAGAGACAGAGAGAGACAGAGAGAGAAACAGAGAGAGACAGAGATAGAGAGGGAGACACAGGGAGACACAGAGAGAGACAGAGCTAGACAGAGAGATACAGAGAGAGACAGAGAGAGACATTGAGAGACAGAGAGACAGAGAGAGACAGGGAGAGACAGAGATAGAGACAGAGAGAGACAAAGATAGAGACAGAGAGAGACAGAGAGAGAGAAAGAGAGAGACAGAGTCACAGAGACAGACAGAGATAGACAGAGAGAGACACAGAGAGAGAAACAGAGAGAGAGAGACAGAGAGAGACACAGAGAGAGACAGAGAGAGACAGAGTGAGACCCAGAGAGACAGAGATAGGGATAGAGAGAGACATAGAGAGAGACAGAAAGCGATAGAGAGAGAGACAGAGAGAGAGACAGAGAAAGACAAAGAGAAACAATGCGAGACAGAGAGATACAGAGAGAGAGACATAGAGAGACATAGAAATACAGAGAGAGACAAAGAAAGACAGAGACAGACAGAGAGAAACACAGAGAGAGACAGACAGAGACAGAAAAGAGACAAAGAGAGAGAGACAGAGAGAGACAGAGAAAGACAGAGAGAGAGAGAGAGACAGACAGAAAGAGACCTACAGAGAGAGACATAGAGAGATAGAGAGAGACATAGAGAGAGACTGAGAGAGACAGAGAGAGACAAAGAGAGAAACAGAGAGAGACAGAGATTGAGACAGAGACACAGAAAGAGACAGAGAGAGACAGAGAGACAGAGAGAGACAGGGACAGACAGAGAGAGAGACAGAGAGAGAGAAAGAGAGAGACATAGATAGAGACAGAGAGAGACAGAGAGAGAGAAAGAGAGAGACAGAGACAGAGAGAGTTAGAGACAGAGTGAGATAGACTGAGTGAGACAGAAAGAGAGACAGAGATAGAGACAGAGAGAGACAGAGAGAGACACAGAGAGAGAGACACAGAGAGACAGAGATAGGGATAGAGAGAGACATAGAGAGAGACAGAGATTGACTGAGAGAGAGACAGAGAGAGACAGAGAGAGACAGAGAGAGACATAGAGAGACAGAGAGATACAGAGAGAGGGACATAGAGAGACATAGAAATACAGATAGAGACAAAGAAAGACAGAGAGAGAGCCAGAGAGAGACAGAGACAGACAGAGACAGAAAAGAGACAAAGAGAGAAAGACAGGGAGAGACAGAGAAAGACAGAGACAGAGAAAGAGAGAGACAGAGACACAGAGAGAGACAGAGCGAGAGACACAGAGAGAGACAGAGAGAGAGACAGAGAGAGACACAGAGAGATACAGAGAGAGACAGAGAGAGACAGAGAGAGACAGAGAGAGAAACAGAGAGAGAAGCAGAGAGAGAAAGAGATAGAGAGGGAGACACAGAGAGAGACAGAGCTAGACAGAGAGATACAGAGAGAGAGACAGAGAGAGACATAGAGAGACAGAGAGACAGAGAGAGACACAGAGAGAGACAGAGAGAGAAAGAGAGACCGAGAGAGACAGAGATACGGATAGAGAGAGACATAGAGAGAGACAGAGAGCGACAGAGAGAGAGACAGAAAGAGACAGAGAGAGAGAAAGAGAGAGACAAAGAGAGACAAAGAGAGACAGAAAGATAGAGAGAGAGAAATAGAGAGATATAGAAATAAAGAGAGAAACAAAGAAAGACAGAGAGAGACAGAGAGAGAAACAGACAGAGACAGAAAAGAGACAAAGAGAGAGAGACTGAGAGAGACAGAGAAAGACAGAGAGCGACAGAGAGAGACGGAAGGAGACCTAAAGAGAGAGACAAAGAGAGACAGAGAGAGATATAGAGAGAGACAGAGAGAGACAGAGAGAGACAAATAGAGAAACAGAGAGAGACAGAGATTGAGACAGAGAGAGAGACAGAAAGAGACAGAGAGAGACATAGAGAGACAAAGAGACAGAGAGAGACAGGGAGAGACAGAGAGAGAGACAGAGAGAGACATAAATAGAGACAGAGAGAGATAGAGAGAGAGAAAGAGGAAGACGGAGACACAGAGAGAGACAGAGAGAGCAAAAAGAGACACAGAGAGAGACACAGAGAGACAGAGAGAGACAGAGAGAGACAGAGAGAGACAGAGAGACAGAGATAGGAATAGAGAGAGACATAGAGAGAGACAGAAAGCAACAGAGAGAGAGACAAAGAGAGACAGAGAGAGAGACAGAGAGACAAAGAGAGACAGAGAGATACAGAGAGAGAGACATAGAGAGACCTAGAAATACAGAGAGAGACAAAGAAAGACAGAGACAGACAGAGAGAAACAGAGAGAGAGACAGACAGAGACAGAAAAGAGACAAAGAGAGAGAGACAGAGAGAGACAGAGAAAGACAGAGAGCGACAGAGAGAGACAGAAAGAGACATACAGAGAGAGACATAGAGAGACAGAGAGAGACATAGAGAGAGACAGAGAGAGACAGAGAGAGACAAAGAGAGAAACAGAGAGAGACAGAAATTGAGACAGAAGGAGACAGAAAGAGACAGAGAGAGACAGAGAGACAGAGAGAGACAGAGAGAGACAGAAAGAGACACAGAGAGACAAAGAGAGAAATAGAGAGAGACAGAGAGAGAGACAGAGAGACAGAGAGACAGAGAGAGAGAGACAGAGACAGAGAGAGAAACAGAGAGAGACAGAGATAGAGAGGGAGACACAGGGAGACACATGAGAGAAAGAGCTAGACAGAGAGATACAGAGAGAGAGACAGAGAGACAGAGAGAGACAGGGAGAGACAGAGAGAGAGAAGGAGAGAGACATAGATAGAGACAGAGAGAGACAGAGAGAGAGAGAAAGAGAGAGACAGAGACACAGAGACAGACAGAGAGAGAGACACAGAGAGAGAGACAGAGAGAGAGAGACAGAGAGAGACACAGAGAGAGACAGAGAGAGACAGAGTGAGTCCGAGAGAGACAGAGATAGGGATAGAGAGAGACATAGAGAGAGACAGAGAGTGACAGAGAGAGAGACAGCGAGAGACAGAGAGAGAGACAGAGAGAGACACAGAGATACAAAGAGAGACAAAGAGAGACAGAAAGATAGAGAGAGAGAAATAGAGAGACATAGAAATACAGAGAGAAACAAAGAAAGAGAGAGAGAGACAGAGAGAGACAGAGAGAAACAGACAGAGACAGAAAAGAGACAAAGAGAGAGAGACAGAGAGAGACAGAAAAAGACAGAGAGCGACAGAGAGAGACAGAAAGAGACCTAAAGAGAGAGACAAAGAGAGACAGAGAGAGACAAATAGAAAAACAGAGAGAGACAGAGATTGAGACAGAGAGAGACAGAAAGAGACAGAGAGAGACATAGAGAGACAAAGAGACAGAGAGACGGGGAGAGACAGAGAGAGAGACAGAGAGAGACATAAATAGAGAGAGAGAGAGACAGAGAGAGAGCAGAGAGAGACAGAGACACAGAGAAACAGAGAGAGACAGAGAGAGACAGAGATAGGGATAGAGAGAGACATAGAGAGAGACAGAGAGCAACAGAGAGAGAGACAGAGAGAGACAGAGAGAGAGACCGAGAGAGACAGAGAGAGTCATAGAGAGACAAAGAGATACAGAGAGATACAGAGAGAGAATCATAGAGAGACATAGAAATACAGAGAGAGACAAAGAAAGACAGATAGAGAGACAGAGAGAGACAGAGAGAGAGACAGAAAGAGACAGAGAAGAGACAAAGAGAGAGAGACAGAGAGAGACAGAGAAAGACAGAGAGCGACAGAGAGAGACAGAAAGAGACATACGGAGAGAGACATAGAGAGACAGAGACAGAGAGAGACAGAGAGAGACAGAGAGAGACAAAGAGAGAAACAGAGAGAGACAGAAATTGAGACAGAGAGAGACAGAAAGAGACAGAGAGAGACAGAAAGAGACAGAGAGAGACAGAAAGAGACACAGAGAGACAAAGAGAGAGACAGAGAGACTCAGAGAGAGATAGAGAAAGAGACAGAGAGAGATAGAGAGAGACAGAGAGAGACACAGACAGAGACAGAGAGTAAGACAGAGAGAGTGAGAGAGACAGAAAGAGAGACAGAGAGAGACAGAGATAGGGATAGAGAGAGACAGAGAGTGAGACAGAGAGAGACATAGAGAGTGAGAGAGACAGAAAGAGAAAAAGAGAGAGACAGAGACAGAGAGAGATAGAGACAGAGTGAGATAGACTGAGTGAGACAGAAAGAGAGACAGAGATAGAGACAGAGAGAGACAGAGAGAGACAGAGAGAGACAGAGAGAGACAGAGAGAGAAACAGAGAGACAGAGAGAGAGACAGAGAGACAGACAGAGAGAGAGAGAGACAGAGAGAGACAGAGAGAGACAGAGAGAGAAACAGAGAGAGACAGAGATAGAGAGGGAGACACAGGGAGACACAGAGAGAGACAGAGCTAGACAGGGAGATACAGAGAGAGAGACAGAGAGAGACACTGAGAGACAGAGAGACAGAGAGAGACAGGGAGAGACAGAGAGAGATAGAGAGAGACATAGATAGAGACAGAGAGAGACAGAGAGAGAGAAAGAGAGAGACAGAGTCACAGAGACAGACAGAGAGAGAGAAAGAGAGAGACACAGAGAGAGAGAGACAGAGAGAGAGACACAGAGAGAGACAAAGAGAGACAGAGTGAGACCGAGAGAGACAGAGATAGGGATAGAGAGAGACATAGAGAGAGACAGAGAGCGACAGAGAGAGAGACAGTGAGAGATAGAGAGAGAGACAGAGAAAGACAAAGAGAAACAAAGCGAGACAGAGAGATACAGAGAGAGAGACATAGAGAGACATAGAAATACAGAGAGAGACTAAGAAAGACAGAGACAGACAGAGAGAAACAGAGAGTAGACAGAGACAGAAAAGAGACAAAGAGAGAGAGACAGAGAAAGACAGAGAGCGACAGAGAGAGACAGAAAGAGACCTACAGAGAGAGACATAGAGAGATAGAGAGAGATATAGAGAGAGACAGAGAGAGACAGAGAGATACAAAGAGAGACAAAGAGAGACAGAAAGATAGAGAGAGAGAAATAGAGAGACATAGAAATACAGAGAGAAACAAAGAAAGACAGAGAGAGACAGAGAGAAACAGACAAAGACAGAAAAGAGACAAAGAGAGAGAGACAGAGAGAGACAGAGAAAGACAGAGAGCGACAGAGAAAGACAGAGAGCGACAGAGAGAGACAGAAAGAGACCTAAAGAGAGAGACAAAGAGAGGCAGAGAGAGATATAGAGAGAGACAGAGAGAGACAAATAGAAAAACAGAGAGAGACAGAGATTGAGACAGAGAGAGACAGAAAGAGACAGAGAGAGACATAGAGAGACAAAGAGACAGAGAGAGACAGGGAGAGACAGAGAGAGAGACTGAGAGAGACATAAATAGAGACAGAGAGAGACAGAAAGAGAGAAAGAGAGAGACAGAGACACAGAGAGAGACAGAGAGAGACAAAGAGAGAGACAAAGCAAGACAGAGAGAGACACACAGAGAGAGAGACACAGAGAGACAGAGATAGGGATAGAGAGAGACATAGAGAGAGACAGAGAGCGACTGAGAGAGAGACAGAGAGAGACATAGAGAGACAGAGAGATACAGAGAGAGAGACATAGAGAGACATAGAAATACAGATAGAGACAAAGAAAGACAGAGAGAGAGCAAGAGAGAGACAGGGACAGACAGAGACAGAAAAGAGACAAAGAGAGAGAGACCGAGAGAGACAGAGAAAGACAGAGAGAGAGAAAGAGAGAGACAGAGACACAGAAAGAGACAGAGAGAGAGACACAGAGAGAGACAGAGAGAGAGACAGAGAGAGACACAGAGAGATACAGAGAGAGACAGAGAAAGAAACAGAGAGAGACAGAGAGAGAAAGAGATAGAGAGGGAGACACAGGGAGACACAGAGAGAGACAGAGCTAGACAGAGAGATACAGAGAGAGAGACAGAGAGAGACATAGAGAGACAGAGAGACAGAGAGAGACACATAGAGAGACAGAGAGAGACAGAGAGACCGAGAGAGACAGAGATAGGAATAGAGAGAGACATAGAGAGAGACAGAGAGTGACAGAGAGAGAGACAGAGAGAGACAGAGAGAGACAGTGAGAGACAGAGAGAGACAAAGAGAAACAAAGAGAGACAGAAAGATAGAGAGTGAGAGAAATAGAGAGACATAGAAATACAGAGAGAAACAAAGAAAGACAGAGAGAGACAGAGAGAGAAACTGACAGAGACAGAAAAGAGACAAAGAGAGAGAGACTGAGAGAGACAGAGAAAGACAGAGAGCGACAGAGAGAGACAGAAAGAGACCTACAGAGAGAGACAAAGAGAGACAGAGAGAGATATAGAGAGAGACAGAGAGAGACAGAGAGAGACAAATAGAGAAACAGAGAGAGACAGAGATTGAGACAGAGAGAGACAGAAAGAGACAGAGAGAGACATAGAGAGACAAAGAGACAGAGAGAGACAGGGAGAGACAGAGAGAGAGACAGAGAGAGACACAAATAGAGACAGAGAGAGATAGAGAGAGAGAAAGAGAAAGACAGAGACACAGAGAGTGACAGAGAGAGCAAAGAGAGACACAAAGAGAGACACAGAGAGACAGAGAGAGACAGAGAGAGAGACATAGAGAGACATAGAAATACAGAGAGAGACAAAGAAAGACAGAGAGAGAGACAGAGAGAGACAGAGAGAGAGACAGAAAGAGACAGAAAAGAGACAAAGAGAGAGAGACAGAGAGAGACAGAGAAAGACAGAGAGCGACAGAGAGAGACAGAAAGGAACATACGGAGAGAGACATAGAGTGACATAGATCGACATAGAGAGAGACAGAGAGAGACATAGAGAGACAGAGAGAGACAAAGAGAGAAACAGAGAGAGACAGAAATTGAGACAGAGAGAGACAGAAAGAGACAGAGAGAGACAGAAAGAGACAGAGAGAGACAGAGAGAGACAAAAAGAGACACAGAGAGACAAAGAGAGAGACAGAGAGAGACAGAGAGAGATAGAGAAAGAGACAGAGAGAGATAGAGAGAGGCAGAGAGAGACACAGAGAGAGACAGAGAGTGAGACAGAGAGAGAGTGAGAGAAACAGAAAGAGAGACAGAGAGAGACAGAGAGAGACAAAGAGAGAAACAGAGACACAGAGAGCGACAGAGAGAGAAAGAAAGAGACCTACAGAGAGAGACAGAGATTGAGACAGAGAGAGACATAGAGAGACAAAGAGAAAGAGAGAGACAGGGAGAGACAGAGAGAGAGACAGAGAGAGACATAAATAGAGACAGAGAGAGACAGAGAGAGAGAAAGAGAGAAACAGAGACAAAGAGAGAGACAGAGAGAGAGCAGAGAGAGACACAGAGAGACAGAGATAGGGATAGAGAGAGACATAGAGAGAGACAGAGAGCGACTGAGAGAGAGACAGAGAGTTACAGAGAGAGAGACAGAGAGAGACAGAGAGAGAGAGACAGAGAGAGACACAGAGAGAGACAGAGTGAGACCGAGAGAGACAGAGATGGGGATAGAGAGAGACAAGAGAGACAGAGTAAGACAAAGAGAAACAAAGCGAGACAGAGAGATACAGAGAGAGAGACATAGAGAGACATAGAAATACAGAGAGAGACAAAAAAAGACAGAGACAGACAGAGAGAAACAGAGAGAGAGACAGACAGAGACAGAAAAGAGACAAAGAGAGAAAGACAGAGAGAGACAGAGAAAGACAGAGAGCGACAGAGAGAGTCAGAAAGAGACCTACAGAGAGAGACATAGAGAGATAGAGAGAGACATAGAGAGAGACAGAGAGAGACAAAGAGAGAAACAGAGAGAGACAGAGATAGAGACAGAGAGAGACAGAAAGAGACAGAGAGAGACATAGAGAGACAGAGACAGAGAGAGAAGGGAAAGACAGAGAGAGAGACAGACACTCCAGAAGAGTGTATAAGGTTCTGGAGAATCTAAATCCCTCTTATGGTCTGCATACAATGTACATAAACACAGCCTCACATACACTTCTAAAAATTTAAAGATGAGTGGGGCCACTGAAAGGGCTCAACAATTAACAGCATTGTCCCTTTTCCAGAGAACCTGGGATCAACTACCAGCAACAATATGGTGGCCCATCTCCAGTTCCAGAAGATCAGACAGACAGACAGACAGTCAGAGATAAGGATGGCAGTCCTGCTGGTCTTTCTTTCTTTCTTAACTTTTTGAAAAAATGTTTACTTATTTATTTATTTATTTATTTATTTATTTATTTATTTATTAGATATAAGTACACTGTAGCTGTCTTCAGACACTCCAGAAGAGGGTGTCAGATTCTGGAGAATATAAATCCCTCTTATGGTCTGCATATGATGTACATAAACACAGACTCACATTTACTTCCAAAAATTTAAAGATGTGTGGGGCCACTGAAAGGGTTCAACAATTAACAGCATTGTCTCCTTTTCAGGAGAACCTGGGATCAACTACCAGACACTATATGGTGGCCCATCTCCAGTTCCAGGAGATCAGACAGACAGACAGACAGACAGAGTTAAGGATCGCAGGCCTGCCTTGTCTTTCTTTTTTTCTTATCATTTTTAAAAAATGATTATTTATTTATTTATTTATTTATTTATTTATTTATTTATTTATGTATTTATTAGATATGAGTACATGGTAGCAGTCTTCAGACACTCCAGAAGAGGGTGTCAGATTCTGGACAATCTAAATCCCTCTTATGGTCTGCAAATGATGTACATAAACACAGCCTCACATATACTTCTAAAAATTTAAAGATGGGTGGGGCCATTTTATGTCTCAAAAATTAACAGCATTGTCTCCTCTTCCAGAGAAACTGGGTTCAACTACCAGCAACTATATGGTGGCCCATTTCCAGTTCCAGGGGATCAGACAGACAGACAGACATACAGACAGATAGAGATAAGGATGGCAGGCCTGCCTGGTCTTTCTTTCATTCTTATCCTTTTAAAGAAATGTTTATTTATTTATTTATTTATTTATGTATTTATTAGATATAAGTACACTGTAGCTGTCTTCAGACACTCAGGAAGAGGGTGTCAGATTCTGGAGAATCTAAATCCCTCTTATGGACTGCATATGATGTACATAAGCACAGACTCACAATTACTTCCAAAAATTTAAAGATGTGTGGGGCCACTGAAAGGGCTCAACAATTAACAGCATTGTCTCCTCTTTCAGAGAACCTGGGATCAACTACCAGCAACTATATGGTGGCCCATCTCCAGTTCCAGGGAATCAGATAGACAGACAGACAGACAGAAGAGATAAGGATCACAGGCCTGCCTGTTCTTTCTTTCTTTCTTTCTTTCTTTCTTTCTTTCTTTCTTTCTTTCTTATCCTTTTAAAATGTTTATTTATTTATTTATTTATTTATTTATTTATTTATTAGATTTAAGTACACTGTAGCTGTCTTCAGAAACTCAGGAAGAGGGTGTCAGATTCTGGAGAATCTAAATCCCTCTTATGGACTGCATATGATGTACATTAACACAACCTCACATATACTTCTCAAAATTTAAAGATGGGTGGGGCCACTGAAAGGGCTCAACAATTAACAGCATTGTCTCCTCTTCCAGAGAACCTGGGATCAACTACCAGCAACTATATGGTGGCCCATCTCCAGTTCCCGGGTATCACACAGACAGACAGACAGACTAGGATGGCAGGCCTGCCTGGTTTTTCTTTCTTTCTTATTCTTTTTAAAACATGTTTCTTTCTTTCTTTCTTTCTTTCTTTCTTTATTTATTTATTTATTTATTTATTTATTTATTTATTTATTAGATATAAGTACACTGTAGATGTCTTCAGACACTCCAGAAGAGGGTATCAGTTTCTGGAGAATCTAAATCCCTCTTATGGTCTGCATACAATGTACATAAACACAGCCTCACATATACTTCTAAAAATTTAAAGATGGGTGGGGCCACTGAAAGGGCTCAACAATTAACAGCATTGTCTCCTCTTCCAGAGAACCTGGGATCAACTACCAGCAACTATATGGTGGCCCATCTCTATTCCAGGGGATCAGACAGACAGACTGACAGACAGAGATAAGGATGGCAGGCCTACCTTGTCTTTTTTTCCTTCTTATCCTTTTAAAAAATGTTTATTTATTTATTTATTTATGTATTTATGTATTTATTAGATATAAGTACACAGTAGCTGTCTTCAGACACTCCAGAAGAGGGTGTCAGATTCTGGAGAATCTAAATCCCTCTTATGGTCTGCATATGATGTATATAAACACAGCCTCACATATGCTTCTAAAAATTTAAAGATGGGTGGGGCCACTTAAAGGGCTCAACAAATAACAGCATTGTCTCCTCTTCCAGAGAACCTGGGATCAACTACCAGCAAAAATATGGTGGCCCATCTCCAGTTTCAGGGGATCAGACAGACAGACAGACAAACAGACAAGGATGGCAGGCCTGCTTGGTTTTTCTTTCTTTCTTATCCTTTTTAAAACATGTTTATTTATTTATTTATGTATTTATTAATTATAAGTACACTCTAGTTGTCTTCAGACACTCCAGAAGAGGGTGTCAGATTCTGGAGAATCTAAATCCCTCGTATGGTCTGCATATGATGTACATAAACACAGCCTCACAAATACTTCCAAAAATTTAAAGATGGGTGGGGCCACTGAAAGGGCTCAAAAATTAACAGCATTGTCTCCTCTTGCAGAGAAACTGGGATCAACTACCAGCAACTATATGGTGGCGCATCTCCAGTTCCAGGGTATCAGACAGACAGACAGATAGACAGAAATAAGGATGGCAGGCCTTCCTGGTCTTTCTTTTTTTCTTATCCTTTTTAAAATATTTATTTATTTATTTATTTATGTATTTATTAGATATAAGTACACTATAGCTGTCTTCAGACACTCCAGAAGAGGGTGTCAGATTCTGAAGAATATAAATACCTCTTATGGTCTGCATATGATGTACATAAACACAGACTCACATTTACTTCAAAAAATTTAAAGATGTGTGCGGCCACTGAAAGGGCTCAACAATTAACAGCATTGTCTCCTCTTCCAGAGAACCTGGGATCAACTTCTAGCAACTATATGGTGGCCCATCTCCAGTTCCAGGGGATCAGACAGACAGACAGACAGTCAGAGATAAGGATGGCAGGCCTGCCTGTTCTTTCTTTCTTTCTTATCCTTTTAAAAAATGTTCATTTATTTATTTATTTATTTATTTATTTATTTATTTATTTATTTATTTATGTATTAATTAGATATAAGTACACTGTAGCTGTCTTCAGACACTCCAGAAGAGGGTGTAAGATTCTGGAGAATCTAAATCCCTCTTATGTTCTGCATATGATGTACATAAACATAGCCTCACATATACTTCTAAAAATTTAAAGATGGCTGAGGCCACTGAAAGGGCTCAACAATTAACAGCATTGTCTCCTCTTCCAGAGAACCTGGGATCAACTATCAGCAACTATATGGTGGCCCATCTTTAGTTCCCGGGGATCAGATAGACCCAGAGACAGAGATAAGGATGGCAGGCCTGCCAGTTCTTTCTTTCTTTCTTATCCTTTTTAAAAAATGTTTATTTATTTATTTATTTATTTATTTATTTATTTATTTATTAGATATAAGTACACTGTAGCTGTCTTCAGACACTCCAGAAGAGGGTGTCAGATTCTCAAGAATCTAAATCCCTCTTATGGTCTGCATATGATGTACATAAACACAGCCACACATACACCTCTAAAAATTTAAAGATCAGAGGGGCCACTGAAAGGGCTCAACAATTAACAGCATTGTCCCCTCTTCCAGAGAACCTGGGAACAACTACCAGCAACTATATTGTGGCCCATCTCCAGTTCCAGGAGATCAGACAGACAGACGTACAGACAGACAGGGATAAGGATCGCAGGCCTGCCTGGTCTTTCTTTTTTTCTTATCCTTTTAAAAAATGTTTATTTATTTATTTATTTATTTATTTATTTATTTATTTATTTATTTATTTATTAGATATAAGTACACTGTAGCTGTCTTCAGACACTCCAGAAGAGGGTGTCAGATTCTGGAGAATCTAAATCCCTCTTATGGTCTGCATATGATGTACATAAACACAGCCTCACAAATACCTCTAAAAATTTAAAGATGGGATGGGCCACTGAAAGGGCTCAAAAATTAACAGCATTATCTCCTCTTCCAGAGAACCTGGGATAAACTACCAGCAACTATATGGTGGCCCATCTCCAGTTCCAGGGGATCAGACAGACAGAAAGGCATTCAGAGATAAGGATGGCAGGCCTGCCTGGTCTTTCTTTCTTACTTATCCTTTTGAAAAAATGTTTACTTATTTATTTATTTATTTATTTATTTATTTATTTATTTATTTATTTATTTATTAGATATAAGTACACTGTAGCTTTCTTCAGACACTCCAGAAGAGGGTGTCAGATTCTGGAGAATTTAAATCACTCTTATGGTCTGCATATGATGTATATAAACACAGCCTCACATATACTTCTAAAAATATAAAGATGGGTGGGGCCGCTGAAAGCGCTCAACAATTAACAGCATTTTCTCCTCTTCCAGAGAACCTGGGATCAACTACCAGCAACTATATGGTGGCCCATCTCCAGTTCCAGGGGATCAGACAGAGAGACAGACACAGACAGAGATAAGGATGGCAGGCCTGCCTGTTGAGGCCCGCCCGCGGTCCACAACACGAACGGTTCACTGAGAATGGCAGTTCCCTGCAAAGAGAGGAAACTAGATGGGGCGGAAGAAAAGAATGAAGCCAGGACAACAAGTTCTGATTGAGGCTCAATTTAATATTTCCAGACACTCAGTTTATAAAGGAAGGGGGAGGGAACCCAATTTCCCGCCCAGTAACTCAGGGTCCAGTAGCAGGACGAACACGTGTGTGACTCCAGGCAGCAGAGGCAGGTTCCAGCAGTGGGCGTGGCAGGACGAATGAGCCGGTAGCTCCACCCTTGAGCAGGCAGGTTCCAGGCTGGGGGGAAGGGAGGCCATATTTCCCCCCATTAGATAACAAAACAAAAATAAAAAAAAGGGGGTGGCCTGTGGCAGAAAAATTATCTATGTTCAATAGTTCTGCCTGAGTTCCTAGGGCTAAAGTAAAAACTGTATCTGGCTGAGACTGTCTTAAAAGCACTGACTGAATAGCAGCACTGGGCTGTAGGCTCTGACTTTATAATGCTAATTAGTGCTGAATAGGTAGCTACCTGTTTACATTTTAAGTAGGGCGTTGGAACCCTGGCTGAGTTTAACTAAACAATTTTAGAATAACACTGAGCTGAAAATTATCCACAATTTTGGGTGAAAGGCAGGGGGACAGGGAGAAGGGGTTAAGACTGGCTGGCTCCTAGTACAAGGCCAATTGGCTTTTTTATTTTTTGGGTGGGAGGCAGTGAAGGGCCTGCTCTTACAACAGCAAGGTCTCCAATCTCTCTCCCCCCTATTAATTAAGTTTAAATAGGCAATGCTTAACAGAGGTGATCAAATGATTTTTTTCATCCATAGATGAGTGGGCCTTAAACCTTGACTTGGGTGGACATTGACCTGATTCCTCCCGTGGGCGTTATAACAACCCACATCTGTGGCTCTTGGTATCTTTTGGGGACGGGAGGCAGAGCCTTAAGTATTTTTGGTTTTTAGCTGGAGTCAGATACCAACCTCTTTCAAATCAGGTGTGTCGCACAGGGAACTCAGAAACGGTCAAACTGGACCTTCCCTCCGCAGTAATCTCCTGCGCCAAGCGGTACCCATACCGTATTCATATGATTATGAATCAGTAGCGCAATTCTGAGTTATTGCGAGGTCTCTATATGAGACTTGTCAACCTCAGATTTAGCAAGGCCTAGACAAGAACTATGTCAGTATTAACACCATTAATTTTGGTTAAAATAGGAGCTGAAAGTCTTTCCTCTTCATCCCTGTTATTTCCAGTAGCCTGAGGAACTAAGGACACCTTGCAGTAACAGCAAGGGTGAAAAGCCAGAGGCCAGCTAAGGGACTAAGCCTATTTCTATTAAAATAAGAACTAATCTTTGTAAATATATATGAAATTTTTACTTCCCTAGCTCTCCTGTTAAATCTAAATCCTATTTTAGACTGAAAAGCCACATGCTGGGATGTCCTTGGAAGGGAGATTAGCAATACCACCTGTTTGCTCGTAGGGGCGGGGCGGAGAACCGGAGAATGTAGATTGACCTGCTTGAGAGAAGGAAGAATTCTAAACAATGAGAGTGTAGCAATGTAAATTTTCTGTTTGGAGAAGTCAAGGTACTTTATTTAGATGCAAATTGTAAAGCTAAAGTTAATCTCCGGCCTCTTGTAGGGGAATTGGCTCAGAGGAAACAGTGTTTTTTGAGAGCTTCCACTCCCAGCACAAGAGGAATTTTAGTCTTTAGAATGATACTTACGAGAAGAGACAGAATCTGTGTTTACCTGACGAATTAATCTCTCTGGTAGCCACTGTGCTTTATCTTCATCTCGTGAAAAAACACAAACCGAGCCTCTTCCCCAGATTAGAACTGGATCTGGACCCTTCCATTTATTAGTCAGGGCGTCCTTCCATTTTACCAATGCATAAGAATTAGAAGTAACTGGGTGCCAGTGGCGTTCCGCTGCAGACTGACCTTTAATGTCAGTTTGCAAAAAGTTTAGGACAAATAAGGTAAAGGCAAGGTGAGCCTTTGGTGACCTTGGGGGAAACGCTCTGAATTAACTTTGTTAGGTAATTTAGAATATAGGAATCTCTAATAATTGGACTGAATATTAGACCAGTCTAAGATTGAGTTAGAATGGCTGGTCACACTGAAGAAGAGTGAAAAATCATTATGACTCTATTAAATGACTAATTTTACTAAGTCTGAATATACAGTCTCTGATGTACTATTGTTATAAAGTTAAAAGGCTAGAAGCTAGTCTAAACTGGAAAAATGACAAGCAAGGATGGATCTAAAACATGAATTTAATCTTTTAGTCCTTTTAATCAGGACACTGAGTTAACTTACCTGTCAGCTCAGCACACGAATTACCAATATGCTTTTGTAGAGTTCTGTGGAGAGAACCTGTTTTTTCCTTTTCTTAATAAGGTAGCTGTTTTAGGATCAATCTATAAGCCAATAAGTAGACCCTTTTAAGATACTAAAAAGCATTTATTAAATTTGACATTTTAATCTCAAATTTTGAAAATAAAGGTATGTTTTAAATAGTGTGCATGGAAATGCACTAAATAGTATATATGGGGATACAATTTCTCTCTTTTGTCTTTTAAGAGGTTAAAGTTTAAAATTTTACAATATCTAACCTTTTGAATTAATAACTTTTTGGACAAAACATTTTAAATATTTGGCTGTAAAGGGGCAGTGACTAATTGCACTTTCAATTATTTTTCTTAAGGAACGGTTGTAACTAGAAGGCTAGAAAAGTTATTAAGAGTCACACGTGCATAATTTATTTATTTATTAACTAAAAATATGTATAAGCAATTGTAAATTTGAGAATTAATAGTATCTGAGGGATGAACAATTTTAAGTAATTATGAGCTCAGAGATGCAGCATTGACTATCAATATATAAATTAAGGTTTGATTGTTCAGCATTTTAAAACACTATCTACAGCACACAACCAGATTATTTGTGCTGGAATAGGGGCAACTGTGTGTCTTAAGACTCCGCTCCACAGCAGCTAGTTGGGCCCACGTGGCCAACGATCGGCTGGGAGGATGAGAAAAATGACTTTACAATAATGTGTTTTTTTTGGCCAAAGAATTGTCTTGGGCACAACTAATTTTTAATTACCAATTAACAACAATTATAAAAGCTTTCTTTATTTTTTGTAAAACCTTTTGTAGTAAACTAAAACACTAAATAATAAAAGGATACTGTCTCTGAATCTTTTGGGTGAGAGCAAGGATTTAAGGTAAACTTCCCTTGAGAAGCATTAGTTAATAAAATACTTTTCACTTAGGAAACAATATATACTGAAAGATTAAAACTTTTGGCTTCTTGTAAAGAAGCAGAAACAATAAACATTTTTCTTACATAATGTAAAGCTATATTAGCCATACGTAGAGGCAAAATTTTCTAGTGATTACCAGTTTACTAGAAGCAAAAATCTTTGAATTTAAGCATTATTTTAAACATCTGAATAGATCTGTAACACTGTTAAAAAGAAATTTTCTTGAACACAGGGAAAAACTTTTTTAGGCATTGTTTGCAAAACAAAAGAAAAGGCCACAAGCCGCTCTGGGACTGCCCAGAGCCCTGTATTGACTCAAAGGTAAAATACTTTTTAATCTGAGCATCAATCTTAAATTTGCAATCAAACTGCAAGCTGCAGTCAATGGAACAATGGCAGTTTTAACCATAATTTTTAAGTTTTTGTGCAAGGTTAGGATAATACCTATAACTTTGGGAAAGCAAAACCTATGTTTAAAACAATTTATCACTGTTAAAATCAATATTAGAAGCATTACTATCATATTACGAAGTTTGGATATCAATTAATACCTATGAATACCTATTAAAGCAAGCTTTAACGCTTTAATAAAGAGGCATTGCTTTATATCTTATCTTAAATTTTACTATTTAGGATAGGAACCACATTAATCATTATCTAAACTAGAAATATCTTAAGAGACTCAGCCTCTGAAGCTTAATCTCAAACTTTAACTCGCTTCAGGGCCTCACCAACTTTCTCCCAGGTTCCACAATCTATCGTTTCTTCTTCTTTGAACCATGGACAACAGCTATCTATCTTATCTAAAAGATTTCTGACTTTGAACCCTTCCTTCTTCCACCTAAGCAGCTTTCTAAAAAGCTGCGGCACACCGCCTGTCTCCGTATCTAGTTCTGATTTACGAACTGCTGACCCAAAGCAGAACCAGTGTTGGGTCAGCACTGTTTCAAACTTGATTCGTATCCTACCGCATCCTCAGCAACACTTTACAAAACTGAAATTTTTTAGGCTAGCGCTAGCATGTGTACCTGTCCGTTGCTCCGATGCTCCTCCAATACGAAGATTCTTTCCTTTCTTGTGGAGCTCCACACAGCAGTCGTTTCTCTTAACATCCCTCTGCCATTCTTCAGGTCCCAGTTCTGGCGCCAACTGTTGCGGCCCGCCCGCGGTCCACAACACGAACGGTTCACTGAGAATGGCACTTCCCTGCAAAGAGAGGAAACTAGACGGGGCGGAAGAAAAGAATGAAGCCAGGACAACAAGTTCTGATCGAGGCTCAATTTAATATTTCCAGACACTCAGTTTATAAAGGAAGGGGGAGGGAACCCAATTTCCCGCCAAGTGACTCAGGGTCCAGTAGCAGGACGAACCCGTGTGTGACTCCAGGCAGCAGAGGCAGGTTCCAGCAGTGGGCGTGGCAGGACGAATGAGTCGGTAGCTCCACCCTTGAGCAGGCAGGTTCCAGGCTGGGGGGAAGGGAGGCTACACCTGCCTGTTCTTTCTTTCTTTCTTATCCTTTTAAAACATGTTTATTGATTTATGTATTTATTTATTTCTTTATTTATTTATTTATTTATTTATTTATTTATTAGATATAAGTACACTGTAGCTGTCTTCAGACACGCCAGAAGAGGATGTCAGATTCTGGAGAATCTAAATCCCTCTTATGGTCTGCATATGATGAACATAAACACAGCCTCACATATACTTCTAAAAATGTAAAGGTGGCTGAGGCCACTGAAAGGGCTCAACAATTAACAGCATTGTCTCCTCTTCCAGGGAACCTGGGATCAACTATCAGCAACTATATGGTGGCCCATCTCCAGTTCCCGGGTATCAGACAGACAGACAGACAGACAGGGATAAGGATCGCAGGCCTGCCTGGTCTTTCTTTTTTTCTTATCCTTTTAAAAAATGTTTATTTATTTATTAATTTATTTATTTATGTATTTATTAGATATAAGTACACTGTAGCTGTCTTCAGACACTCCAGTAGAGGGTGTCAGATTCTGAAGAATCTAAAACCATCTTATGGTCTGCATATGATGTACATAAACACAGCCTCAGATATACTTCCAAAAATTTAATGAAGGGTGGGGCCACTGAAAGGGCTCAACAATTAACAGCATTATGTCCTCTTCCAGAGAACCTGGGATCAACTACCAGTAACTATATGGTGGCTCATCTCCAGTTCCCAGGGATCAGACAGACAGACAGACAGACAAACAGAGATATGGATGGCAGGCCTGCCTGGTCTTTCTTTTTTTCTTATCCTTTTTAAAAATGTTTATTTATTTATTTATTTATTTATTTATTTATTTATGTATTTATTAGATATAAGTACACTGTAGCTGTCTGCAGACACTCCAGAAGAGGGTGTCAGATACTGGAGAATCTAAATCCCTCTTATGGTCTGAATATGATGTACATAAACACAGCCTCACATACAATTCTAAAAATTTAAAGATGGGTGGGACCATTGAAAGGGCTCAACAATTAACATCATTGTCTCCTCTTCCAGAGAACCTGGGATCAACTTCCAGCAACTATATGGTGGCCCATCTGTATTTCCAGGGTATCAGACAGACATACAGACAGACAGAGATAAGGATGGCTGGCCTGCCAGGTCTTTCTTTCTTACTTATCCTGTTTAAAAAATGTTTGTTTATTTATTTATTTATTTATTTATTTATTTATTTATTTATTTATTTATTTATGTATTTATTAGACATAAGTACACTGTAGCTGTCTTCAGACAGTCCAGAAAAGGGTGTCAGATTCTGGAGAATCTAAATCCCTCTTATGGTCTGCATATGATGTACATAAACACAGCCTCACATATACTTCTAAACATTTAAATATGGGTGGGGCCACTGAAAGGGCTCAACAATTAACAGCATTGTCTCCTCTTCCAGAGAACCTGGGAAAAACTAACAGCAAATATATGGTGTCCCATATCCAGGTCCAGAGGTTCAGACAGACAGACAGACAGACAGAGATAAGGATTGCAGGCCTGCCTGATTTTTCTTTCTTTCTTACTTATCCTTTATAAAAAAATGTTTATTTATTTTTTAATTTATTTATTTATGTATTTATTAGATATAAGTAGACTGTAGCTGTCTTCAGACACTCCAGTAGACGGTGTCAGATTCTGAAAAATCTAAAACCATCTTCTGGTCTGCATATGATGTACATAAACACAGCCTCAGATATACTTCTAAAAATTTAATGAAGGGTGGGGCCACTAAAAGGGCTCAACAATTAACAGCATTATCTCCTCTTCCACAGAACCTGGGATCAACTACCAGCAACTATATGGTGGCTCATCTCCAGTTCCCAGGGATCAGACAGACAGACAGACACACAGACAGAGATATGGATGGCAGGCCTGCCTGGTCTTTCTTTCCTTCTTATCCTTTTTAAAAATTGTTTATTTATTTATTTATTTATTTATTTATTAGATATAAGTACACTGTAGCTGTTTTTAGATACTCCAGAAGATGGTGTCAGTTTCTGTAGAATCTAAATCCCTCTTATAATCTGCATATGATGTACATAAACACAGCCTAACATACAGTTCTAAATATTTAAAGATGGGTGGGGCCATTGAAAGGGCACAACAATGAACAGCATTGTCTCCTCTTCCAGAGAACCTCGGCTCAACTACCAGCAACTATATGGTGGCCCATCTCCAGTTCCAGGGGATCAGACAGACAGACAGACAGACAGACAGAGATAAGGATGGCAGGCCTGCCTGGTCTTTCTTTCTTTCTTATCCTTTTGAAAAAATGTTTACTTATTTATTTATTTATTTATGTATTTATTAGATATAAGTACACTGTAGCTGTCTTCAGACACTCCAGAAGAGGGTGTCAGATTCTGGAGAATCTAAATCCCTCTTATGGCCTGCATATGATGTACATAAACACAGACTCACGTATACTTCTAAAAATTTAAAGATGTGTGGGGCCACTGAGAGGGCTCAACAATTAACAGCATTGTCTCATCTTCCAGAGAACCTGGGATCAACTACCAGCAACTATATGGTGGCCCATCTCCAGTTCCAGTGGATCAGAAAGACAGACAGAAAGACAGACAGAGATAAGGATGGCAGGCCTGCCTGGTCTTTCTTTATTTCTTATTCTTTATAAAAAATGTTTATTTATTTATTTATTTATTTATTTATTTATTTATTTATTTATGTATTTATTAGATATAAGTACACTGTGTCTGTCTTCAGACACTCCAGAAGAGGGTGTCAGATTCTGGAGAATCTAAATCCCTCTTATGGTCTGCATATGATATACATAAACACAGCCTCACATATACTTCAAAAATTTAAAGATGCATGGGGTCACTGTAAGGGCTCAACAATTAACAGCATTATCTCCTCTTGCAGACAACCTGGGATCAACTACCAGCAACTATATGGTGGCTCATCTCCAGTTCTAGGGGATCAGACAGAAAGACAGACAGACAGACAGAGATAAGGATGGCAGGCCTGCCTGGTTTTTTTTCTTTCTTATCCTTTTTAAAAATGTTTATTTATTTCTTTATGTATTTATTAAATATAAGTACACTGTAGTGGTCTTCAGACACTCCAGAAGAGGGTGTCAGATTCTGGAGAATCTAAATCCCTCTTATGGTCTGCATATGATGTACATAAACACAGACTCACATTTACTTCCAAAAATTTAAAGATGTGTGGGGCCACTGAAAGGGCTCAACAATTAACAGCATTGTCTCCTCTTCTAGAGAATCTGGGATCAACTACCAGCAACTATATGGTGGCCCTTCTCCAGTTCCAGGGTATCAGACAGACAGACAGACAGACAGACAGAGATAAGGATGGCAGGCCTGCCTGGTCTTTCTTTCTTTCTTATCCTTTTTAAATAATGTTTATTTATATATTTATTTATTTATGTATTTATTTATTTATTTATTAGATATAAGTACACTGTAGCTATCTTTAGACACTCCAGAAGAGGGTGTCAGATTCTGGAGAATCTAAATCCCTCTAACGATCTGCATATGATGTATATAAACACAGCCTCACATTTTCTTCTAAAAATTTAAAGAT
Organism: Mus caroli; assembly: GCF_978045245.1. Lineage (NCBI taxonomy): Eukaryota > Metazoa > Chordata > Mammalia > Rodentia > Muridae > Mus > Mus caroli. The sequence continues at coordinate 6,462,556 of NW_028227276.1, forward strand.
GGGTGTGGCTTGGAATAAGATGAGTAACCCTGAAAAAGTCAAAAAATGAAAAGTCACACTGTAGGACTTGGAATATGGTGAGAAACCCTGAAAAAGTCGAAAAATGAGAAAATCATGCAGTAGTACCTGGAATATGGTGAGAAACACTGAAAAAGTCTTAAAATGAGAATATCACACTCTAGGACTTGGAATATGGTAAGAAACCTTGAAAATGTCGAAAAATGAGAAAATCATGCAGTAGGACCCAGAATATGGTGAGAAACCCTGAAAAAAAGTCAAAAAATAAGAAAATCACGCAGTAGGACCTGGAAGCTGGTGAGAAACGCTGAAAAAGTCGAAAAATGAGAAAATCAATCTGTAGGATCTGGAATATGTTGAGAAACCCTGAAAAATTCGAAAAAAGCAAAAATCACACTCTAGGACTTGGAATATGTTGAGAAACCCTGAAAAAGTCAAAAAATGAGAAAAATCACACTGTAGTACATGGAATATGGTGAGAAACTCTGAAAAGGTCGAAAAATGAGAAAATCACGCAGTAGGACCTGGGATTTGGTGAGAAACACTGAAAAAGTCTTAAAATAGAAAATCACACTGTAGTACTTGGAATATGGTGAAAAATACTGAAAAAGTCTTAAAATGAGAAAATCACACCGTAGGACCTGGAATATTGTGAGAAACCCTGAAAAAGTCAAAAAATGAGAAAAATCACACTGTAGTACATGGAATATGGTGAGAAACTCTGAAAAAGTCGCAAATTATAAAATGACAGTGTAGGACCTGGAATATGTTGAGAAAACCTGAAATATTCAAAAATGAGAAAATGACAATGTAGAACCTGGAATACCGTAAGAAACCCTGAAAAAGTTAAAAAATGAGAAAATCACACTCTTGGACTGGAATATGGTGAGAAACCCTGAAACATCGAAAAATGAGAAAATCATGTAGTAGGACCCAGAATATGGTGAGAAATCCTGAAAAAAGTCGAAAAATGAGAAAATCACGCAGTAGGACCTGGAAGCTGGTGAGAAACCCTGAAAAAGTCGAAAAATGAGAAAATCAAACTGTAGGACCTGGAATATGTTGAGAAACCCTGAAAAATTCTAAAAAAGGCAAAAATCACACTCTAGGACTTGGAATATGATGAGAAACCGTGAAAAAGTCAAAAAATAAAAAAATCACACTGTAGTACCTGGAATATTTTGAGAAACACTAAAAAAGTTTAAAATGAGAAAATCACCCAGTAGGACCTGGAAAGTGGTGAGAAACCTTGAAAGAGTTGAAAAATAAGAAAATCAAACTTGTAGTACATGCAATATGGTGACAAACCCTGAAAAAGTCGAAAAATGAGAATATCACACTCTAGGACTTGGAATATGATGAGAAACCCTGAAAAAGTCAAAAAATGAGAAAATCACACTTTAGGACTTGGAATATGGTGAGAAACCCTGAAAAAGTCGAAAAATGAGAAAATAATGCACTAGGACCCAGAATATGATGAGAAACACAGAAAAAGTCTTAAAATGAGAAAATCACACTGTAGGACCTGGAATATGGTAAGAAACTCTGAAAATGTCGAAAAATGAGAAAATGACACTGTAGGAGCTGGAATATGGTGAGAAGTCATGAAAGTCAAAAAAAAAAAAAAAAAGAAATACACACTTGTAGGACTTGCAATATGGTGAGAGACCCTGAAAAAGTCTTAAAATGAGAAAATCACACTGTAGGACTTGGGATATGGTGAGAAACCCTGAAAAAGTCGAAAAATTAGAAAATCAAACTGTAGGAACTGGAATATGCTGAGAATCCCTGAAAAATTCGAAAAATGCGAAAATCACACTCTAGGACTTGGAATATGATGAGAAACCCTGAAAAATTCAAAAAATGAGAAAATCACACTGTAGTACCTGGTATATGGTGAGAAACACTAAAAGAGTATTAAAATGAGAAAATCACACAGTAGGACCTGGAATATGGTGAGAAACCCTGAAAAAGTCCAAAAATAAGAAAATAAAACTTGTAGTACATGCAATATGGTGAGAAACACTGAAAAAGTCGAAAAATGAGAATATCACACTCTAGGACTTGGAATATGGTGAGAAACTCTGAAAAAGTCAAAAAATGAGAAAATCACCCTGTAGGACTTGGAATATGGTGAGAAACCCTGAAAAAGTCAACAAATGAGAAAAATCACACTGTAGTACATGGAATATGGTGAGAAACTCTGAAAAAGTCGCAAATAAGAAAATGACAGTGTAGGACCTGGAATATGTTGAGAAAACCTGAAATATTAAAAAATGATAAAATGACAATGTAGAACCTGGAATAAGGTAAGAAACCCCGAAAAATTTAAAAAAAGAAAAAAACACACTGTAGGACCTGGAATATGGTGAGAAACACTGAAAAAGTCAAAAAATAAGAATATCACACTCTAGGACTTGGAATATGGTGAGAAACCTGAAAAAGTCAAAACATGAGAAATTCATGCAGTAGGACCCAGAATATGGTGAGAAACCCTGAAAGAAGTCGGAAAATGAGAAAATCATGCAGTAGGACCTGGAAGCTAGTGAGAAACCCTGAAAAAGAGGAAAAATGAGAATAACAAACTGTAGGACCTGGAATATGTTGAGAAACCCTGAAAAATTCGAAAAAAAGCAAAAATCACACTCTAGGACTTGGAATGTGATGAGAAACCCTGAAAAAGTCAAAAAATGAGAAAATCACACTGCAGTACCTGGAATATGGTGAGAAACCCTGAAAAAGTCTAAAAATGAGAAAATCAAACAGTAAGACCTGGAATATGGTGAGAAACCCTGAAAGATCAAAAATAAGAAAATCAAACTTGTAGTACCTGCAATATGGTGAGAAACCCTTCAAAAGGCAAAAAATGAGAAAATCACAATATAGGACTTGGAATAAGATGAGAAACCGTGAAAAAGACCAAAAAATGACAAAAACACACTGTAGGAGCTGGAATATGGTGAGAAACCCTGAAAAAGTCCAAAAATAAGAAATTCACACTTGTAGGACCTGCAATATGGCGAGAAACCCTGAAAAAGTCGAAAAATGAGATAATCACACTGTAGGACTTGGAATAAGATGAAACACCCTGAAAAAGTCAAAAAATGAGAAAATTTCACTGTAGGACTTGGAATAAGATGAGAAACCCTGAAAAAGTTGAAAAATGAGAAAATCACAATGTAGAAGATGGAATATGGTGAGCAATCCTGAAAAAGTCTTAAAATGAGAAAATCACACTCTAGGACCTGGAATATGGTGAGAAACTGAAAATGTCGAAAAATAAGAAATTCACACTTGTAGGACCTGCAATATGGTGAGAAACCCTGAAAAAGTCAAAAAATGAGAAAATCACCCTGTAGGACTTGGAATAAAATGAGAAACCGTGAAAAAGACAAAAAATGACAAAAGTACACGGTAGGAGATGGAATATGGAGAGAAACCGTTAAAAATTAGAAAAATAAGATATACACACTTGTAGGACAGGCAATATGGTGAGAGACCCTGAAATAGTCTTAAAATGAGAAAAATCACACTGTAGTACCTGGAATATGGTGAGAAACCCTGAAAAAGTCCAAAAATAAGAAATTCACACGTGTAGGACCTGCAATATGGTGAGAAACCCTGAAAAAGTCGAAAAATGAGAAAATCACACTGTAGGACTTGGAATAAGATGAGACACCCTGAAAAAGTCAAAAAATGAGAAAATTTCACTGTAGGACTTGGAATAAGATGAGAAACCCTGAAAAAGTTGAAAAATGAAAAAATCACAATGTAGAAGATGGAATATGGTGAGCAATCCTGAAAAAGTCAAAAAATGAGAAAATCACACTGTGGAACCTGGAATATGGTGAGAAACTCTGAAAAAGGTGAAAAATTCGAAAAATCACACTCTAGGACTTGGAATATGATGAGAAACCGTGAAAAAGTCAAAAAATAAAAAAATCACACTGTAGTACCTGGAATATTTTGAGAAACACTAAAAAAGTTTAAAATGAGAAAATCACCCAGTAGGACCTGGAAAGTGGTGAGAAACCTTGAAAGAGTTGAAAAATAAGAAAATCAAACTTGTAGTACATGCAATATGGTGACAAACCCTGAAAAAGTCGAAAAATGAGAATATCACACTCTAGGACTTGGAATATGATGAGAAACCCTGAAAAAGTCAAAAAATGAGAAAATCACACTTTAGGACTTGGAATATGGTGAGAAACCCTGAAAAAGTCGAAAAATGAGAAAATAATGCACTAGGACCCAGAATATGATGAGAAACACAGAAAAAGTCTTAAAATGAGAAAATCACACTGTAGGACCTGGAATATGGTAAGAAACTCTGAAAATGTCGAAAAATGAGAAAATGACACTGTAGGAGCTGGAATATGGTGAGAAGTCATGAAAGTCAAAAAAAAAAAAAAAAGAAATACACACTTGTAGGACTTGCAATATGGTGAGAGACCCTGAAAAAGTCTTAAAATGAGAAAATCACACTGTAGGACTTGGGATATGGTGAGAAACCCTGAAAAAGTCGAAAAATTAGAAAATCAAACTGTAGGAACTGGAATATGCTGAGAATCCCTGAAAAATTCGAAAAATGCGAAAATCACACTCTAGGACTTGGAATATGATGAGAAACCCTGAAAAATTCAAAAAATGAGAAAATCACACTGTAGTACCTGGTATATGGTGAGAAACACTAAAAGAGTATTAAAATGAGAAAATCACACAGTAGGACCTGGAATATGGTGAGAAACCCTGAAAAAGTCCAAAAATAAGAAAATAAAACTTGTAGTACATGCAATATGGTGAGAAACACTGAAAAAGTCGAAAAATGAGAATATCACACTCTAGGACTTGGAATATGGTGAGAAACTCTGAAAAAGTCAAAAAATGAGAAAATCACCCTGTAGGACTTGGAATATGGTGAGAAACCCTGAAAAAGTCAACAAATGAGAAAAATCACACTGTAGTACATGGAATATGGTGAGAAACTCTGAAAAAGTCGCAAATAAGAAAATGACAGTGTAGGACCTGGAATATGTTGAGAAAACCTGAAATATTAAAAAATGATAAAATGACAATGTAGAACCTGGAATAAGGTAAGAAACCCCGAAAAATTTAAAAAAAGAAAAAAACACACTGTAGGACCTGGAATATGGTGAGAAACACTGAAAAAGTCAAAAAATAAGAATATCACACTCTAGGACTTGGAATATGGTGAGAAACCTGAAAAAGTCAAAACATGAGAAATTCATGCAGTAGGACCCAGAATATGGTGAGAAACCCTGAAAGAAGTCGGAAAATGAGAAAATCACGCAGTAGGACCTGGAAGCTAGTGAGAAACCCTGAAAAAGAGGAAAAATGAGAATAACAAACTGTAGGACCTGGAATATGTTGAGAAACCCTGAAAAATTCGAAAAAAAGCAAAAATCACACTCTAGGACTTGGAATGTGATGAGAAACCCTGAAAAAGTCAAAAAATGAGAAAATCACACTGCAGTACCTGGAATATGGTGAGAAACCCTGAAAAAGTCTAAAAATGAGAAAATCAAACAGTAAGACCTGGAATATGGTGAGAAACCCTGAAAGATCAAAAATAAGAAAATCAAACTTGTAGTACCTGCAATATGGTGAGAAACCCTTCAAAAGGCAAAAAATGAGAAAATCACAATATAGGACTTGGAATAAGATGAGAAACCGTGAAAAAGACCAAAAAATGACAAAAACACACTGTAGGAGCTGGAATATGGTGAGAAACCCTGAAAAAGTCCAAAAATAAGAAATTCACACTTGTAGGACCTGCAATATGGCGAGAAACCCTGAAAAAGTCGAAAAATGAGATAATCACACTGTAGGACTTGGAATAAGATGAAACACCCTGAAAAAGTCAAAAAATGAGAAAATTTCACTGTAGGACTTGGAATAAGATGAGAAACCCTGAAAAAGTTGAAAAATGAGAAAATCACAATGTAGAAGATGGAATATGGTGAGCAATCCTGAAAAAGTCTTAAAATGAGAAAATCACACTCTAGGACCTGGAATATGGTGAGAAACTGAAAATGTCGAAAAATAAGAAATTCACACTTGTAGGACCTGCAATATGGTGAGAAACCCTGAAAAAGTCAAAAAATGAGAAAATCACCCTGTAGGACTTGGAATAAAATGAGAAACCGTGAAAAAGACAAAAAATGACAAAAGTACACGGTAGGAGATGGAATATGGAGAGAAACCGTTAAAAATTAGAAAAATAAGATATACACACTTGTAGGACAGGCAATATGGTGAGAGACCCTGAAATAGTCTTAAAATGAGAAAAATCACACTGTAGTACCTGGAATATGGTGAGAAACCCTGAAAAAGTCCAAAAATAAGAAATTCACACGTGTAGGACCTGCAATATGGTGAGAAACCCTGAAAAAGTCGAAAAATGAGAAAATCACACTGTAGGACTTGGAATAAGATGAGACACCCTGAAAAAGTCAAAAAATGAGAAAATTTCACTGTAGGACTTGGAATAAGATGAGAAACCCTGAAAAAGTTGAAAAATGAAAAAATCACAATGTAGAAGATGGAATATGGTGAGCAATCCTGAAAAAGTCAAAAAATGAGAAAATCACACTGTGGAACCTGGAATATGGTGAGAAACTCTGAAAAAGGTGAAAAATTCGAAAAATCACACTCTAGGACTTGGAATATGATGAGAAACCCTGAAAAAGTCAAAAATGAGAAAATCAGTCTGTAGTAGCTGGAATATGGTGAGAAACATTGAAAAAGTCTCAAAATGAGAAAATCACACAGTTAAACCTGCAATATTGTGAGAAACACTGAAACAGTCGAAAAATAAGAAAATCAAACTTATAGTACCTGCAATATGGTGAGAAACCCTGAAAAATTCCAAAAATGAGAAAATCACACTGTAGGATTTAGAATATGATGAGAAACCGTGAAAAAGTCAAAAAATGAGAAAAATACACTGTAGAAGATGGAATATGGTGAGTAAACCCTGAAAAAGTCGAAAAATAAGGAAATCACACTTGTAGAACCTCCAATATGGTGAGAAACCCTGAAAAAGTCAAAAAATGAGAAAATCACACTGTAGGACCTGGAATATGTTGAGAAACCCTGAAAAAGTCTTAAAATGAGAAAATCACACTGTAGGACTTGGAATAAGATGAGAAACCCTAAAAAAGTCGAAAAATGAGAAAAATACACTGAAGGAGTTGGAATATGTTGAGAAACCCTGAAAAATCTTAAAATGAGAAAATCACACTGTAGGACCTGGAATATGGTGAGAAACTCTGAAAAAGTCGAAAAAAGAGACAATCACACTCTAGAACTTGGAATATGATGAGAAACCCTGAAAAAGTCAAAAAATGAGAAAATCACACTGTAGTACCTGGAATATGGTGAGAAACCCTGAAAAAGTCTAAAAATGAGAAAATCAAACAGTAAGACCTGGAATATGGTGAGAAACCCTGAAAGATCAAAAATAAGAAAATCAAACTTGTAGTACCTGCAATATGGTGAGAAACACTGGAAAAGGCAAAAATGAGAAAATCAGAATATAGGACTTGGAATAAGATGAGAAACCGTGAAAAAGACAAAAAAAGACAAAAACACACTGTAGGAGCTGGAATATGGTGAGAAACCCTGAAAAAGTGCAAAAATAAGAAATTCACACATGTAGGACCTGCAATATGGTGAGAAACCCTGAAAAAGTCGAAAAATGAGAAAATCATGCACTAGGACCCAGAATATGATGAGAAACACAGAAAAAGTCTTAAAATGAGAAAATCACACTGTAAGACCTGGAATATGGTAAGAAACCCTGAAAATGTCGAAAAATGAGAAAATGACACTGTAGGAGCTGGAATATGGTGAGAAGTCCTGAAAAAGTCAAAAAAAAAAAAAAAAAAGAAATACACACTTGTAGGACTTGCAATATGGTGAGAGACCCTGAAAAAGTCTTAAAATGAGAAAATCACACTGTAGGACTTGGGATATGGTGAGAAACCCTGAAAAAGTTAAAAATTAGAAAATCAAACTGTAGGAACTGGAATATGCTGAGAATCCCTGAAAAATTCGAAAAATGCGAAAATCACACTCTAGGACTTGGAATATGATGAGAAACCCTGAAAAATTCAAAAAATGAGAATATCACACTGTAGTACCTGGTATATGATGAGAAACACTAAAAAAGTATTAAAATGAGAAAATCACACAGTCAGACCTGGAATATGGTGAGAAGCCCTGAAACAGTCCAAAAATAAGAAAATAAAACTTGCAGTACATGCAATATAGTGAGAAACACTGAAAAATTCGAAAAATGAGAATATCACACTCTAGGACTTGGAATATGATGAGAAATCCAGAAAAAGTCAAAAAATGAGAAAATCACACTGTAGGACTTGGAATATGGTGAGAAACCCTGAAAAAGTCGAAAAATGAGAAAATCACACTGTAGTACCTGGAATATGGTGAGAAACACTGAAAAAGTCTAAAAATAAGATAAACTTGTAGTACCTGAAATATGGTGAGAAACCCTGAAAAAGTCGAAAAATGAGAAAATCACACTGTAGGACTTCGAATATGATGAGAAACTGTGAAAAAGTAAAAAAATGAGAAAAATACACTGTAGGAGCTGGAATATGAAGAGAAACCCTGAAAAGGTTAAAAAATTACAAAATCACAATTGTAGGACCTCCAATATGGTGAGAAACCATGAAAAAGTCGAAAAATGAGAAAAACACACTGTAGGACCTGGAATATGGTGAGAAACACTGAAAAATTCAAAAAATGAGAAAATCACACAGTAGGACCTGAAATATGGTGAGAAACCGTGAAACAGTCGAAATATAAGAAAATCAAACTTGAAGTACCTGCAATATGGAGAGAAACCCTGAAAAAGTCGATAAATGAAAAAATCACACTATAGGATTTGGAATATGATGAGAAACCATGAAAAAGTCAAAATGAGAAAAATATACTGTAGGAGTTGGAATGTGGTGAGAAAACCTGAAAAAGTCGAAGAATAAGAAAATCACACAAGTAGGACCTCCAATATGGTGAGAAACCCTGAAAAAGTCAAAAAAATGAGAAAATTACAGAGTAGGACATGGAATATGGTAAGAAACCCTTTAAAAGTTGGAAAAAGAGAAAATCACACTGTAGGATTTGGAATTTGATGAGAAAACCTGAAAAAGTAAAAAAATGAGAAAATCACACTGTAGTACCTGGAATATTGTGAGAAAACACTGAAAAAGTCTAAAAATGAGAAAATCACACAGTAGGACTTGGAATATGGTGAGAAACCCTGAAACAGTCGAAAAATAAGAAAATCAAACTTGTAGTACCTGCAATATGGTGAGAAAACCTGAAAAAGTCGACAAATGAGAAAATCATACGGTAGGACCTGCAATAGGGTGAGAAATTCTGAAAAAGTCAAAAAATGAGAAAATCACACTGTAGGACTTGGAATATGATGAGAAAACCTGAAAAAATCTAAAAATGAGAAAATCACACTGTAGGAGCTGGAATATGGTGAGAAACCCTGAAAAGTCAAAAAAAAGAGAAAAATCACACTGTAGGACCTGGAATATGGTGAGAAAACATGAAAAAGTCAAAAAAGAAGAAAATCACACTCTAGGACTTGGAATAGGATGAGAAAACCTGAAAAAGTCCAAAAATGAGAAAATCACACTGTAGGACTTGGAATATGGTGAGAAACTCTGAAAAAGTAAAAAAATGAGAAAATCACCCTCTAGGACTTGGAATATGGTGAGAAACCCTGAAGAAGTCAAAAAATGAGAAAAATCACACTGTAGTACATGGAATATGATGAGAAACTCTGAAAAAGTCGCAAATTAGAAAATGACAGTGTAGGACCTGGAATATGTTGAGAAAACCTGAAATATTCCAAAAATGAGAAAATGACAATGTAGAACCTGGAATAAGGTAAGAAACCCCGAAAAATTTAAAAAAAGAGAAAATCACACTGTAGGACCTGGAATATGGTGAGAAACACTGAAAAAGTCAAAAAATGAGAATATCACACTCTAGGACTTGGAATATGGTGAGAAACCCTGAAAAATTCAAAAAATGAGAAAATCACACAGTAGGACCTGAAATATGGTGAGAAAAAGTGAAACAGTCGAAATATAAGAAAATCAAACTTGAAGTACCTGCAATATGGAGAGAAACCCTGAAAAAGTCGATAAATGAAAAAATCACACTATAGGATTTGGAATATGATGAGAAACCATGAAAAAGTCAAAATGAGAAAAATATACTGTAGGAGTTGGAATGTGGTGAGAAAACCTGAAAAAGTCGAATAAGAAAATCACACAAGTAGGACCTCCAATATGGTGAGAAACCCTGAAAAAGTCAAAAAATGAGAAAATTACAGAGTAGGACATGGAATATGGTAAGAAACCCTTTAAAAGTTGGAAAAAGAGAAAATCACACTGTAGGATTTGGAATTTGATGAGAAAACCTGAAAAAGTAAAAAAATGAGAAAATCACACTGTAGTACCTGGAATATTGTGAGAAAACACTGAAAAAGTCTAAAATGAGAAAATCACACAGTAGGACTTGGAATATGGTGAGAAACCCTGAAACAGTCGAAAAATAAGAAAATCAAACTTGTAGTACCTGCAATATGGTGAGAAAACCTGAAAAAGTCGAAAAATGAGAAAATCATACTGTAGGACCTGCAATAGGGTGAGAAATTCTGAAAAGGTCAAAAAATGAGAAAATCACACTGTAGGACTTGGAATATGATGAGAAAACCTGAAAAAATCTAAAATGAGAAAATCACACTGTAGGAGCTGGAATATGGTGAGAAACCCTGAAAAGTCAAAAAAAGAGAAAAATCACACTGTAGGACCTAAAATATGGTGAGAAAACATGAAAAAGTCAAAAAATGAGAATATCACACTCTAGGACTTGGAATATGGTGAGAAACCCTGAAAAAGTCAAAACATGAGAAATTCATGCAGTAGGACCCAGAATATGGTGAGAAACCCTGAAAGAAGTCGGAAAATGAGAAAATCACGCAGTAGGACCTGGAATATGGTGAGAAACTCTGAAAAAGTAGAAAACATGAGAAAATTACGCAGTAGTACCTGGAATATGGTGAGAAACCCTGAAAAAGTCGAAAAATGAGAAAATCACACAGTAGTACCTGGAATATGGTGAGAAATACTGAAAAAGTCTTAAAATGAGAAAATCACACTGTAGGACCTGGAATATGGTGAGAAACTCTGAAAATGTCATAAAATAAGAAATTTACACTTGTAGGACCTGCAATATGGTGAGAAACCCTGAAAAAGTCAAAAAATGAGAAAATCACACTGTAGGACTTGGAATAAAATGAGAAACCATGAAAAAGACAAAAAATGACAAAAGTACACGGTAGGAGATGGAATATGGAGAGAAAACGTTAAAAAGTAGAAAAATAAGATATACACACTTTTAGGACATGCAATATGGTGAGAGACCCTGAAAAAGTCTTAAAATGAGAAAATCACACTGTAGTACCTGGAATATGGTGAGAAACCCTGAAAAAGTCCAAAAATAAGAAATTCACACGTGTAGGACCTGCAATATGGTGAGAAACCCTGAAAAAGTCGAAAAATGAGAAAATCACACTGTAGGACTTGGAATAAGATGAGACACCCTGAAAAAGTCAAAAAATGAGAAAATTTCACTGTAGGACTTGGAATAAGATGAGAAACCCTGAAAAAGTTGAAAAATGAGAAAATCACAATGTAGAAGATGGAATATGGTGAGCAATCCTGAAAAAGTCAAAAAATGAGAAAATCACACTGTGGAACCTGGAATATGGTGAGAAACTCTGAAAAAGGCGAAAAATTGGAAAAATCACACTCTAGGACTTGGAATATGATGAGAAACCCTGAAAAAGTCAAAAATGAGAAAATCAGACTGTAGTAGCTGGAATATGGTGAGAAACATTGAAAAAGTCTCAAAATGAGAAAATCACACAGTTGGACCTGCAATATGGTGAGAAACACTGAAACAGTCGAAAAATAAGAAAATGAAACTTGTAGTACCTGCAATATGGTGAGAAACCCTGAAAAATTCCAAAAATGAGAAAATCACACTGTAGGATTTAGAATATGATGAGAAACCGTGAAAAAGTCAAAAAATGAGAAAAATACACTGTAGAAGCTGGAATATGGTGAGTAAACCCTGAAAAAGTCGAAAAATAAGAAAATCACACTTGTAGAACCTCCAATATGGTGAGAAACCGTGAAAAAGTCAAAAAATGAGAAAATCACACTGTAGGAGCTGGAATATGGTGAGAAACCCTGAAAAGTCAAAAAAAGAGAAAAATCACACTGTAGGACCTGGAATATGGTGAGAAAACATGAAAAAGTCAAAAAAATTAGAAAATCACAC
>NW_028227276.1:6475087-6510087 GCF_978045245.1 Mus caroli
CTGTAATTTTCTCATTTTTTGACTTTTTCAGGGTTTCTCACCATATTGGAGGTCCTACTTGTGTGATTTTCTTATTCTTCGACTTTTTCAGGTTTTCTCACCACATTCCAACTCCTACAGTATATTTTTCTCATTTTTGACTTTTTCATGGTTTCTCATCATATTCCAAATCCTATAGTGTGATTTTTTCATTTATCGACCTTTTCAGGGATCTCTCCATATTGCAGGTACTTCAAGTTTGATTTTCTTATATTTCCACTGTTTCACGGTTTCTCACCATATTTCAGGTCCTACTGTGTGATTTTCTCATTTTTTGAATTTTTCAGTGTTTCTCACCATATTCCAGGTCCTACAGTGTGTTTTTCTCATTTTTCGACTTTTTCATGGTTTCTCACCATATTGGAGGTCCTACAATTGTGATTTTCTAATTTTTTAACCTTTTCAGGGTTTCTCTTCATATTCCAGCTCCTACAGTGTATTTTTCTCATTTTTTTACTTTTTCACGGTTTCTCATCATATTCGAAGTCCTACAGTGTGATTTTCTCATTTTTCGACTTTTTCAGGGTTTCTCACCATATTTCAGGTACTACAAGTTTATCTTATTTTTAGACTTTTTCAGTGTTTCTCACCATATTCCAGGTACTACAGTGTGATTTTCTCATTTTTCGACTTTTTCAGGGTTTCTCACCATATTCCAAGTCCTACAGTGTGATTTTCTCATTTTTTGACTTTTTCTGGGTTTCTCATCATATTCCAAGTCCTAGAGTGTGATATTCTCATTTTTCGAATTTTTCAGTGTTTCTCACCATATTGCATGTACTGCAAGTTTTATTTTCTTATTTTTGGACTGTTTCAGGGCTTCTCACCATATTCCAGGTCCGACTGTGTGATTTTCTCATTTTAATACTTTTTTAGTGTTTCTCATCATATACCAGGTACTACAGTGTGATATTCTCATTTTTTGAATTTTTCAGGGTTTCTCATCATATTCCAAGTCCTAGAGTGTGATTTTCGCATTTTTCGAATTTTTCAGGGATTCTCAGCATATTCCAGTTCCTACAGTTTGATTTTCTAATTTTAACTTTTTCAGGGTTTCTCACCATATCCCAAGTCCTACAGTGTGATTTTCTCATTTTAAGACTTTTTCAGGGTCTCTCACCATATTGCAAGTCCTACAAGTGTGTATTTCTTTTTTTTTTTTTTTTTGACTTTTTCAGGACTTCTCACCATATTCCAGCTCCTACAGTGTCATTTTCTCATTTTTCGACATTTTCAGGGTTTCTTACCATATTCCAGGTCTTACAGTGTGATTTTCTCATTTTAAGACTTTTTCTGTGTTTCTCATCATATTCTGGGTCCTAGTGCATGATTTTCTCATTTTTCGACTTTTTCAGGGTTTCTCACCATATTGCAGGTCCTACATGTGTGAATTTCTTATTTTTGCACTTTTTCAGGGTTTCTCACCATATTCCAGCTCCTACAGTGTGTTTTTGTCTTTTTTTGTCTTTTTCACGGTTTCTCATCTTATTCCAAGTCCTATATTCTGATTTTCTCATTTTTTGCCTTTTCCAGTGTTTCTCACCATATTGCAGGTACTACAAGTTTGATTTTCTTATTTTTGATCTTTCAGGGTTTCTCACCATATTCCAGGTCTTACTGTTTGATTTTCTCATTTTTAGACTTTTTCAGGGTTTCTCACCATATTCCAGGTACTACAGTGTGATTTTCTCATTTTTTGACTTTTTCAGGGTTTCTCATCATATTCCAAGTTCTAGAGTGTGATTTTCTCTTTTTTCGACTTTTTCAGAGTTTCTCACCATATTCCAGGTCCTACAGTGTGATTTTCTCATTTTAAGATTTTTCAGGGTTTCTCAACATATTCCAACTCCTTCAGTGTATTTTTCTCATTTTTCGACTTTTTTAGGGTTTCTCATCTTATTCCAAGTCCTACAGTGTGATTTTCTCATTTTAAGACTTTTTCAGGGTTTCTCAACATATTACAGGTCCTACAGTGTGATTTTCTCATATTTTGACTTTTTCAAGGTTTCTCACCATATTGGAGGTTCTATAAGTGTGATTTCCTTATTTTTCGACTTTTTCAGGGTTTACTCACCATATTCCAGCTTCTACAGTGTATTTTTCTCATTTTTTGACTTTTTCACGGTTTCTCATCATATTCTAAATCCTACAGTGTGATTTTCTCATTTTTGGAATTTTTCAGGGTTTCTCACCATATTGCAGGTACTACAAGTTTGATTTTCTTATTTTTCGACTGTTTCAGTGTTTCTCACAATATTGCAGGTTTAACTGTGTGATTTTCTCATTTTGAGACTTTTTCAATGTTTCTCACCATATTCCAGCTACTACAGACTGATTTTCTCATTTTTGACTTTTTCAGGGTTTCTCATCATATTCCAAGTCCTAGAGTGTGATTTTTCCAATTTTTCGCCTTTTTCAGAGTTTCTCACCATATTCCAGGTTCCACAGTGTGATTTTCTAATTTTTTGACTTTTTCAGGATTGCTCACCATATTCCATCTTCTACATTGTGATTTTTTCATTTTTCAACTTTTTCAGGGTTTCTCATCTTATTCCAAGTCCTACAGTGAAATTTTCTCATTTTTTGACTTTTTCAGGGTGTTTCATCTTATTCCAAGTCCTACAGTGTGATTTTCTCATTTTTCGACTTTTTCAGGGTTTCTCGCCATATTGCAGGTCCTACAAGTGTGAATTTCTTATTTTTGGACTTTTTCAGGGTTTCTCACCATATTCCAGCTCCTACAGTGTGTTTTTGTCATTTTTTGGTCTTTTTCATGGTTTCTCATCTTATTCCAAGTCCTATATTGTGATTTTCTCATTTTTTGCCTTTTGAAGGGTTTCTCACCATATTGCAGGTACTACAAGTTTGATTTGCTTATTTTTGATCTTTCAGGGTTTCCCACCATATTCCAGGTCTTACTGTTTGATTTTCTCATTTTTAGACTTTTTCAGGGTTTCTCACCATATTCCAGGTACTGCAGTGTGATTTTCTCATTTTTTGACTTTTTCAGGGTTTCTCATCATATTCCAAGTCCTAGAGTGTGATTTTCTCTTTTTAGAATTTTCAGAGTTTCTCACCATATTCCAGGTCCTACAGTGTGATTTTCTCATTTTAAGACTTTTTCAGGGTTTCTCAACATATTCCAACTCCTTCAGTGTATTTTTCTCATTTTTCGACTTTTTTAGGGTTTCTCATCTTATTCCAAGTCCTACAGTGTGATTTTCTCATTTTAAGACTTTTTCAGGGTTTCTCACCATATTCCAGGTACTACAGTGTGATTTTCTCATTTTTTTACTTTTTCAGGGTTTCTCATCACATTCCAAGTCCTAGAGTGTAATTTTTGCTTTTTTTCGAATTTTTCAGGGTTTCTCAACATATTCCAGGTCCTACAGTTTGTTATTCTCATTTTTCCTCTTTTTCAGGGTTTCTCACTAGCTTCCAGGTCCTACTGCGTGATTTTCTCATTTTCCGACTTCTTTCAGGGTTTCTCACCATATTCTGGGTCCTACTGCATGAATATCTCATGTTTGGACTTTATCAGGTTTCTCACCATATTCCAAGTCCTAGAGTCTGATATTCTTATTTTTTGACTTTTTCAGTGTTTCTCACCATATTCCAGGTCCTACAGTGTGATTTTCTCTTTTTTTTAATTTTTCGGGGTTTCTTACCTTATTCCAGGTTCTACATTGTCATTTTATCATTTTTTAATATTTCAGGTTTTCTCAACATATTCCAGGTCCTACACTGTCATTTTCTTATTTGCGACTTTTTCAGAGTTTCTCACCATATTCCATGTACTACAGTGTGATTTTTCTCATTTGTTGACTTTTTCAGGGTTTCTCACCATATTCCAAGTCCTACAGGGTGGTTTTCTCATTTTTTGACTTTTTCAGAGTTTCTCTCCATATTCCAAGTCCTTGAGTGTGATATTCTCATTTTTCGACTTTTTCAGTGTTTCTCACCATATTGCATGTACTACAAGTTTTATTTTCTTATTTTTGGACTTTTTCAGGGTTTCTCACCATATTCCAGGTCCTACTGTGTGATTTTCTCATTTTAATACTCTTTTAGTGTTTCTCACCATATACCAGGTACTACAGTGTGATTTTCTCATTTTTTGAATTTTTCAGGGTTTCTCATCATATTCCAAGTCCTAGAGTGTGATTTTCGCATTTTTCGAATTTTTCAGGGATTCTCAGCATATTCCAGTTCCTACAGTTTGATTTTCTAATTTTTCGACTTTTTCAGGGTTTCTCACCATATCCCAAGTCCTACAGTGTGATTTTCTCATTTTAAGACTTTTTCAGGGTCTCTCACCATATTGCAAGTCCTACAAGTGTGTATTTCTTTTTTTTTTTTTTGACTTTCATGACTTCTCACCATATTCCAGCTCCTACAGTGTCATTTTCTCATTTTTCGACATTTTCAGAGTTTCTTACCATATTCCAGGTCCTACAGTGTGATTTTCTCATTTTAAGACTTTTTCTGTGTTTCTCATCATATTCTGGGTCCTAGTGCATTATTTTCTCATTTTTCGACTTTTTCAGGGTTTCTCACCATATTCCAAGTCCTAAAGTGTGATTTTCTCATTTTTTGACTTTTTCAGGGTTTCTCATCATATTCCAAGTCCTAGAGTGTGATATTCTCATTTTTCGACTTTTTCAGGGTTTGTCACCATATTGCATGTACTACAAGTTTGATTTTCTTATTTTTCAACTCTTTCAAGGTTTCTCACCACTTTCCAGGTCCTACTGGGTGATTTTTTCATTTTAAACTTTTTTAGTGTTTCTCAAAATATTCCAGGTACTACAGTGTGATTTTTTTATTTTTTGACTTTTTCACGGTTTCTCATCATATTCCAAGTCCTAGAGTGTGATTTTTGCCTTTTTCGAATTTTTCAGGGTTTCTCAACATATTCCAGGTCCTACAGTTTGATTTTCTCATTTTTCGACTTTTTCAGGGTTTCTCACCAGCTTCCAGGTCCTACTGCGTGATTTTCTCATTTTTCGACTTTTTTCAGGATTTCTCACCATATTCTGGGTCCTACTACATGATTTTCTCATTTTTCGATGTTTCAGGGTTTCTCACCATATTCCAGTCCTAGAGTGTGATTTTCTCATTTTTTAACTTTTTCAGGGTTTCTTACGGTATTCCAGGTTCTACATTGTCATTTTCTCATTTTTGAATATTTCAGGTTTTCTCAACATATTCCAGGTCCTACACTGTCATTTTATAATTTGCGACTTTTTCAGAGTTTCTCACCATATTCCATGTACTACAGTGTGATTTTTCTCATTTTTTGACTTTTTCAGGGTTTCTCACCATATTCCAGGTCCTACGGTGTGATTTTCTCATTTTAAGACTTTTTCAGTATTTTTCACCATATTCCAAGTACTACAGTGTGATTTTCTATTTTAAGACTTTTTCAGTGTTTCTCACCAAATCCCAGGTCCTACTGCGTGATTTTCTCATTTTTCGACCTTTTCAGGGTTTCTCACCATATTCCAAGTCCTACAGTGTGATTTTCTCATTTTTCAACTTTTTCAGTGTTTCTCACCATATTCCAAGTCCTACAGTGTGATTTTCTCATTTTTTGACTTTTTCAGGGTTTCTCAACATATTCCAAGTCCTAGAGTGTGATTTTTGCTTTTTTCAAATTTTTCAGGGTTTCTCACCATATTCCAGATCCTACAGATTGATTTTCTCATTTTTCGACTTTTTCAGGGTTTCTCACCAGCTTCCAGGTCCTACTGCGTGATTTTCTTATTTTTTGACTTTTTTTCAGGGTTTCCACCATATTCTGGGTCCTACTGCATGATTTTCTCATTTTTCGACATTTTCAAGGTTTCTCACCATATTCCAAGTCCTAGAGTGTGATATTCTCATTTTAAGACTTTTTCAGTGTTTCTCACCATATTCCAGGTACTACTGCATGATTTTCTCATTTTTCGACTTTTTCAGGGTTTCTCACCATATTCCAAGTCCTACAGTGTGATTTTTCATTTTTTGACTTTTTCAGGTTTACTCATCTTATTCCAAGCCACACCCATCTTTAAATTTTTAGAAGAAAATGTGAGGCTGTGTTTATATACATCATATGCAGATCGTTAGAGGGATTTAGATTCTCCAGAATCTGACACCCTCTTCTGGAGTGTCTAAAGATAGCTACAGTGTACTTATATCTAATAAATAAATAAATAAATAAATAAATAAATAAACATTATTTAAAAAGGATAAGAAAGAAAGAAAGACCAGGCAGGCCTGCCATCCTTATCTCTGTCTGTCTGTCTGTCTGTCTGTCTGATACCCTGGAACTGGAGAAGGGCCACCATATAGTTGCTGGTAGTTGATCCCAGATTCTCTAGAAGAGGAGACAATGCTGTTAATTGTTGAGCCCTTTCAGTGGCCCCACACATCTTTAAATTTTTGGAAGTAAATGTGAGTCTGTGTTTATGTACATCATATGCAGACCATAAGAGGGATTTAGATTCTCCAGAATCTGACACCCTCTTCTGGAGTGTCTGAAGACCGCTACAGTGTACTTATATTTAATAAATACATAAATAAATAAATAAACATTTTTAAAAAGGATAAGAAAGAAAAAAATCCAGGCACGCCTGCCATCCTTATCTCTGTCTGTCTGTCTGTCTTTCTGTCTGATCCCCTAGAACTGGAGATGAGCCACCATATAGTTGCTGGTAGTTGATCCCAGGTTGTCTGCAAGAGGAGATAATGCTGTTAATTGTTGAGCCCTTACAGTGACCCCATGCATCTTTAAATTTTTGAAGTATATGTGAGGCTGTGTTTATGTATATCATATGCAGACCATAAGAGGGATTTAGATTCTCCAGAATCTGACACCCTCTTCTGGAGTGTCTGAAGACAGACACAGTGTACTTATATCTAATAAATACATAAATAAATAAATAAATAAATAAATAAATAAATAAACATTTTTTATAAAGAATAAGAAATAAAGAAAGACCAGGCAGGCCTGCCATCCTTATCTCTGTCTGTCTGTCTGTCTGTCTTTCTGATCCACTGGAACTGGAGATGGGCCACCATATAGTTGCTGGTAGTTGATCCCAGGTTCTCTGGAAGATGAGACAATGCTGTTAATTGTTGAGCCCTCTCAGTGGCCCCACACATCTTTAAATTTTTAGAAGTATACGTGAGTCTGTGTTTATGTACATCATATGCAGGCCATAAGAGGGATTTAGATTCTCCAGAATCTGACACCCTCTTCTGGAGTGTCTGAAGACAGCTACAGTGTACTTATATCTAATAAATACATAAATAAATAAATAAATAAATAAGTAAACATTTTTTCAAAAGGATAAGAAAGAAAGAAAGACCAGGCAGGCCTGCCATCCTTATCTCTGTCTGTCTGTCTGTCTGTCTGTCTGATCCCCTGGAACTGGAGATGGGCCACCATATAGTTGCTGGTAGTTGAGCCGAGGTTCTCTGGAAGAGGAGACAATGCTGTTCATTGTTGTGCCCTTTCAATGGCCCCACCCATCTTTAAATATTTAGAACTGTATGTTAGGCTGTGTTTATGTACATCATATGCAGATTATAAGAGGGATTTAGATTCTACAGAAACTGACACCATCTTCTGGAGTATCTAAAAACAGCTACAGTGTACGTATATCTAATAAATAAATAAATAAATAAATAAATAAATAAATAAATAAATAAACATTTTTTAAAAAGGATAAGAAAGAAAGAAAGACCAGGCAGGCCTGCCATCCATATCTCTCTCTGTGTGTCTGTCTGTCTGTCTGATCCCTGGGAACTGGAGATGAGCCACCATATAGTTGCTGGTAGTTGATCCCAGGTTCTGTGGAAGAGGAGATAATGCTGTTAATTGTTGAGCCCTTTTAGTGGCCCCACCCTTCATTAAATTTTTAGAAGTATATCTGAGGCTGTGTTTATGTACATCATATGCAGACCAGAAGATGGTTTTAGATTTTTCAGAATCTGACACCGTCTACTGGAGTGTCTGAAGACAGCTACAGTCTACTTATATCTAATAAATACATAAATAAATAAATTAAAAAATAAATAAACATTTTTTTTATAAAGGATAAGTAAGAAAGAAAGAAAAATCAGGCAGGCCTGCAATCCTTATCTCTGTCTGTCTGTCTGTCTGTCTGAACCTCTGGACCTGGATATGGGACACCATATATTTGCTGTTAGTTTTTCCCAGGTTCTCTGGAAGAGGAGACAATGCTGTTAATTGTTGAGCCCTTTCAGTGGCCCCACCCATATTTAAATGTTTAGAAGTATATTTGAGGCTGTGTTTATGTACATCATATGCAGACCATAAGAGGGATTTAGATTCTCCAGAATCTGACACCCTTTTCTGGACTGTCTGAAGACAGCTACAGTGTACTTATGTCTAATAAATACATTAATAAATAAATAAATAAATAAATAAATAAATAAATAAATAAATAAACATTTTTTAAACAGGATAAGTAAGAAAGAAAGACCTGGCAGGCCAGCCATCCTTATCTCTGTCTGTCTGTATGTCTGTCTGATACCCTGGAAATACAGATGGGTCACCATATAGTTGCTGGAAGTTGATCCCAGGTTCTCTGGAAGAGGAGACAATGATGTTAATTGTTGAGCCCTTTCAATGGTCCCACCCATCTTTAAATTTTTAGAATTGTATGTGAGGCTGTGTTTATGTACATCATATGCAGACCATAAGAGGGATTTAGATTCTCCAGTATCTGACACCCTCTTCTGGAGTGTCTGCAGACAGCTACAGTGTACTTATATCTAATAAATACATAAATAAATAAATAAATAAATAAATAAATAAATAAATAAATAAACATTTTTAAAAAGGATAAGAAAAAAAGAAAGACCAGGCAGGCCTGCCATCCATATCTCTGTTTGTCTGTCTGTCTGTCTGTCTGATCCCTGGGAACTGGAGATGAGCCACCATATAGTTACTGGTAGTTGATCCCAGGTTCTCTGGAAGAGGACATAATGCTGTTAATTGTTGAGCCCTTTCAGTGGCCCCACCCTTCATTAAATTTTTGGAAGTATATCTGAGGCTGTGTTTATGTACATCATATGCAGACCATAAGATGGTTTTAGATTCTTCAGAATCTGACACCCTCTACTGGAGTGTCTGAAGACAGCTACAGTGTACTTATATCTAATAAATACATAAATAAATAAATTAATAAATAAATAAACATTTTTTAAAAGGATAAGAAAAAAAGAAAGACCAGGCAGGCCTGCGATCCTTATCCCTGTCTGTCTGTCTGTCTGTCTGATACCCGGGAACTGGAGATGGGCCACCATATAGTTGCTGATAGTTGATCCCAGGTTCCCTGGAAGAGGAGACAATGCTGTTAATTGTTGAGCCCTTTCAGTGGCCTCAGCCACCTTTAAATTTTTAGAAGTATATGTGAGGCTGTGTTTATGTTCATCATATGCAGACCATAAGAGGGATTTAGATTCTCCAGAATCTGACACCCTCTTCTGGCGTGTCTGAAGACAGCTACAGTGTACTTATATCTAATAAATAAATAAATAAATAAATAAATAAATAAATAAATACATAAATCAATAAACATGTTTTAAAAGGATAAGAAAGAAAGAAAGAACAGGCAGGTGTGGCCTCCCTTCCCCCCAGCCTGGAACCTGCCTGCTCAAGGGTGGAGCTACCGACTCATTCGTCCTGCCACGCCCACTGCTGGAACCTGCCTCTGCTGCCTGGAGTCACACACGGGTTCGTCCTGCTACTGGACCCTGAGTTACTTGGCGGGAAATTGGGTTCCCTCCCCCTTCCTTTATAAACTGAGTGTCTGGAAATATTAAATTGAGCCTCGATCAGAACTTGTTGTCCTGGCTTCATTCTTTTCTTCCGCCCCGTCTAGTTTCCTCTCTTTGCAGGGAACTGCCATTCTCAGTGAACCGTTCGTGTTGTGGACCGCGGGCGGGCCGCAACAGTTGGCGCCAGAACTGGGACCTGAAGAATGGCAGAGGGATGTTAAGAGAAACGACTGCTGTGTGGAGCTCCACAAGAAAGGAAAGAATCTTCGTATCGGAGGAGCATCGGAGCAACGGACAGGTACACATGCTAGCGCTAGCCTAAAAAATTTCAGTTTTGTAAAGTGTTGCTGAGGATGCGGTAGGATACGAATCAAGTTTGAAACAGTGCTGACCCAACACTGGTTCTGCTTTGGGTCAGCAGTTCGTAAATCAGAACTAGATACGGAGACAGGCGGTGTGCCGCAGCTTTTTAGAAAGCTGCTTAGGTGGAAGAAGGAAGGGTTCAAAGTCAGAAATCTTTTAGATAAGATAGATAGCTGTTGTCCATGGTTCAAAGAAGAAGAAACGATAGATTGTGGAACCTGGGAGAAAGTTGGTGAGGCCCTGAAGCGAGTTAAAGTTTGAGATTAAGCTTCAGAGGCTGAGTCTCTTAAGATATTTCTAGTTTAGATAATGATTAATGTGGTTCCTATCCTAAATAGTAAAATTTAAGATAAGATATAAAGCAATGCCTCTTTATTAAAGCGTTAAAGCTTGCTTTAATAGGTATTCATAGGTATTAATTGATATCCAAACTTCGTAATATGATAGTAATGCTTCTAATATTGATTTTAACAGTGATAAATTGTTTTAAACATAGGTTTTGCTTTCCCAAAGTTATAGGTATTATCCTAACCTTGCACAAAAACTTAAAAATTATGGTTAAAACTGCCATTGTTCCATTGACTGCAGCTTGCAGTTTGATTGCAAATTTAAGATTGATGCTCAGATTAAAAAGTATTTTACCTTTGAGTCAATACAGGGCTCTGGGCAGTCCCAGAGCGGCTTGTGGCCTTTTCTTTTGTTTTGCAAACAATGCCTAAAAAAGTTTTTCCCTGTGTTCAAGAAAATTTCTTTTTAACAGTGTTACAGATCTATTCAGATGTTTAAAATAATGCTTAAATTCAAAGATTTTTGCTTCTAGTAAACTGGTAATCACTAGAAAATTTTGCCTCTACGTATGGCTAATATAGCTTTACATTATGTAAGAAAAATGTTTATTGTTTCTGCTTCTTTACAAGAAGCCAAAAGTTTTAATCTTTCAGTATATATTGTTTCCTAAGTGAAAAGTATTTTATTAACTAATGCTTCTCAAGGGAAGTTTACCTTAACTCCTTGCTCTCACCCAAAAGATTCAGAGACAGTATCCTTTTATTATTTAGTGTTTTAGTTTACTACAAAAGGTTTTACAAAAAATAAAGAAAGCTTTTATAATTGTTGTTAATTGGTAATTAAAAATTAGTTGTGCCCAAGACAATTCTTTGGCCAAAAAAAACACATTATTGTAAAGTCATTTTTCTCATCCTCCCAGCCGATCGTTGGCCACGTGGGCCCAACTAGCTGCTGTGGAGCGGAGTCTTAAGACACACAGTTGCCCCTATTCCAGCACAAATAATCTGGTTGTGTGCTGTAGATAGTGTTTTAAAATGCTGAACAATCAAACCTTAATTTATATATTGATAGTCAATGCTGCATCTCTGAGCTCATAATTACTTAAAATTGTTCATCCCTCAGATACTATTAATTCTCAAATTTACAATTGCTTATACATATTTTTAGTTAATAAATAAATAAATTATGCACGTGTGACTCTTAATAACTTTTCTAGCCTTCTAGTTACAACCGTTCCTTAAGAAAAATAATTGAAAGTGCAATTAGTCACTGCCCCTTTACAGCCAAATATTTAAAATGTTTTGTCCAAAAAGTTATTAATTCAAAAGGTTAGATATTGTAAAATTTTAAACTTTAACCTCTTAAAAGACAAAAGAGAGAAATTGTATCCCCATATATACTATTTAGTGCATTTCCATGCACACTATTTAAAACATACCTTTATTTTCAAAATTTGAGATTAAAATGTCAAATTTAATAAATGCTTTTTAGTATCTTAAAAGGGTCTACTTATTGGCTTATAGATTGATCCTAAAACAGCTACCTTATTAAGAAAAGGAAAAAACAGGTTCTCTCCACAGAACTCTACAAAAGCATATTGGTAATTCGTGTGCTGAGCTGACAGGTAAGTTAACTCAGTGTCCTGATTAAAAGGACTAAAAGATTAAATTCATGTTTTAGATCCATCCTTGCTTGTCATTTTTCCAGTTTAGACTAGCTTCTAGCCTTTTAACTTTATAACAATAGTACATCAGAGACTGTATATTCAGACTTAGTAAAATTAGTCATTTAATAGAGTCATAATGATTTTTCACTCTTCTTCAGTGTGACCAGCCATTCTAACTCAATCTTAGACTGGTCTAATATTCAGTCCAATTATTAGAGATTCCTATATTCTAAATTACCTAACAAAGTTAATTCAGAGCGTTTCCCCCAAGGTCACCAAAGGCTCACCTTGCCTTTACCTTATTTGTCCTAAACTTTTTGCAAACTGACATTAAAGGTCAGTCTGCAGCGGAACGCCACTGGCACCCAGTTACTTCTAATTCTTATGCATTGGTAAAATGGAAGGACGCCCTGACTAATAAATGGAAGGGTCCAGATCCAGTTCTAATCTGGGGAAGAGGCTCGGTTTGTGTTTTTTCACGAGATGAAGATAAAGCACAGTGGCTACCAGAGAGATTAATTCGTCAGGTAAACACAGATTCTGTCTCTTCTCGTAAGTATCATTCTAAAGACTAAAATTCCTCTTGTGCTGGGAGTGGAAGCTCTCAAAAAACACTGTTTCCTCTGAGCCAATTCCCCTACAAGAGGCCGGAGATTAACTTTAGCTTTACAATTTGCATCTAAATAAAGTACCTTGACTTCTCCAAACAGAAAATTTACATTGCTACACTCTCATTGTTTAGAATTCTTCCTTCTCTCAAGCAGGTCAATCTACATTCTCCGGTTCTCCGCCCCGCCCCTACGAGCAAACAGGTGGTATTGCTAATCTCCCTTCCAAGGACATCCCAGCATGTGGCTTTTCAGTCTAAGATAGGATTTAGATTTAACAGGAGAGCTAGGGAAGTAAAAATTTCATATATATTTACAAAGATTAGTTCTTATTTTAATAGAAATAGGCTTAGTCCCTTAGCTGGCCTCTGGCTTTTCACCCTTGCTGTTACTGCAAGGTGTCCTTAGTTCCTCAGGCTACTGGAAATA
The DNA here is from genome assembly GCF_978045245.1 of Mus caroli. Taxonomy (NCBI): domain Eukaryota; kingdom Metazoa; phylum Chordata; class Mammalia; order Rodentia; family Muridae; genus Mus; species Mus caroli. The sequence continues at coordinate 6,488,276 of NW_028227276.1, forward strand.
ACAGGGATGAAGAGGAAAGACTTTCAGCTCCTATTTTAACCAAAATTAATGGTGTTAATACTGACATAGTTCTTGTCTAGGCCTTGCTAAATCTGAGGTTGACAAGTCTCATATAGAGACCTCGCAATAACTCAGAATTGCGCTACTGATTCATAATCATATGAATACGGTATGGGTACCGCTTGGCGCAGGAGATTACTGCGGAGGGAAGGTCCAGTTTGACCGTTTCTGAGTTCCCTGTGCGACACACCTGATTTGAAAGAGGTTGGTATCTGACTCCAGCTAAAAACCAAAAATACTTAAGGCTCTGCCTCCCGTCCCCAAAAGATACCAAGAGCCACAGATGTGGGTTGTTATAACGCCCATGGGAGGAATCAGGTCAATGTCCACCCAAGTCAAGGTTTAAGGCCCACTCATCTATGGATGAAAAAAATCATTTGATCACCTCTGTTAAGCATTGCCTATTTAAACTTAATTAATAGGGGGGAGAGAGATTGGAGACCTTGCTGTTGTAAGAGCAGGCCCTTCACTGCCTCCCACCCAAAAAATAAAAAAGCCAATTGGCCTTGTACTAGGAGCCAGCCAGTCTTAACCCCTTCTCCCTGTCCCCCTGCCTTTCACCCAAAATTGTGGATAATTTTCAGCTCAGTGTTATTCTAAAATTGTTTAGTTAAACTCAGCCAGGGTTCCAACGCCCTACTTAAAATGTAAACAGGTAGCTACCTATTCAGCACTAATTAGCATTATAAAGTCAGAGCCTACAGCCCAGTGCTGCTATTCAGTCAGTGCTTTTAAGACAGTCTCAGCCAGATACAGTTTTTACTTTAGCCCTAGGAACTCAGGCAGAACTATTGAACATAGATAATTTTTCTGCCACAGGCCACCCCCTTTTTTTTATTTTTGTTTTGTTATCTAATGGGGGGAAATGTGGCCTCCCTTCCCCCCAGCCTGGAACCTGCCTGCTCAAGGGTGGAGCTACCGACTCATTCGTAATGCCACGCCCACTGCTGGAACCTGCCTCTGCTGCCTGGAGTCACACACGTGTTCGTCCTGCTACTGGACCCTGAGTTACTGGGCGGGAAATTGGGTTCCCTCCCCCTTCCTTTATAAACTGAGTGTCTGGAAATATTAAATTGAGCCTCAATCAGAACTTGTTGTCCTGGCTTCATTCTTTTCTTCCGCCCCATCTAGTTTCCTCTCTTTGCAGGGAACTGCCATTCTCAGTGAACCGTTCGTGTTGTGGATCGCGAGCGGGCCTCAACAGGCAGGCCTGCCATCCTTATCTCTGTCTGTGTCTGTCTCTCTGTCTGATCCCCTGGAACTGGAGATGGGCCACCATATAGTTGCTGGTAGTTGATCCCAGGTTCTCTGGAAGAGGAGAAAATGCTGTTAATTGTTGAGCGCTTTCAGCGGCCCCACCCATCTTTATATTTTTAGAAGTATATGTGAGGCTGTGTTTATATACATCATATGCAGACCATAAGAGTGATTTAAATTCTCCAGAATCTGACACCCTCTTCTGGAGTGTCTGAAGAAAGCTACAGTGTACTTATATCTAATAAATAAATAAATAAATAAATAAATAAATAAATAAATAAATAAATAAGTAAGTAAACATTTTTTCAAAAGGATAAGTAAGAAAGAAAGACCAGGCAGGCCTGCCATCCTTATCTCTGAATGCCTTTCTGTCTGTCTGATCCCCTGGAACTGGAGATGGGCCACCATATAGTTGCTGGTAGCTGATCCCAGGTTCTCTGGAAGAGGAGACAATGCTGTTAATTGTTGAGCCCTTTCAGTGGCCGCACACATCTTTAAATTTTTGGAAGTAAATGTGAGTCTGTGTTTATGTACATCATATGCAGACCATAAGAGGGATTTATATTCTCCAGAATCTGACACCCTCTTCTGGAGTGTCTGAAGAAAGCTACAGTGTACTTATATCTAATAAATTAATGAATAAATAAATAAACATTATTAAAAAGGATAAGAAAAAAGAAAGACCAGGCAGGCCTACCACCTTGTCTGTCTGTCTGTCTGTCTGTCTATCTGTCAGATCCCCTGGAACTGGAGATGGGCCACCATATAGTTGCTGGTAGTTTATCCCAGGTTCTCTGGAAGAGGAGATAATGCTGTTAATTTTTGAGCCCTTTCTGTGGCCCATCCCATCTTTAAATTTTTAGAGGTATTTGTGAGGCTGTGTTTATGTACATCATATGCAGACCATAAGAGGGATTTAGATTCTCCAGAATCTGACACCCTCTTCTGGAGTGTCTGAAGACAGCTACAGTGTACTTATATCTAATAAATAAATAAATAAATAAATAAATAAATAAATAAATAAATAAATAAATAAATAAACATTTTTTAAAAAGGATAAGAAAAAAAGAAAGACCAGGCAGGCCTGCGATCCTTATCCCTGTCTGTCTGTACGTCTGTCTGTCTGATCTCCTGGAACTGGAGATGGGCCACAATATAGTTGCTGGTAGTTGTTCCCAGGTTCTCTGGAAGAGGGGACAATGCTGTTAATTGTTGAGCCCTTTCAGTGGCCCCTCTGATCTTTAAATTTTTAGAGGTGTATGTGTGGCTGTGTTTATGTACATCATATGCAGACCATAAGAGGGATTTAGATTCTCGAGAATCTGACACCCTCTTCTGGAGTGTCTGAAGACAGCTACAGTGTACTTATATCTAATAAATAAATAAATAAAATAAATAAATAAACATTTTTAAAAAAGGATAAGAAAGAAAGAAAGAACTGGCAGGCCTGCCATCCTTATCTCTGTCTCTGGGTCTGTCTGATCCCCGGGAACTAAAGATGGGCCACCATATAGTTGCTGATAGTTGATCCCAGGTTCTCTGGAAGAGGAGACAATGCTGTTAATTGTTGAGCCCTTTCAGTGGCCTCAGCCATCTTTAAATTTTTAGAAGTATATGTGAGGCTATGTTTATGTACATCATATGCAGAACATAAGAGGGATTTAGATTCTCCAGAATCTTACACCCTCTTCTGGAGTGTCTGAAGACAGCAACAGTGTACTTATATCTAATTAATACATAAATAAATAAATAAATAAATAAATAAATAAATAAATAAACATTTTTTAAAAGGATAAGAAAGAAAGAAAGAACAGGCAGGCCTGCCATCCTTATCTCTGACTGTCTGTCTGTCTGTCTGATCCCCTGGAACTGGAGATGGGCCACCATATAGTTGCTAGTAGTTGATCCCAGGTTCTCTGGAAGAGGAGACAATGCTGTTAATTGTTGAGCCCTTTCAGTGGCCGCACACATCTTTAAATTTTTTGAAGTAAATGTGAGTCTGTGTTTATGTACATTATATGCAGACCATAAGAGGTATTTATATTCTTCAGAATCTGACACCCTCTTCTGGAGTGTCTGAAGACAGCTATAGTGTACTTATATCTAATAAATACATAAATAAATAAATAAATAAATATTTTAAAAAGGATAAGAAAAAAAGAAAGACCAGGAAGACCTGCCATCCTTATTTCTGTCTATCTGTCTGTCTGTCTGATACCCTGGAACTGGAGATGCGCCACCATATAGTTGCTGGTAGTTGATCCCAGTTTCTCTGCAAGAGGAGACAATGCTGTTAATTTTTGAGCCCTTTCAGTGGCCCCACCCATTTTTAAATTTTTGGAAGTATTTGTGAGGCTGTGTTTATGTACATCATATGCAGACCATAAGAGGGATTTAGATTCTCCAGAATCTGACACCCTCTTCTGGAGTGTCTGAAGACAACTAGAGTGTACTTATAATTAATAAATACATAAATAAATAAATAAATAAACATGTTTTAAAAAGGATAAGAAAGAAATAAAAACCAAGCAGGCCTGCCATCCTTGTCTGTTTGTCTGTCTGTCTGTCTGATCCCCTGAAACTGGAGATGGGCCACCATATTTTTGCTGGTAGTTGATCCCAGGTTCTCTTGAAGAGGAGACAATGCTGTTATTTGTTGAGCCCTTTAAGTGGCCCCACCCATCTTTAAATTTTTAGAAGCATATGTGAGGCTGTGTTTGTATACATCATATGCAGACCATAAGAGGGATTTAGATTCTCCAGAATCTGACACCCTCTTCTGGAGTGTCTGAAGACAGCTACTGTGTACTTATATCTAATAAATACATAAATACATAAATAAATAAATAAATAAACATTTTTTTAAAAGGATAAGAAGGAAAAAAAGACAAGGTAGGCCTGCCATCCTTATCTCTGTCTGTCAGTCTGTCTGTCTGATCCCCTGGAACTAGAGATGGGCCACCATATAGTTGCTGGTAGTTGATCCCAGGTTCTCTGGAAGAGGAGACAATGCTGTTAATTGTTGAGCCCTTTCAGTGGCCCCACCCATCTTTAAATTTTTAGAAGTATATGTGAGGCTGTGTTTATGTACATTGTATGCAGACCATAAGAGGGATTTAGATTCTCCAGAAACTGATACCCTCTTCTGGAGTGTCTGAAGACATCTACAGTGTACTTATATCTAATAAATAAATAAATAAATAAATAAATAAATAAAGAAAGAAAGAAAGAAAGAAAGAAAGAAAGAAAGAAAGAGAGAAAGAAAGAAAGAAACATGTTTTAAAAAGAATAAGAAAGAAAGAAAAACCAGGCAGGCCTGCCATCCTAGTCTGTCTGTCTGTCTGTGTGATACCCGGGAACTGGAGATGGGCCACCATATAGTTGCTGGTAGTTGATCCCAGGTTCTCTGGAAGAGGAGACAATGCTGTTAATTGTTGAGCCCTTTCAGTGGCCCCACCCATCTTTAAATTTTGAGAAGTATATGTGAGGTTGTGTTAATGTACATCATATGCAGTCCATAAGAGGGATTTAGATTCTCCAGAATCTGACACCCTCTTCCTGAGTTTCTGAAGACAGCTACAGTGTACTTAAATCTAATAAATAAATAAATAAATAAATAAACAAATAAACATTTTAAAAGGATAAGAAAGAAAGAAAGAAAGAAAGAAAGAAAGAACAGGCAGGCCTGTGATCCTTATCTCTTCTGTCTGTCTGTCTGTCTATCTGATTCCCTGGAACTGGAGATGGGCCACCATATAGTTGCTGGTAGTTGATCCCAGGTTCTCTGAAAGAGGAGACAATGCTGTTAATTGTTGAGCCCTTTCAGTGGCCCCACACATCTTTAAATTTTTGGAAGTAATTGTGAGTCTGTGCTTATGTACATCATATGCAGTCCATAAGAGGGATTTAGATTCTCCAGAATCTGACACCCTCTTCCTGAGTGTCTGAAGACAGCTACAGTGTACTTATATCTAATAAATACATAAATAAATAAATAAATAAATAAATAAACATTTCTTTAAAAGGATAAGAATGAAAGAAAGACCAGGCAGGCCTGCCATCCTTATCTCTATCTGTCTGTATGTCTGTCTGTCTGTCTGATCCCCTGGAACTGGAAATGGGCCACCATATAGTTGCTGGTAGTTGAACCCAGTTTCTCTGGAAGAGGAGACAATGCTGTTAATTTTTGAGACATAAAATGGCCCCACCCATCTTTAAATTTTTAGAAGTATATGTGAGGCTGTGTTTATGTACATCATTTGCAGACCATAAGAGGGATTTAGATTGTCCAGAATCTGACACCCTCTTCTGGAGTGTCTGAAGACTGCTACCATGTACTTATATCTAATACATAAATAAATAAATAAATAAATAAATAAATAAATAAATAAATAAATAAATAATCATTTTTTAAAAATGATAAGAAAAAAAGAAAGACAAGGCAGGCCTGCGATCCTTAACTCTGTCTGTCTGTCTGTCTGTCTGATCTCCTGGAACTGGAGATGGGCCACCATATAGTGTCTGGTAGTTGATCCCAGGTTCTCCTGAAGAGGAGACAATGCTGTTAATTGTTGAACCCTTTCAGTGGCCCCACACATTTTTAAATTTTTGGAAGTAAATATGAGTCTGTGTTTATGTACATCATATGCAGACAATAAGAGGGATTTATATTCTCCAGAATCTGACACCCTCTTCTGGAGTGTCTGAAGACAGCTACAGTGTACTTATATCTAATAAATAAATAAATAAATAAATAAATAAATAAATAAATAAATAAATAAATAAGTAAACATTTTTTCAAAAAGTTAAGAAAGAAAGAAAGACCAGCAGGACTGCCATCCTTATCTCTGACTGTCTGTCTGTCTGTCTGATCTTCTGGAACTGGAGATGGGCCACCATATAGTTGCTGGTAGTTGATCCCAGGTTCTCTGGAAAAGGGACAATGCTGTTAATTGTTGAGCCCTTTCAGTGGCCCCACACATTTTTAAATTTTTGGAAGTAAATGTGAGTCTGTGTTTATGTACATCATATGCAGACAATAAGAGGGATTTATATACTCCAGAATCTGACACCCTCTTCTTGAGTGTCTGAAGACAGCTAGTGAACTTATATCTAATAAATAAATAAATAAATAGATAATCATTTTTTAAAAATGATAAGAAGAAAAGAAAGACCAGGCAGGCCTGCCATCCTAATATCTGTCTGTCTGTCTGTCTGTCTGATCTTCTGGAACTGGAGATGGGCCACCATATAGTTGCTGGTAGTTGATCCCAGGTTCTCTGGAAGAGGAGACAATGCTGTTATATGTTGAGCCCTTTCAGTAGCCCCACCCATCTTTAAATTTTTAGAAGTATATGTGAGGCTGTGTTTATGTACATCATATGCAGACCATAAGAGGGATTTAGATTCTCCAGAATCTGACATTCCTTTCTGGAGTGTCTGAAGGCAGCTACAGGGTACTTATATCTAATAAATAAATGAATAAATAAATAAATAAATAAACATTTTTTAAAAGGATAAGAAAAAATGAAAGACCAGGCAGGCCTGCCATCCTTATCTCTGTCTGTCTGCCTGTCTGTCTGATCTCCTGGAACTGGAGATGGGCCACAATATAGTTGCTGGTAGTTGATCCCAGGTTCTCTGGAAGAGGAGACAATGCTGTTAATTGTTGAGCCCTTTCAGTGGCCCCACTCATCTTTAAATTTTTAGAAGTGTATGTGAGGCTGTGTTTATGTACATTGTATGCAGACCATAAGAGGGATTTAGATTCTCCAGAACCTTATACACTCTTCTGGAGTGTCTGTCTCTCTGTCTGTCTTTCCCTTCTCTCTCTGTCTCTCTGTCTCTCTATGTCTCTCTCTGTCTCTTTCTGTCTCTCTCTGTCTCTATCTCTGTCTCTCTCTGTTTCTCTCTTTGTCTCTCTCTGTCTCTCTCTATGTCTCTCTCTATCTCTCTATGTCTCTCTCTGTAGGTCTCTTTCTGTCTCTCTCTGTCGCGCTCTGTCTTTCTCTGTATCTCTCTGTCTTTCTCTCTTTGTCTCTTTCTGTCTCTGTCTGTCTCTCTCTCTGTTTCTCTCTGTCTGTCTCTGTCTTTCTTTGTCTCTCTCTGTATTTCTATGTCTCTCTATGTCTCTCTCTCTGTATCTCTCTGTCTCGCTTTGTTTCTCTTTGTCTTACTCTGTCTCTCTCTGTCTCTCTCTATCCCTATCTCTGTCTCTCTGTGTATCTCTCTGTCTCTCTGTGTCTCTCTCTGCTCTCTCTCTGTCTCTCTCTTTGTCTCTGTTTCTCTCTTTCTCTCTCTCTGTCTCTCTCTGTCTCTATTTATGTCTCTCTCTGTCTCTCTCTCTGTCTCTCCCTGTCTCTCTCTTTCTCTTTGTCTCTCTATGTATCTCTCTGTCTCAATCTCTGTCTCTCTCTGTAGGTCTCTTTCTGTCTCTCTCTGTCGCTCTCTGTGTTTCTGTTTCTCTCTTTGTCTCTCTCTGTCTCTCTCTGTCTCTCTTTCTGTCTCTCTCACTCTCTCTCTGTCTCACTCTCTGTCTCTCTCTGTGTCTCTCTCTGCCTGTCTCTATCTCTCTCTGTCTCTTTCTCTATCTCTCTCTGTCTCTCTCTGTCTCTCTCTTTGTCTCTCTGTGTCTCTTTTTGTCTCTCTCTGTGTCTCTCTGTCTCTTTCTGTCTCTCTCTGTCTCTTTCTGTCTCTCTCTGTCTCAATTTCTGTCTCTCTCTGTTTCTCTCTTTGTCTCTCTCTGTCTCTCTCTGTCTCTCTCTGTCTCTCTCTATGTCGATCTATGTCACTCTATGTCTCTCTCCGTATGTTCCTTTCTGTCTCTCTCTGTCGCTCTCTGTCTTTCTCTGTCTCTCTCTGTCTCTCTCTCTCTTTGTCTCTTTTCTGTCTCTTTCTGTCTCTCTCTCTGTCTCTCTCTGTCTCTCTCTCTGTCTTTCTTTGTCTCTCTCTGTATTTCTATGTCTCTCTATGTCTCTCTCTCTGTCTCTCTCTGTCTCTCTGTGTCTCTCTTTGTGTCTCTCTTTGCTCTCTCTGTCACTCTCTGTGTCTCTGTCTTTCTCTTTCTCTCTCTCTATCTCTCTCTGTCTCTATTTGTGTCTCTCTCTGTCTCTCTCTCTGTCTCTCCCTGTCTCTCTCTGTCTCTTTGTCTCTCTATGTCTCTCTCTGTCTCTTTCTGTCTCTCTCTGTCTCAATCTCTGTCTCTCTCTGTTTTTCTATTTGTCTCTCTCTGTCTCTCTCTGTCTCTCTCTATATCTCTCTCTGTCTCTCTTTGTCTCTCTCTGTAGGTCTCTTTCTGTCTCTCTCTGTCGCTCTCTGTCTTTCTCTGTCTCTCTCAGTCTCTCTCTCTTTGTCTCTTTTCTGTCTCTGTCTGTTTCTCTCTCTGTCTCTCTCTGTCTTTCTTTGTTTCTCTCTGTATTTCTATGTCTCTCTATTTCTCTCACTCTCTATCTTTCTGTCTCTCTTTGTTTCTCTTTGTCTCTCTCTGTCTCTCACTGTCTCTCTCTGTCTCTCTCTGTCTCTCTCTCTGTCACTCTCTGTCTCTCTCTATGTCTCTCTCTATCCCTATCTCTGTCTCTCTCGGTCTCTCTGTCTCTCTCTGTCTCTCTATGTGTCTCTCTCTGTCTCTCTGTCTCTCTATGTCTCTCTCTGTCTCTCTCTCTGTATCTCTCTGTCTAGCTCTGTCTCTCTCTGTGTCTCCCTGTGTCTCCCTCTCTATCTCTTTCTCTCTCTGTCTCTCTCTGTTTCTTTCTCTGTCTCTCTCTGTATCTCTCTGTGTCTCTGTCTCTCTCTCTGTCTCTCTCTGTGTCTCTCTCTCTGTCTCTTTCTGTGTCTCTGTCTCTCTCTTTCTCTCTCTCTGTCTTTCTCTGTCTCTCTCGGTCTCTCTCTCTTTGTCTCTTTTCTGTCTCTGTCTGTCCCTGTCTCTCTCTGGCTCTCTCTCTGTCTTTCTTTGTCTCTATCTGTATTTCTATGTCTCTCTATGTCTCTCTCTCTGTATCTCTCTGTCTCTCTATGTCTCTCTCTGTCTCTCTCTGTCTCTCTCTCAGTCGCTCTCTGTCTCTCTCTATGTCTCTCTCTATCCCTATCTCTGTCTCTCTGTGTCTCTCTCTCTGTGTGTCTCTCTCTGTCTCTCTTTGTCTCTCTCTTTGTCTCTCTCTGTCTCTCTCTGTGTCTCTGTCTCTCTCTTTCTCTCTTTCTGTCTCTCTCTGTCTCTATTTATGTCTCTCTCAGTCTCTCTCTCTGTCTCTCCCTGTCTCTCTCTGTCTCTTTGTCTCTCTATGTCTCTCTCTGTCTCTTTCTGTCTCTCTCTGTCTCAATCTCTGTCTCTCTCTGTTTTTCTATTTGTCTCTCTCTGTCTCTCTCTATATCTCACTCTGTCTCTCTTTGTCTCTCTCTTTAGGTCTCTTTCTGTCTCTCTCTGTCGCTCTCTGTCTTTCTCTGTCGCTCTCTGTCTTTCTCTGTCTCTCTCTGTCTCTCTCTCTTTGTCTCTTTTCTGTCTTTGTCTGTTTCTCTCTGTCTCTCTCTGTCTTTCTTTGTTTCTCTCTGTATTTCTATGTCTCTCTATTTCTCTCTCTCTATCTTTCTGTCTCTCTTTGTCTCTCTTTGTATCTCTCTGTCTCTCTCTGTCTCTCTCTATGTCTCTCTCTATCTCTCTATGTCTCTCTCTGTAGGTCTCTTTCTGTCTCTCTCTGTCGCTCTCTGTCTTTCTCTGTCTCTCTCTCTTTGTCTCTTTTCTGTCTCTGTCTACTCTCTGTTTCTCTCTGTCTGTCTCTGTCTTTCTTAGTCTCTCTCTGTATTTCTATGTCTCTCTATGTCTCTCTCTCTGTATCTCTCTGTCTCGCTTTGTTTCTCTTTGTCTTTCTCTGTCTCTCTCTCTATCTCTCACTGTCTCTCTCTCTGTCGCTCTCTGTCTCTCTCTATGTCTCTCTCTATCCCTATCTCTGTCTCTCTCGGTCTCACTCTGTCTCTCTTTGTCTCTCTCTGTGCCTCTCTCTGTGTCTCTCTCTCTGTCTCTCTCTCTCTGTGTCTCTCTCTTTCTCTCTCTCTGTCTGTCTCTGTGACTCTGTCTCTCTCTTTCTCTCTCTCTGTCTCTCTCTGTCTCTATCTATGTCTCTCTCTATCTCTCTCTCTGTCTCTCCCTGTCTCTCTCTGTCTCTCTGTCTCTCAGTGTCTCTCTCTGTCTCTCTCTCTGTATCTCCCTGTCTAGCTCTGTCTCTCTCTGTGTCTCCCTGTGTCTCCCTCTCTATCTCTGTCTCTCTCTGTTTCTCTCTCTGTCTCTCTCTGTCTCTCTCTGTCTCTCTCTCTCTCTGTCTGTCTCTCTGTCTCTCTCTCTGTCTCTCTGTTTCTCTCTCTGTATCTCTCTGTCTCTCTCTGTCTCTCTCTGTCTCTATCTCTGTCTCCCTCTGTGTCTCTGTCTCTCTCTTTCTCTCTCTCTGTCTCTCTCTGTCTCTATTTATTTCTCTCTCTGTCTCTCTTTGTCTCTCTCTGTAGGTCTCTTTCTGTCTCTCTCTGTCGCTCTCTGTCTTTCTCTGTCTCTCTCAGTCTCTCTCTCTTTGTCTCTTTTCTGTCTCTGTCTGTTTCTCTCTCTGTCTCTCTCTGTCTCTCTCTGTCTTTCTTTGTTTCTCTCTGTATTTCTATGTCTCTCTATTTCACTCACTCTCTATCTTTCTGTCTCTCTTTGTTTCTCTTTGTCTCTCTCTGTCTCTCACTGTCTCTCTCTGTCTCTCTCTGTCTCTCTCTCTGTCACTCTCTGTCTCTCTCTATGTCTCTCTCTATCCCTATCTCTGTCTCTCTCGGTCTCTCTGTCTCTCTCTGTCTCTCTATGTGTCTCTCTCTGTCTCTCTGTCTCTCTATGTCTCTCTCTGTCTCTCTCTCTGTATCTCTCTGTCTAGCTCTGTCTCTCTCTGTGTCTCCCTGTGTCTCCCTCTCTATCTCTTTCTCTCTCTGTCTCTCTCTGTTTCTTTCTCTGTCTCTCTCTGTATCTCTCTGTGTCTCTCTCTGTCTCTCTCTCTGTCTCTCTCTGTGTCTCTCTCTCTGTGTCTCTGTCTCTCTCTTTCTCTCTCTCTGTCTTTCTCTGTCTCTCTCGGTCTCTCTCTCTTTGTCTCTTTTCTGTCTCTGTCTGTCCCTGTCTCTCTCTGGCTCTCTCTCTGTCTTTCTTTGTCTCTATCTGTATTTCTATGTCTCTCTATGTCACTCTCTCTGTATCTCTCTGTCTCTCTATGTCTCTCTCTGTCTCTCTCTGTCTCTCTCTCAGTCGCTCTCTGTCTCTCTCTATGTCTCTCTCTATCCCTATCTCTGTCTCTCTGTGTCTCTCTCTCTGTGTGTCTCTCTCTGTCTCTCTTTGTCTCTCTCTTTGTCTCTCTCTGTCTCTCTCTGTGTCTCTGTCTCTCTCTTTCTCTCTTTCTGTCTCTCTCTGTCTCTATTTATGTCTCTCTCAGTCTCTCTCTCTGTCTCTCCCTGTCTCTCTCTGTCTCTTTGTCTCTCTATGTCTCTCTCTGTCTCTTTCTGTCTCTCTCTGTCTCAATCTCTGTCTCTCTCTGTTTTTCTATTTGTCTCTCTCTGTCTCTCTCTATATCTCTCTCTGTCTCTCTTTGTCTCTCTCTTTAGGACTCTTTCTGTCTCTCTCTGTCGCTCTCTGTCTTTCTCTGTCGCTCTCTGTCTTTCTCTGTCTCTCTCTGTCTCTCTCTCTTTGTCTCTTTTCTGTCTTTGTCTGTTTCTCTCTGTCTCTCTCTGTCTTTCTTTGTTTCTCTCTGTATTTCTATGTCTCTCTATTTCTCTCTCTCTATCTTTCTGTCTCTCTTTGTCTCTCTTTGTATCTCTCTGTCTCTCTCTGTCTCTCTCTATGTCTCTCTCTATCTCTCTATGTCTCTCTCTGTAGGTCTCTTTCTGTCTCTCTCTGTCGCTCTCTGTCTTTCTCTGTCTCTCTCTCTTTGTCTCTTTTCTGTCTCTGTCTACTCTCTGTTTCTCTCTGTCTGTCTCTGTCTTTCTTAGTCTCTCTCTGTATTTCTATGTCTCTCTATGTCTCTCTCTCTGTATCTCTCTGTCTCGCTTTGTTTCTCTTTGTCTTTCTCTGTCTCTCTCTCTATCTCTCACTGTCTCTCTCTCTGTCGCTCTCTGTCTCTCTCTATGTCTCTCTCTATCCCTATCTCTGTCTCTCTCGGTCTCACTCTGTCTCTCTTTGTCTCTCTCTGTGTCTCTCTCTCTGTCTCTCTCTCTCTGTGTCTCTCTCTTTCTCTCTCTCTGTCTGTCTCTGTGACTCTGTCTCTCTCTTTCTCTCTCTCTGTCTCTCCCTGTCTCTATCTATGTCTCTCTCTATCTCTCTCTCTGTCTCTCCCTGTCTCTCTCTGTCTCTCTGTCTCTCAGTGTCTCTCTCTGTCTCTCTCTCTGTATCTCCCTGTCTAGCTCTGTCTCTCTCTGTGTCTCCCTGTGTCTCCCTCTCTATCTCTGTCTCTCTCTGTTTCTCTCTCTGTCTCTCTCTGTCTCTCTCTGTCTCTCTCTCTCTCTGTCTGTCTCTCTGTCTCTCTCTCTGTCTCTCGGTTTCTCTCTCTGTCTCTCTCTGTCTCTCTCTGTCTCTCTCTGTCTCTCTTTGTCTCTATCTCTGTCTCTCTTTCTGTCTCACTCAGTCTATCTCACTCTGTCTCTATCTCTCTCTGTCTCTGTCTCTCTCTTTCTCTCTTTCTGTCTCTCTCACTCTCTATGTCTCTCTCTGTCTCACTCTCTGTCTCTCTCTATCCCTATCTCTGTCTCTCTCTGTCTCTCTTTCTGTCTCTCTCACTCTCTCTGTCTTACTCTCTGTCTCTGTCTGTGTCTCTCTCTGTCTCTCTCTATCTCTCTCTGTCTCTTTCTCTATCTCTCTCTGATTCTCTCTGTCTCTCTCTTTGTCTTTCTGTGTCTCTTTCTGTCTCTCTCTGTCTCTTTCTGTCTCTCTCTGTCTCAATTTCTGTCTCTCTCTGTTTCTCTCTTTGTCTCTCTCTGTCTCTCTCTGTCTCTCTCTCTGTCTCTCTCTGTCTCTCTATGTCTCTCTCCGTATGTCTCTTTCTGTCTCTCTCTGTCGCTCTCTGTCTTTCTCTGTCTCTCTCTGTCTCTCTCTCTTTGTCTCTTCTCTGTCTCTTTCTGTCTCTCTCTCTGTCTCTCTCTGTCTCTCTATCTGTCTTTCTTTGTCTCTCTCTGTATTTCTATGTCTCTCTATGATTCTCTCTCTGTATCTCTCTGTATCTCTTTGTCTCTCTATGACTCTCTCTGTCTCTCTCGGTCTCTCTCTCTGTCTCTCTCTGTCTCTCTCTCTGTTGCTCTCTGTCTCTCTCTATGTCTCTCTCTATCCCTATCTCTGTCTCTCTCTGTCTCTCTCTGTCTCTCTGTGTCTCTGTCTCTCTCTGCTCTCTCTCTGTCTCTCTCTGTGTCTCTGTCTCTCTCTTTCTCTCTCTCTGTCTCTCTCTCTCTCTATTTATGTCTCTCTCTGTCTCTCTCTCTGTCTCTCCCCGTCTCTCTGTCTCTTTGTCTCTCTATGTCTCTCTCTGTCTCTTTCTGTCTCTCTCTGTCTCAATCTCTGTCTCTCTCTGTTTTTCTATTTGTCTCTCTCTGTCTCTCTTTGTCTCTCTCTTTAGGTCTCTTTCTGTCTCTCTCTGTCGCTCTCTGTCTTTTTCTGTCTCTCTCTGTCTCTCTCTCTTTGTCTCTTTTCTGTCTCTGTCTGTTTCTCTCTGTCTCTCTCTGTCTCTCTCTCTCTTTCTTTGTTTCTCTCTGTATTTCTATGTCTCTCTATTTCTCTCTCTCTATCTTTCTGTCTTTGTCTCTCTTTGTATCTCTCTGTCTCTCTCTGTCTCTCTCTCTGTCTCTCGCTGTCTCTCTCTCTGTCATCCTCTGTCTCTCTCTATGTCTCTCTCTATCCCTATCTCTGTCTCTCTCGGACTCACTCTGTCTCTCTCTGTCTCTCTCTGTGTCTCTCTCTGTCTCTCTCTCTCTGTCTCTCTCTCTGTGTCTCTCTCTGTCTGTCTCCGTGTCTCTGTCTCTCTCTTTCTCTCTCTCTGTCTCTCTCTGTCTCTATCTATGTCTCTCTCCTTCTCTCTCTCTGTCTCTCCCTGTCTCTCTCTGTCTCTCTGTCTCTCAATGTCTCTCTCTGTCTCTCTCTCTGTATCTCTCTGTCTAGCTCTTTCTCTCATGTGTCTCCCTGTGTCTCCCTCTCTATCTCTGTCTCTCTCTGTTTCTCTCTCTGTCTCTGTCTCTCTCTCTCTGTCTCTCTGTCTCTCTGTCTCTCTCTCTCTGTCTCTCTCTATTTCTCTCTTTGTCTCTCTGTGTCTCTTTCTGTCTCTCTCTGTCTCTCTCTGTCTCTCTGTCTCTCTCTGTCTCTTTCTGTCTCCTTCTGTCTCAATTTCTGTCTCTCTCTGTTTCTCTCTTTGTCTCTCTCTGTATCTCTCTGTCTCTCTCTATGTCTCTCTCTGTCTCTCTATGTATCTCTCTGTATGTCTCTTTCTGTCTCTCTCTGTCGCTCTCTGTCTTTCTCTGTCTCTCTCTGTCTCTCTCTCTTTGTCTCTTTTCTGTCTCTGTCTGTCTCTCTCTCTGTTTCTCTCTGTCTGTCTCTGTCTTTCTTTGTCTCTCTCTGTATTTCTAGGTCTCTCTATGTCTCTCTCTCTGTATCTCTCTGTCTCTCTTTGTCTCTCTGTCTCACTCTCTGTCTCTCTTTGTCTCTCTCTGTTGCTTTCTGTCTCTCTCTATGTCTCTCTCTATTCCTATCTCTGTCTCTCTGTCTCTCTCTGTCTCTCTCTGTCTCTCTGTGTCTCTCTCTGTGTCTCTTTTTGCTATCTCTGTCTCTCTCTGTGTCTCCCTCTTCCTCTTTCTCTCTCTCTATCTCTCTCTGTCTCTATTTATGTCTCTCTCTGTCTCTCTCTCTGTCTCTCCCTGTCTCTCTCTGTCTCTTTGTCTCTCTATGTCTCTCTCTGTCTCTTTCTGTCTCTCTCTCTGTCTCAATCTCTGTCTCTCTCTGTTTCTCTATTTGTCTCTCTCTGTCTCTCTCTGTCTCTCTCTATATCTCTCTCTGTCTCTCTTTGTCTCTCTCTTTAGGTCTCCTTCCGTCTCTCTCTGTCGCTCTCTGTCTTTCTCTGTCTCTCTCAGTCTCTCTCTCTTTGTCTCTTTTCTGTCTCTGCCTGTTTCTCTCTCTGTCTCTCTCTGTCTTTCTTTGTTTCTCTCTTTATTTCTATATCTCTCTATTTCTCTCTCTCTCTATCTTTCTGTCTCTCTTTGTCTCTCTTTGTCTCTCTCTTTCTCTCTCTCTGTCTCTTTCTGTCTCTCTCTCTGTCGCTCTCTGTCTCTCTCTATGTCTCTCTCTATCCCTATCTCTGTCTCTCTCGGTCTCTCTTTCTCTCTCTGTCTCTCTCTGTGTCTCTCTCTGTCTCTCTGTATCTCTATGTCTCTCTCTGTCTCTCTCTCTGTATCTCTCTGTCTAGCCCTGTATCTCTCTGTGTCTCCCTCTCAATCTCTTTCTCTCTCTGTCTCTCTCTGTTTCTCTCTCTGTCTCTCTCTGTCTCTCTCTGTCTCTCTCTATATCTCTCTCTGTCTCTCTTTGTCTCTCTCTTTAGGTCTCCTTCCGTCTCTCTCTGTCGCTCTCTGTCTTTCTCTGTCTCTCTCAGTCTCTCTCTCTTTGTCTCTTTTCTGTCTCTGCCTGTTTCTCTCTCTGTCTCTCTCTGTCTTTCTTTGTTTCTCTCTTTATTTCTATATCTCTCTATTTCTCTCTCTCTCTATCTTTCTGTCTCTCTTTGTCTCTCTTTGTCTCTCTCTTTCTCTCTCTCTGTCTCTTTCTGTCTCTCTCTCTGTCGCTCTCTGTCTCTCTCTATGTCTCTCTCTATCCCTATCTCTGTCTCTCTCGGTCTCTCTTTCTCTCTCTGTCTCTCTCTGTGTCTCTCTCTGTCTCTCTGTCTCTCTATGTCTCTCTCTGTCTCTCTCTCTGTATCTCTCTGTCTAGCCCTGTATCTCTCTGTGTCTCCCTCTCTATCTCTTTCTCTCTCTGTCTCTCTCTGTTTCTCTCTCTGTCTCTCTCTGTCTCTCTCTGTCTCTCTCTGTATCTCTTTGTGTCTCTCTCTGTCTCTCTCTCTGTCTCTCTCTGTGTCTCTCGCTCTGTCTCTCTCTGTGTCTCTGTCTCTCTCTTTCTCTGTCTCTGTCTTTCTCTGTCCCTCCCTGTCTTTCTCTCTTTGTCTCTTTTCTGTCTCTGTCTGTCTCTGTCTCTCTCTGGCTCTCTCTCTGTCTTTCTTTGTCTCTATCTGTATTTCTATGTCTCTCTATGTCCCTCTCTCTGTATCTCTCTGTCTCTCTATGTCTCTCTCTGTCTCTCTCTGTCTCTCTCTCAGTCAATCTCTGTCTCTCTCTATGTCTCTCTCTATCCCTATCTCTGTCTCTCTGTGTCTCTCTCTCTCTGTGTCTCTCTCTGTCTCTCTCTGTCTCTATCTCTGTCTCTCTTTCTGTCTCACTCAGTCTATCTCACTCTGTCTCTAACTCTCTCTGTCTCTGTCTCTCTCTTTCTCTCTCTGTCTCTCTCTGTCTCTATCTATGTCTCTCTCCTTCTCTCTCTCTGTCTCTCTCTCTGTCTGTCCCTGTCTCTCTCTGTCTCTCTGTCTCTCTCTGTCTCTTTCTGTGTCTCTGTCTCAATCTCTGTCTCTCTCTGTTTCTCTCTTTGTCTCTCTCAGTCTCTCTCTATGTCTCTCTATCTCTCTATGTCTCTCTCTGTAGGTCTCTTTCTGTCTCTCTCTCTCTCTCTGTCTTTCTCTGTCTCTCTCTGTCTCTCTCTCTTTGTCTCTTTTCTGTCTCTGTCTGTCTCTCTCTGTGTTTCTCTCTGTCTGTCTCTGTCTTTCTTTGTCTCTCTCTGTATTTTTATGTCTCTCTATGTCTCTCTCTCTGTATCTCTCTGTCTCGCATTGTTTCTCTTTGTCTTTCTCTGTCTCTCTCTCTGTCTCTCTCTCTATCGCTTTCTGTCTCTCTCTATGTCTCTCTCTATCACTATCTCTGTCTCTCTGGGTCTCACTCTGTCTCTCTCTGTCTCTCTCTGTGTCTCTCTCTGTCTCTCTCTCTCTGTTTCTCTCTCTGTGTCTCTCTCTGTCTATCTCTGTCTGTCTCTGTGACTCTGTCTCTCTCTTTCTCTCTCTCTGTATCTCTCTGTCTCTATCTTTGTCTCTCTCTGTCTCTATCTCTGTCTCTCCCTGTCTCTCTCTGTCTCTCTGTCTCTCAATGTCTCTCTCTGTCTCTCTCTGTATCTCTCTGTCTAGCTCTGTCTCTCTCTGTGTCTCCCTGTGTCTCCCTCTCTATCTCTGTCTCTCTCTGTTTCTCTCTCTGTCTCTCTCTGTCTCTCTCTGTCTCTCTCTGTCTCTCTCTCTCTCTCTCTCTGTCTCTCTGTCCCTCTCTCTGTCTCTCACTCATTCTCTCTCTCTGTCTCTCTGTTTCTCTCTCTGTCTCTCTCTGTCTCTCTCTGTCTCTCTCTGTCTCTCTCTGTCTCTCTCTGTCTCTATCTCTGTCTCTCTTTCTTTCTCACTCAGTCTATCTCACTCTGTCTCTATCTCTCTCTGTCTCTGTCTCTCTCTTTCTCTCTTTCTGTCTCTCTCACTCTCTATGTCTCTCTCTGTCTCACTCTCTGTCTCTCTCTATCCCTATCTCTGTCTCTCTCTGTCTCTCTTTCTGTCTCTCTCACTCTCTCTGTCTTACTATCTGTCTCTCTCTGTGTCTCTCTCTGTCTCTCTCTATCTCTCTCTGTCTCTTTCTCTATCTCTCTTTGTCTCTCTCTGTCTCTCTCTTTGTCTCTCTGTGTCTCTTTCTGTCTCTCTGTGTCTCTTTCTGTCTCTCTCTGTCTCTTTCTGTCTCTCTCTGTCTCAATTTCTGTCTCTCTCTGTTTCTCTCTTTGTCTCTCTCTGTCTCTCTCTGTCTCTCTCTATGTCTCTCTCTGTCTCTCTATGTCTCTCTCCGTATGTCTCTTTCTGTCTCTCTGTGTCACTCTCTGTCTTTCTCTGTCTCTCTCTGTCTCTCTCTCTTTGTCTCTTTTCTGTCTCTTTATGTCTCTCTCTCTGTCTCTCTCTGTCTCTCTCTCTGTCTTTCTTTGTCTCTCTCTCCTTATTTCTATGTCTCTCTATGTCTCTCTCTCTGTATCTCTCTGTCTCTCTTTGTCTCTCTCTGTCTCTCTCTGTCTCTCTCGGTCTCTCTATCTGTCTCTCTCTGTCTCCCTCTCTGTCGCTCTCTGTCTCCTCTATGTCTCTCTCTATCCCTATCTCTGTCTCTCTATGACTCTCTCTGTCTCTCTGTGTCTCTCTCTGTCTCTCTCTGCTCTCTCTCTGTCTCTCTCTGTGTCTCTGACTCTCTCTTTCTCTCTCTCTGTCTCTCTCTGTCTCTATTTATGTCTCTCTCTGTCTGTCTCTCCCTGTCTCTCTCTGTCTCTTTGTCTCTCTATGTCTCTCTCTGTCTCTTTCTGTCTCTCTCTGTCTCAATCACTGTCTCTCTGTTTTTCTATTTGTCTCTCTCTGTCTCTCTCTATATCTCTCTCTGTCTCTCTTTGTCTCTCTCTTTAGGTCTCTTTCTGTCTCTATGTGTCGCTCTCTGTCTTTCTCTGTCTCTCTCTGTCTCTCTCTCTTTGTCTCTTTTCTGTCTCTGTCTGTTTCTCTCTCTGTCTCTCTCTGTCTTTCTTTGTTTCTCTCTGTATTTCTATGTCTCTCTATTTCTATCTCTCTCTATCTTTCTGTCTCTCTTTGTCTCTCTTTGTCTCTCTCTGTCTCTCTCTGTCTCTCTCAATGTCTCTCTCTGTCTCTCTCTCTGTCGCTCTCTGTCTCTCTCTATGTCTCTCTCTATCCCTATTTCTGTCTCTCTCGGTTTCCCTCTGTCTCTCTCTGTCTCTCTCTGTGTCTCTCTCTGTCTTTCTCTCTGTCTCTCTCTCTGTGTCTCTCTCTGTCTCTGTCTCTGTCTGTCTCTGTGTCTCTGTCTCTCTCTTTCTCTCTCTCTGTCTCTCTCTGTCTCTCTCTGTGTCTCTCTCTGTCTTTCTCTCTGTCTCCCTCTCTGTGTCTCTGTCTGTCTCTGTCTGTCTCTGTGTCTCTGTCTCTCTCTTTCTCTCTCTCTGTCTCTCTCTGTCTCTATGTCTCTCTCTGTCTCTCTCTCTGTCTCTCCCTGTCTCTCTCTGTCTCTCTGTCTCTCAATGACTCTCTCTGTCTCTCTCTCTGTATCTCTCTGTCTAGCTCTGTCTCTCTCTGTGTCTCCCTGTGTCTCCCTATCTATCTCTGTCTCTCTTGGTTTCTCTCTCTGTCTCTCTCTGTCTCTCTCTCTTTCGATCTCTGTCTCTCTCCATGTCTCTCTCTATCCCTATCTCTGTCTCTCTCGGTCTCACTCCGTCTCTCTCTGTCTCTCTCTGTCTCTCTCTCTGTCTCTCTCTCTGTCTCACTCTCTGTGTCTCTCTCTGTTTCTCTCTGTCTGTCTCTGTGTCTCTGTCTCTCTCTTTCTCTCTCTCTGTCTCTCTCTGTCTCTATCTATGTCTCTCTCTGTTTCTCTCTGTCTCTCCCTGTCTCTCTCTGTCTCTCAATGTCTCTCTCTGTCTCTCTCTCTGTATCTCTCTGTCTAGCTCTGTCTCTCTCTGTGTCTCCCTGTGTCTCCCTCTCTATCTCTGTCTCTCTCTGTTTCTCTCTCTGTCTCTCTCTGTCTCTCTCTGTCTCTCTCTCTGTCTCTCTGTTTCTCTCTCTCTCTGTCTCTCTCTGTCTCTCTCTCTGTCTCTCTCTGTCTCTTTCTCTGTCTCTCTTTCTGTCTCACTCAGTCTATCTCACTCTGTCTCTATCTCTCTCTGTCTCTGTCTCTCTCTTTCTCTCTTTCTGTCTCTCTCACTCTCTATGTCTCTCTCTGTCTCTCTTTCTGTCTCTCTCTATCCCTATCTCTGTCTCTCTCTGTCTCTTTTTCTGTCTCTCTCACTCTCTCTCTGTCTTACTCTCTGTCTCTCTCTGTGTCTCTCTCTGTCACTCTCTATCTTTCTCTGTCTCTTTCTCTCTCTCTCTCTGTCTCTCTGTCTCTCTCTTTGTCTCTCTGTGTCTCTTTCTGTCTCTCTCTCTCTCTTTCTGTCTCTCTCTGTCTCTTTCTGTCTCTCTCTGTCTCAATTTCTGTCTCTCTCTGTTTCTCTCTTTGTCTCCCTCTGTCTCTGTCTGTCTCTCTCTATGTCTCTCTCTGTCTCTCTATGTCTCTCTATGTATGTCTCTTTCTGTTTCTCTCTGTCGCTCTCTGTCTTTCTCTGTCTCTCTCTGTCTCTCTCTCTTTGTCTCTTTTCTGTCTCTGTCTGTCTCTCTCTCTGTCTCTCTCTGTCTCTCTCTCTGTCTTTCTTTGTCTCTCTCTGTATTTCTATGTCTCTCTATGTCTCTGTCTCTCTGTATCTCTCTGTCTCTCTTTGTCTCTCTCTGTCTCTCTCTGTCTCTCTCAGTCTCTCTCTCTGTCTCTCTCTGTCTCTCTCTCTGTCGCTCTCTGTCTCTCTCTATGTCTCTCTCTATCCCTATCTCTGTCTCTCTCTGTCTCTCTCTGTCTCTATCTGTCTCTCTCTCACTCTGTGTCTCTCTCTGTGTCTCTCTCTTTCTCTCTCTCTGTCTCTCTCTGTCTCTATTTATTTCTCTCTCTGTCTCTCTCTCTGTCTCTCCCTCTCTCTCTCTGACTCTTTGTCTCTCTATGCCTCTCTCTGTCTCTTTCTGTCTCTCTCTGTCTCAATCTCTGTCTCTCTCTGTTTCTCTATTTGTCTCTCTCTGTCTCTCTCTGTCTCTCTCTATATCTCTCTCTGTCTCTCTTTGTCTCTCTCTGTAGGTCTCTTTCTGTCTCTCTCTGTCGCTCTCTGTCTTTCTCTGTCTCTCTCTGTCTCTCTCTCTTTGTCTCTTTTCTTTCTCTGTCTGTTTTTCTCTCTGTCTCTCTCTGTCTTGTTTCTCTCTGTATTTCTATGTCTCTCTATTTCTCTCTCTATATATATTTCTGTCTCTCTTTGTCTCTCTTTGTCTCTCTCTGTCTCTCTCTGTCTCTCTCTCTGTCTCTCTCTGTCTCTCTCTCTGTCGCTCTCTGTCTCTCTCTATGTCTCTCTCTATCCATATCTCTGTCTCTCTCGGTCTCTCTGTCTCTCTCTGTCTCTCTCTGTGTCTCTCTCTGTCTCTCTGTCTCTCTATGTCTCTCTCTGTCTCTCTCTGTATCTCTCTGTCTAGCTCTGTCTCTCTCTGTGTCTCCCTGTGTCTCCCTCTCTATCTCTGTCTCTCTCTGTCTCTCTCTGTTTCTCTCTCTGTCTCTCTCTGTCTCTCTCTGTATCTCTCTGTGTCTCTCTCTGTCTCTCTCTCTGTCTCTCTCTGTGTCTCTCTCTCTGTCTCTCTCTGTGTCTCTGTCTCTCTCTTTCTCTCTCTCTGTCTCTCTCTGTCTCTCTCAGTCTCTCTCTCTGTCTCTCTCTGTCTCTCTCTCTGTCGCTCTCTGTCTCTCTCTATGTCTCTCTCTATCCCTATCTCTGTCTCTCTCGTTTTCACTCTGTCTCTCTGTGTCTCTCT
>NW_028227276.1:6527587-6532587 GCF_978045245.1 Mus caroli
CTCTCTCTGTTTCACTCTGTCTGTCTCTGTGTCTCTGTCTCTCTCTTTCTCTCTCTCTGTCTCTCTCTGTCTCTATCTATGTCTCTCTCTGTCTCTCTCTCTGTCTCTCCCTGTCTCTCTCTGTCTCTCAATGTCTCTCTCTGTCTCTCTCTCTGTATCTCTCTGTCTAGCTCTGTCTCTTTCTGTGTCTCCCTGTGTCTCCCTCTCTATCTCTGTCTCTCTCTGTTTCTCTCTCTGTCTCTCTCTGTCTCTCTGTCTCTCTCTGTCTCTCTCTTTGTCTCTCTGTTTCTCTCTCTGTCTCTCTCTGTCTCTCTCTGTCTCTCTCTCTGTCTCTCTCTGTCTCTTTCTCTGTCTCTCTTTCTGTCTCACTCAGTCTATCTCACTCTGTCTCTATCTCTCTCTGTCTCTGTCTCTCTCTTTCTGTCTTTCTGTCTCTCTCACTCTCTATGTCTCTCTCTGTCTCTCTTTCTGTCTCTCTCTATCCCTATCTCTGTCTCTCTCTGTCTCTTTTTCTGTCTCTCTCACTCTCTCTCTGTCTTACTCTCTGTCTCAATCTGTGTCTCTCTCTGTCTCTCTCTATCTTTCTCTGTCTCTTTCTCTCTCTCTCTGTCTCTCTGTCTCTCTCTTTGTCTCTCTGTGTCTCTTTCTGTCTCTCTCTGTCTCTTTCTTTCTCTCTCTGTCTCTTTCTGTCTCTCTCTGTCTCAATTTCTGTCTCTCTCTGTTTCTCTCTTTGTCTCCCTCTGTCTCTGTCTGTCTCTCTCTATGTCTCTCTCTGTCTCTCTATGTCTCTCTATGTATGTCTCTTTCTGTCTCTCTCTGTCGCTCTCTGTCTTTCTCTGTCTCTCTCTGTCTCTCTCTCTTTGTCTCTTTTCTGTCTCTGTCTGTCTCTCTCTCTGTCTCTCTCTGTCTCTCTCTCTGTCTTTCTTTGTCTCTCTCTGTATTTCTATGTCTCTCTATGTCTCTCTCTCTGTATCTCTCTGTCTCTCTTTGTCTCTCTCTGTCTCTCTCTGTCTCTCTCAGTCTCTCTCTCTGTCTCTCTCTGTCTCTCTCTCTGTTGCTCTCTGTCTCTCACTATGTCTCTCTCTATCCCTATCTCTGTCTCTCTCTGTCTCTCTCTGTCTCTCTCTCTCTCTGTGTCTCTCTCTGTGTCTCTCTCTGCTCTCTCTCTGTCTCTCTCTGTGTCTCTGTCTCTCTCTTTCTCTCTCTCTGTCTCACTCTGTCTCTATTTATTCCTCTCTCTGTCTCTCTCACTGTCTCTCCCTGTCTCTCTCTGTCTCTTTGTCTCTCTATGTCTCTCTCTGTCTCTTTCTGTCTCTCTCTGTCTCAATCTCTGTCTATCTCTGTTTCTCTATTTGTCTCTCTCTGACTCTCTCTGTCTCTCTCTATATCTCTCTCCGTCTCTCTTTGTCTCTCTCTGTAGGTCTCTTTCTGTCTCTCTCTGTCGCTCTCTGTCTTTCTCTGTCTCTCTCTGTCTCTCTCTATTTGTCTCTTTTCTGTCTCTGTCTGTTTCTCTCTCTGTCTCTCTCTGTCTCTCTTTGTCTTTCTTTGTTTCTCTCTGTATTTCTATGTCTCTCTATTTCTCTCTCTCTATCTTTCTGTCTCTCTTTGTCTCTCTTTGTCTCTTTCTGTCTCTCTCTGTCTCTCTCTCTCTGTCGCTCTCTATCTCTCTCTATGTCTCTCTCTATCCCTATCTCTGTCTCTCTCGGGTTCACTCTGTCTCTCTCTGTCTCTCTCTGTGTCTCTCTCTGTCTTTCTCTCTGTCTCTCTCTCTGTCTCTGTCTCTGTTCGTCTCTGTGTCTCTGTCTCTCTCTTTCTCTCTCTCTGTCTCTCTCTGTCTCTATCTATGTCTCTCTCTGTCTCTCTCTCTGTCTCTCCCTGTCTCTCTCTGTCTCTCAATGTCTCTCTCTGTCTCTCTCTCTGTATCTCTCTGTCTAGCTCTGTCTCTCTCTGTGTCTCCCTGTGTCTCTCTCTCTATCTCTGTCTCTCTCTGTCTCTCTGTCTCTCTCTGTCTCTCTCTCTGTCTCTCTGTTTCTCTCTCAGTCTCTCTCTGTCTCTCTCTGTCTCTCTCTGTCTCTTTCTCTGTCTCTCTTTCTGTCTCACTCAGTCTATCTCACTCTGTCTCTATCTCTCTCTGTCTCTGTCTCTCTCTTTCTCTCTTTCTGTCTCTCTCACTCTCTATGTCTCTCTCTGTCTCTCTTTCTGTCTCTCTCTATCCCTATCTCTGTCTCTCTCTGTCTCTTTTTCTGTCTCTCTCACTCTCTCTCTGTCTTACTCTCTGTCTCTCTCTCTGTGTCTCTCTCTGTCTCTCTCTATCTTTCTCTGTCTCTTTCTCTCTCTCTCTCTGTCTCTCTGTCTCTCTCTTTGTCTCTCTGTGTCTCTTTCTGTCTCTCTCTGTCTCTGTCTGTTTCTCTCTGTCTATCTCTGTCTCTCTCTCTCTTTCTTTGTTTCTCTCTGTATTTCTATGTATCTCTATTTCTTTCTCTCTATCTTTCTGTCTCTCTTTGTCTCTCTTTGTATCTCTCTGTCTCTCTCTGTCTCTCTCTCTGTCTCTCGCTGTCTCTCTCTCTGTCGCTCTCTGTCTCTCTCTATGTCTCTCTCTATCCCTATCTCTGTCTCTCTCGGTCTCACTCTGTCTCTCTCTGTCTCTCTCTGTGTCTCTCTCTGTCTCTCTCTCTCTGTCTCTCTCTCTGTGTCTCTCTCTGTCACTCTCTCTGTCTGTCTCTGTGACTCTGTCTCTCTCTTTCTCTCTCTCTGTCTCTCTCTGTCTCTATCTATGTCTCTCTCCTTCTCTCTCTCTGTCTCTCCCTGTCTCTCTCTGTCTCTCTGTCTCTCAATGTCTATCTCTGTCTCTCTCTCTGTATCTCTCTTTCTAGCTCTGTCTCTCATGTGTCTCCCTGTGTCTCCCTCTCTATCTCTGTCTCTCTCTGTTTCTCTCTCTGTCTCTCTCTGTCTCTCCCTGTCTCTCTCTGTCTCTCTATCTCTCAATGTCTCTCTCTGTATCTCTCTGTCTAGCTCTGTCTCTCTTTGTGTCTCCCTGTGTCTCCCTCTCTATCTCTGTCTCTCTCTGTTTCTCTCTCTGTTTCTCTGTCTCTCTCTCTGTCTCTCTCTCTGTCTCTCTCTTTCTCTCTTTGTCTCTCTCTGTCTCTCTCTCTCTCTCTGTTTCTCTGTGTCTCTCTCTGTTTCTCTCTGTCTGTCTCTGTGTCTCTGTCTCTCTCTGTCTCTCTCTCTGTCGCTCTCTGTCTCTCTCTATGTCTCTCTCTATCCCTATCTCTGTCTCTCTCATTTTCACTCTGTCTCTCTCTGTCTCTCTCTGTGTCTCTCTCTGTCTTTCTCTCTGTCTCTCTCTCTGTGTCTCTCTCTGTCTCTGTCTCTGTCTGTCTCTGTGTCTCTGTCTCTCTCTTTCTCTCTCTCTCTCTCTCTGTCTCTCTCTTTCTCTCTCTCTGTCTCTCTCTGTCTCTATCTATGTCTCTCTCCTTTTCTCTCTCTGTCTCTCCCTGTATCTCTCTGTCTCTCTGTCTCTCAATGTCTCTCTCTGTCTCTCTCTCTGTATCTCTCTGTCTAGCTCTGTCTCTCATGTGTCTCCCTGTGTCTCCCTCTCTATCTCTGTCTCTCTCTGTTTCTCTCTCTGTCTCTCTCTGTCTCTCCCTGTCTCTCTCTGTCTCTCTGTCTCTCAATGTCTCTCTCTGTCTCTCTCTGTATCTCTTTGTCTAGCTCTGTCTCTCTCTGTGTCTCCCTGTGTCTCCCTCTCTATCTCTGTCTCTCTCTGTTTCTCTCTCTGTTTCTCTCTCTGTCTCTCTCTGTCTCTCTCTCTCTCTGTCTCTCTCTCTCTCTCTGTCTCTCTCTCTCTGTCTCTCTCTTTCTCTCATTGTCTCTCTCTGTCTCTCTCTCTCTCTGTCTCTCTCTCTGTGTCTCTCTCTGTCTCTGTCTCTGTCTGTCTCTGTGTCTCTGTCTCTCTCTGTCTCTCTCTCTGTCGCTCTCTGTCTCTCTCTATGTCTCTCTCTATCCCTATCTCTGTCTCTCTCATTTTCACTCTGTCTCTCTCTGTATCTCTCTGTGTCTCTCTCAGTCTTTCTCTCTGTCTCTCTCTCTGTGTCTCTCTCTGTCTCTGTCTCTGTCTGTCTCTGTGTCTCTGTCTCTCTCTTTCTCTCTCTCTGTCTCTCTCTGTCTCTATCAATGTCTCTCTCTGTCTCACTCTCTGTCTCTCCCTGTCTCTCTCCGTCACTCTGTCTCTCAATGACTCTCTCTGTCTCTCTCTCTGTATCTCTCTGTCTAGCTCTGTTTCTCTCTGTGTCTCCCTGTGTCTCCCTATTTATCTCTGTCTCTCTCGGTTTCTCTCTCTGTCTCTCTCTGTCTCTCTCTGTCTCTCTCTCTTTCGCTCTCTGTCTCTCTCTATGTCTCTCTCTATCCCTATCTCTGTCTCTCTCGGTCTCACATTGTCTCTCTCTGTCTCTCTCTGTGTCTCTCTCTGTCTCTCTCTCTCTGTCTCTCTCTCTGTGTCTCTCTCTGTTTCTCTCTGTCTGTCTCTGTGTCTCTGTCTCTCTCTTTCTCTCTCTCTGTCTCTCTCTGTCTCTATCTATGTCTCTCTCTGTCTCTCTCTCTGTCTCTCCCTGTCTCTCTCTGTCTTTCAATGTCTCTCTCTGTCTCTCTCTCTGTATCTCTCTGTCTAGCTCTGTCTCTTTCTGTGTCTCCCTGCGTCTTCCTCTCTATCTCTGTCTCTCTCTGTTTCTCTCTCTGTCTCTCTCTGTCTCTCTGTCTCTCTCTGTCTCTCTCTTTGTCTCTCTGTTTCTCTCTCTGTCTCTCTCTGTCTCTCTCTGTCTCTCTCTCTGTCTCTCTCTGTCTCTTTCTCTGTCTCTCTTTCTGTCTCACTCAGTCTATCTCACTCTGTCTCTATCTCTCTCTGTCTCTGTCTCTCTCTTTCTGTCTTTCTGTCTCTCTCACTCTCTATGTCTCTCTCTGTCTCTCTTTCTGTCTCTCTCTATCCCTATCTCTGTCTCTCTCTG
>NW_028227276.1:6537587-6547587 GCF_978045245.1 Mus caroli
CTTTCTGTCTCTCTCTGTCTCTCTCTGTCTCTTTCTGTCTCTCTCTGTCTCTTTCTGTCTCCCTCTGTCTCAATTTCTGTCTCTCTCTGTTTCTCTCTTTGTCTCTCTCTGTCTCTCTCTGTCTCTCTCTATGTCTCTCTCTGTCTCTCTATGTCTCTCTCTGTATGTCTCTTTCTGTCTCTCTCTGTCGCTCTCTGTCTTTCTCTGTCTCTCTCTGTCTCTCTCTCTCTTTGTCTCTTTTCTGTCTCTGTCTGTCTATAACTCTGTCTCTCTCTGTCTCTCTCTCTGTCTTTCTTTGTCTCTCTCTGTATTTCTAGGTCTCTCTATGTCTCTCTCTCTGTATCTCTCTGTCTCTCTTTGTCTCTCTGTCTCTCTCTCTATCTCGCTTTGTCTCTCTCTCTGTTGCTTTCTGTCTCTCTCTATGTCTCTCTCTATTCCTATCTCTGTCTCTCTGTCTCTCTCTGTCTCTCTCTGTCTCTCTGTGTCTCTCTCTGTGTCTCTCTTTGCTCTCTCTGTCTCTCTCTGTGTCTCTGTCTTCCTCTTTCTCTCTCTCTATCTCTCTCTGTCTCTATTTATGTCTCTCTCTGTCTCTCTCTGTCTCTCCCTGTCTCTCTCTGTCTCTTTGTCTCTCTATGTCTCTCTCTGTCTCTTTCTGTCTCTCTCTCTGTCTCAATCTCTGTCTCTCTCTGTTTCTCTATTTGTCTCTCTCTGTCTCTCTCTATATCTCTCTCTGTCTCTCTTTGTCTCTCTCTTTAGGTCTTATTCCATCTCTCTCTGTCGCTCTCTGTCTTTCTCTGTCTCTCTCAGTCTCTCTCTCTTTGTCTCTTTTCTGTCTCTGTCTGTTTCTCTCTCTGTCTCTCTCTGTCTTTCTTTGTTTCTCTCTTTATTTCTATGTCTCTCTATTTCTCTCTCTCTCTATCTTTCTGTCTCTCTTTGTCTCTCTTTGTCTCTCTCTTTCTCTCTCTGTCTCTCTCTCTGTCTCTTTCTGTCTCTCTCTCTGTCGCTCTCTGTCTCTCTCTATGTCTCTCTCTATCCCTATCTCTGTCTCTCTCGGTCTCTCTTTCTCTCTCTGTCTCTCTCTGTGTCTCTCTCTGTCTCTCTGTCTCTCTATGTCTCTCTCTGTCTCTCTCTCTGTATCTCTCTGTCTAGCTCTGTCTCTCTCTGTGTCTCCCTGTGTCTCCCTCTCTATCTCTTTCTCTCTCTGTCTCTCTCTGTTTCTCTCTCTGTCTCTCTCTGTATCTCTCTGTGTCTCTCTCTGTCTCACTCTCTGTCTCTCTCTGTGTCTCTCGCTCTGTCTCTCTCTGTGTCTCTGTCTCTCTCTTTCTCTGTCTCTGTCTTTCTCTGTCTCTCCCTGTCTTTCTCTCTTTGTCTCTTTTCTGTCTCTGTCTGTCTCTGTCTCTCTCTGGCTCTCTCTCTGTCTTTCTTTGTCTCTATCTGTATTTCTATGTCTCTCTATGTCTCTCTCTCTGTATCTCTCTGTCTCTCTATGTCTCTCTCTGTCTCTCACTGTCTCTCTCTGTCTCTCTCTGTCTCTCTCTCTGTCTCTCTCTCAGTCGCTCTCTGTCTCTCTCTATGTCTCTCTCTATCCCTATCTCTGTCTCTCTGTGTCTCTCTCTCTCTGTGTCTCTCTCTGTCTCTCTCTGTCTCTCTCTATGTCTCTCTCTGTCTCTCTCTCTGTCTCTCTCTGTGTCTCTGTCTAACTCTTTCTCTCTCTCTGTCTCTCTCTGTCTCTATCTATGTCTCTCTCTTTCTCTCTGTCTGTCTCTCTCTCTGTCTGTCCCTGTCTCTCTCTGTCTCTCTGTCTCTCTATGTCTCTCTCTGTCTCTTTCTGTCTCTCTGTCTCAATCTCTGTCTCTCTCTGTTTCTCTCATTGTCTCTCTCTGTCTCTCTCAGTCTCTCTCTATGTCTCTCTCTATCTCTCTATGTCTCTCTCTGTAGGTCTCTTTCTGTCTCTCTCTCTTGCTCTCTGTCTTTCTCTGTCTCTCTCTGTCTCTCTCTCTTTGTCTCTTTTCTGTCTCTGTCTGTCTCTCTCTCTGTTTCTCTCTGTCTGTCTCTGTCTTTCTTTGTCTCTCTCTGTATTTCTATGTCTCTCTATGTCTCTCTCTCTGTATCTCTCTGTCTCGCTTTGTTTCTCTTTGTCTTTCTCTGTCTCTCTCTGTCTCTCTCTGTCTCTCTCTCTATCGCTCTCTGTCTCTCTCTATGTCTCTCTCTATCCCTATCTCTGTCTCTCTCGGTCTCACTCTGTCTCTCTCTGTCTCTCTCTGTGTCTCTCTCTGTCTCTCTCTTACTCTGTTTCTCTCTCTGTGTCTCTCTCTGTCTCTTTCTCTGTCTGTCTCTGTGACTCTGTCTCTCTCTTTCTCTCTCTCTGTCTCTCTCTGTCTCTATCTTTGTCTCTCTCTGTCTCGATCTCTGTCTCTCCCTGTCTCTCTCTGTTTCTCTGTCTCTCAATGTCTCTCTCTGTCTCTCTCTGTATCTCTCTGTCTAGCTCTGTCTCTCTCTGTGTCTCCCTGTGTCTCCCTCTCTATCTCTGTCTCTCTCTGTTTCTCTCTCTGTCTCTCTCTGTCTCTCTCTGTCTCTCTGTCTCTCTCTCTGTCTCTCTCTCTGTCTCTCTCTCTGTCTCTCTGTTTCTCTCTCTGTCTCTCTCTGTCTCTCTCTCTGTCTCTCTCTGTCTCTATCTCTGTCTCTCTTTCTGTCTCACTCAGTCTATCTCACTCTGTCTCTATCTCTCTGTCTCTGTCTCTCTCTTTCTCTCTTTCTGTCTCTCTCACTCTCTATGTCTCTCTCTGTCTCACTCTCTGTCTCTCTCTATCCCTATCTCTGTCTCTCTCTGTCTCTCTTTCTGTCTCTATCACTCTCTCTGTCTTACTATCTGTCTCTCTCTGTGTCTCTCTGTGTCTCTCTCTATCTCTCTCTGTCTCTTTCTCTATCTCTCTTGGTCTCTCTCTGTCTCTCTCTTTGTCTCTCTGTGTCTCTTTCTGTCTCTCTCTGTCTCTTTCTGTCTCTCTCTGTCTCAATTTCTGTCTCTCTCTGTTTCTCTCTTTGTCTCTCTCTGTCTCTCTCTATGTCTCTCTCTGTCGCTCTATGTCTCTCTCCGTATGTCTCTTTCTGTCTCTCTGTGTCGCTCTCTGTCTTTCTCTGTTTCTCTCTCTTTGTCTCTTTTCTGTCTCTTTATGTCTCTCTCTCTGTCTCTCTCTGTCTCTCTCTCTGTCTTTCTTTGTCTCTCTCTCCTTATTTCTATGTCTCTCTATGTCTCTCTCTCTGTATCTCTCTGTCTCTCTTTGTCTCTCTCTGTCTCTCTCTGTCTCTCTCGGTCTCTCTATCTGTCTCTCTCTGTCTCCCTCTCTGTCGCTCTCTGTCTCTCTCTATTTCTCTCTCTATCCCTATCTCTGTCTCTCTCTGTCTCTCTCTCTCTCTCTCTGTGTCTCTCTCTGTGTCTCTCTGTCTCTCTCTGTGTCTCTGACTCTCTCTTTTTCTCTCTCTGTCTTTCTCTGTCTCTATTTATGTCTCTCTCTGTCTCTCTCTCTGTCTCTCCCTGTCTCTCTCTGTCTCTTTGTCTCTCTATGTCTCTCTCTGTCTCTTTCTGTCTCTCTCTGTCTCTCTCGGTCTCTCTATCTGTCTCTCTCTGTCTCCCTCTCTGTCGCTCTCTGTCTCTCTCTATGTCTCTCTCTATCCCTATCTCTGTCTCTCTTTGTCTCTCTCTGTCTCTCTCTGTCTCTCTCTGTCTCTCTCGGTCTCTCTATCTGTCTCTCTCTGTCTCCCTCTCTGTCGCTCTCTGTCTCTCTCTATGTCTCTCTCTATCCCTATCTCTGTCTCTCTATGTCTCTCTCTGTCTCTCTGTGTCTCTCTCTGTCTCTCTCTGCTCTCTCTCTGTCTCTCTCTGTGTCTCTGACTCTCTCTTTCTCTCTCTCTGTCTCTCTCTGTCTCTATTTATGTCTCTCTCTGTCTCTCTCTCTGTCTCTCCCTGTCTCTCTCTGTCTCTTTGTCTCTCTATGTCTCTCTCTGTCTCTTTCTGTCTCTCTCTGTCTCAATCACTGTCTCTCTGTTTTTCTATTTGTCTCTCTTTGTCTCTCTCTATATCTCTCTCTGTCTCTCTTTGTCTCTCTCTTTAGGTCTCTTTCTGTCTCTATCTGTCGCTTTCTGTCTTTCTCTGTCTCTCTCTGTCTCTCTCTCTTTGTCTCTTTTCTGTCTCTGTCTGTTTCTCTCTCTGTCTCTCTCTGTCTCTCTCTGTCTTTCTTTGTTTCTCTCTGTATTTCTATGTCTCTCTATTTCTATCTCTCTCTATCTTTCTGTCTCTCTTTGTCTCTCTTTGTCTCTCTCTGTCTCTCTCTGTCTCTCTCTGTGTCTCTCTCTGTCTCTCTCTCTGTCGCTCTCTGTCTCTCTCTATGTCTCTCTCTATCCCTATCTCTGTCTCTCTCGGTTTCACTCTGTCTCTCTCTGTCTCTCTCTGTGTCTCTCTCTGTCTTTCTCTCTGTCTCCCTCTCTGTGTCTCTCTCTGTCTCTGTCTCTGTCTGTCTCTGTGTCTCTGTCTCTCTATTTCTCTCTCTGTCTCTCTCTGTCTCTCTCTGTGTCTCTCTCTGTCTTTCTCTCTGTCTCTCTCTCTGTGTCTCTCTCTGTCTCTGTCTCTGTTTGTCTCTGTGTCTCTGTCTCTCTCTTTCTCTCTCTCTGTCTCTCTCTGTCTCTATGTCTCTCTCTGTCTCTCTCTCTGTCTCTCCCTGTCTCTCTCTGTCTCTCTGTCTCTCAATGACTCTCTCTGTCTCTCTCTCTGTATCTCTCTGTCTAGCTATGTCTCTCTCTGTGTCTCCCTGTGTCTCCCTATCTATCTCTGTCTCTCTCGGTTTCTCTCACTGTCTCTCTCTGTCCTTCTCTCTTTCGCTCTCTTTCTCCCTCTATGTCTCTCTCTATCCCTATCTCTGTCTCTCTCGGTCTCACTCCGTCTCTCTCTGTCTCTCTCTGTGTCTCTCTCTGTCTCTCTCTCTCTCTGTCTCACTCTCTGTGTCTCTCTCTGTTTCCCTCTGTCTGTCTCTGTGTCTCTGTCTCTCTCTTTCTCTCTCTCTGTCTCTCTCTGTCTCTATCTCTGTCTCTCTCTGTCTCTCTCTCTGTCTCTCCCTGTCTCTCTCTGTCTCTCAATGTCTCTCTCTGTCTCTCTCTCTGTAGCTCTCTGTCTAGCTCTGTCTCTCTCTGTGTCTCCCTGTGTCTCCCTCTCTATCTCTGTCTCTCTCTGTTTCACTCTCTGTCTCTCTCTGTCTCTCTCTGTCTCTCTCTGTCTCTCTCTGTCTCTCTCTCTGTCTCTCTGTTTCTCTCTCTGTCTCTCTCTGTCTCTCTCTGTCTCTCTCTCTGTCTCTCTCTGTCTCTTTCTCTGTCTCTCTTTCTTTCTCACTCAGTCTATCTCACTCTGTCTCTATCTCTCTCTGTCTCTGTCTCTCTCTTTCTCTCTTTCTGTCTCTCTCACTCTCTATGTCTCTCTCTGTCTCTCTTTCTGTCTTTCTCTATCCCTATCTCTGTCTCTCTCTGTCTCTTTTTCTGTCTCTCTCACTCTCTCTCTGTCTTACTCTCTGTCTCTCTCTGTGTCTCTCTCTGTCTCTCTCTATCTTTCTCTGTCTCTTTCTCTCTCTCTCTGTCTCTCTGTCTCTCTCTTTGTCTCTCTGTGTCTCTTTCTGTCTCTCTCTGTCTCTTTCTGTCTCTCTCTGTCTCTTTCTGTCTCTCTCTGTCTCAATTTCTGTCTCTCTCTGTTTCTCTCTTTGTCTCCCTCTCTCTCTGTCTGTCTCTATCTATGTCTCTCTCTGTCTCTCTATGTCTCTCTATGTATGTCTCTTTCTGTCTCTCTCTGTCGCTCTCTGTCTCTCTCGGTCTCTCTATCTGTCTCTCTCTGTCTCCCTCTCTGTCGCTCTCTGTCTCTCTCTATTTCTCTCTCTATCCCTATCTCTGTCTCTCTCTGTCTCTCTCTCTCTCTGTGTCTCTCTCTGTGTCTCTCTGTCTCTCTCTGTGTCTCTGACTCTCTCTTTCTCTCTCTCTGTCTTTCTCTGTCTCTATTTATGTCTCTCTCTGTCTCTCTCTCTGTCTCTCCCTGTCTCTCTCTGTCTCTTTGTCTCTCTATGTCTCTCTCTGTCTCTTTCTGTCTCTCTCTGTCTCTCTCGGTCTCTCTATCTGTCTCTCTCTGTCTCCCTCTCTGTCGCTCTCTGTCTCTCTCTATGTCTCTCTCTATCCCTATCTCTGTCTCTCTTTGTCTCTCTCTGTCTCTCTCTGTCTCTCTCTGTCTCTCTCGGTCTCTCTATCTGTCTCTCTCTGTCTCCCTCTCTGTCGCTCTCTGTCTCTCTCTATGTCTCTCTCTATCCCTATCTCTGTCTCTCTATGTCTCTCTCTGTCTCTCTGTGTCTCTCTCTGTCTCTCTCTGCTCTCTCTCTGTCTCTCTCTGTGTCTCTGACTCTCTCTTTCTCTCTCTCTGTCTCTCTCTGTCTCTATTTATGTCTCTCTCTGTCTCTCTCTCTGTCTCTCCCTGTCTCTCTCTGTCTCTTTGTCTCTCTATGTCTCTCTCTGTCTCTTTCTGTCTCTCTCTGTCTCAATCACTGTCTCTCTGTTTTTCTATTTGTCTCTCTTTGTCTCTCTCTATATCTCTCTCTGTCTCTCTTTGTCTCTCTCTTTAGGTCTCTTTCTGTCTCTATCTGTCGCTTTCTGTCTTTCTCTGTCTCTCTCTGTCTCTCTCTCTTTGTCTCTTTTCTGTCTCTGTCTGTTTCTCTCTCTGTCTCTCTCTGTCTCTCTCTGTCTTTCTTTGTTTCTCTCTGTATTTCTATGTCTCTCTATTTCTATCTCTCTCTATCTTTCTGTCTCTCTTTGTCTCTCTTTGTCTCTCTCTGTCTCTCTCTG
The DNA here is from genome assembly GCF_978045245.1 of Mus caroli. Lineage (NCBI taxonomy): Eukaryota > Metazoa > Chordata > Mammalia > Rodentia > Muridae > Mus > Mus caroli. The sequence goes on from NW_028227276.1 coordinate 6,544,449, forward strand.
TCTCTCTCTGTGTCTCTCTCTGTCTCTCTCTCTGTCGCTCTCTGTCTCTCTCTATGTCTCTCTCTATCCCTATCTCTGTCTCTCTCGGTTTCACTCTGTCTCTCTCTGTCTCTCTCTGTGTCTCTCTCTGTCTTTCTCTCTGTCTCCCTCTCTGTGTCTCTCTCTGTCTCTGTCTCTGTCTGTCTCTGTGTCTCTGTCTCTCTATTTCTCTCTCTGTCTCTCTCTGTCTCTCTCTGTGTTTCTCTCTGTCTTTCTCTCTGTCTCTCTCTCTGTGTCTCTCTCTGTCTCTGTCTCTGTCTGTCTCTGTGTCTCTGTCTCTCTCTTTCTCTCTCTCTGTCTCTCTCTGTCTCTATGTCTCTCTCTGTCTCTCTCTCTGTCTCTCCCTGTCTCTCTCTGTCTCTCTGTCTCTCAATGACTCTCTCTGTCTCTCTCTCTGTATCTCTCTGTCTAGCTATGTCTCTCTCTGTGTCTCCCTGTGTCTCCCTATCTATCTCTGTCTCTCTCGGTTTCTCTCACTGTCTCTCTCTGTCTCTCTCTCTTTCGCTCTCTTTCTCCCTCTATGTCTCTCTCTATCCCTATCTCTGTCTCTCTCGGTCTCACTCCGTCTCTCTCTGTCTCTCTCTGTGTCTCTCTCTGTCTCTCTCTCTCTCTGTCTCACTCTCTGTGTCTCTGTCTGTTTCTCTCTGTCTATCTCTGTCTCTCTCTCTCTTTCTTTGTTTCTCTCTGTATTTCTATGTATCTCTATTTCTTTCTCTCTATCTTTCTGTCTCTCTTTGTCTCTCTTTGTATCTCTCTGTCTCTCTCTGTCTCTCTCTCTGTCTCTCGCTGTCTCTCTCTCTGTCGCTCTCTGTCTCTCTCTATGTCTCTCTCTATCCCTATCTCTGTCTCTCTCGGTCTCACTCTGTCTCTCTCTGTCTCTCTCTGTGTCTCTCTCTGTCTCTCTCTCTCTGTCTCTCTCTCTGTGTCTCTCTCTGTCACTCTCTCTGTCTGTCTCTGTGACTCTGTCTCTCTCTTTCTCTCTCTCTGTCTCTCTCTGTCTCTATCTATGTCTCTCTCCTTCTCTCTCTCTGTCTCTCCCTGTCTCTCTCTGTCTCTCTGTCTCTCAATGTCTATCTCTGTCTCTCTCTCTGTATCTCTCTTTCTAGCTCTGTCTCTCATGTGTCTCCCTGTGTCTCCCTCTCTATCTCTGTCTCTCTCTGTTTCTCTCTCTGTCTCTCTCTGTCTCTCCCTGTCTCTCTCTGTCTCTCTATCTCTCAATGTCTCTCTCTGTATCTCTCTGTCTAGCTCTGTCTCTCTTTGTGTCTCCCTGTGTCTCCCTCTCTATCTCTGTCTCTCTCTGTTTCTCTCTCTGTTTCTCTGTCTCTCTCTCTGTCTCTCTCTCTGTCTCTCTCTTTCTCTCTTTGTCTCTCTCTGTCTCTCTCTCTCTCTCTGTTTCTCTGTGTCTCTCTCTGTTTCTCTCTGTCTGTCTCTGTGTCTCTGTCTCTCTCTGTCTCTCTCTCTGTCGCTCTCTGTCTCTCTCTATGTCTCTCTCTATCCCTATCTCTGTCTCTCTCATTTTCACTCTGTCTCTCTCTGTCTCTCTCTGTGTCTCTCTCTGTCTTTCTCTCTGTCTCTCTCTCTGTGTCTCTCTCTGTCTCTGTCTCTGTCTGTCTCTGTGTCTCTGTCTCTCTCTTTCTCTCTCTCTCTCTCTCTGTCTCTCTCTTTCTCTCTCTCTGTCTCTCTCTGTCTCTATCTATGTCTCTCTCCTTCTCTCTCTCTGTCTCTCCCTGTATCTCTCTGTCTCTCTGTCTCTCAATGTCTCTCTCTGTCTCTCTCTCTGTATCTCTCTGTCTAGCTCTGTCTCTCATGTGTCTCCCTGTGTCTCCCTCTCTATCTCTGTCTCTCTCTGTTTCTCTCTCTGTCTCTCTCTGTCTCTCCCTGTCTCTCTCTGTCTCTCTGTCTCTCAATGTCTCTCTCTGTCTCTCTCTGTATCTCTTTGTCTAGCTCTGTCTCTCTCTGTGTCTCCCTGTGTCTCCCTCTCTATCTCTGTCTCTCTCTGTTTCTCTCTCTGTTTCTCTCTCTGTCTCTCTCTGTCTCTCTCTCTCTCTGTCTCTCTCTCTCTCTCTGTCTCTCTCTCTCTGTCTCTCTCTTTCTCTCTTTGTCTCTCTCTGTCTCTCTCTCTCTCTGTCTCTCTCTCTGTGTCTCTCTCTGTCTCTGTCTCTGTCTGTCTCTGTGTCTCTGTCTCTCTCTGTCTCTCTCTCTGTCGCTCTCTGTCTCTCTCTATGTCTCTCTCTATCCCTATCTCTGTCTCTCTCATTTTCACTCTGTCTCTCTCTGTATCTCTCTGTGTCTCTCTCAGTCTTTCTCTCTGTCTCTCTCTCTGTGTCTCTCTCTGTCTCTGTCTCTGTCTGTCTCTGTGTCTCTGTCTCTCTCTTTCTCTCTCTCTGTCTCTCTCTGTCTCTATCAATGTCTCTCTCTGTCTCACTCTCTGTCTCTCCCTGTCTCTCTCCGTCACTCTGTCTCTCAATGACTCTCTCTGTCTCTCTCTCTGTATCTCTCTGTCTAGCTCTGTTTCTCTCTGTGTCTCCCTGTGTCTCCCTATTTATCTCTGTCTCTCTCGGTTTCTCTCTCTGTCTCTCTCTGTCTCTCTCTGTCTCTCTCTCTTTCGCTCTCTGTCTCTCTCTATGTCTCTCTCTATCCCTATCTCTGTCTCTCTCGGTCTCACATTGTCTCTCTCTGTCTCTCTCTGTGTCTCTCTCTGTCTCTCTCTCTCTGTCTCTCTCTCTGTGTCTCTCTCTGTTTCTCTCTGTCTGTCTCTGTGTCTCTGTCTCTCTCTTTCTCTCTCTCTGTCTCTCTCTGTCTCTATCTATGTCTCTCTCTGTCTCTCTCTCTGTCTCTCCCTGTCTCTCTCTGTCTTTCAATGTCTCTCTCTGTCTCTCTCTCTGTATCTCTCTGTCTAGCTCTGTCTCTTTCTGTGTCTCCCTGCGTCTTCCTCTCTATCTCTGTCTCTCTCTGTTTCTCTCTCTGTCTCTCTCTGTCTCTCTGTCTCTCTCTGTCTCTCTCTTTGTCTCTCTGTTTCTCTCTCTGTCTCTCTCTGTCTCTCTCTGTCTCTCTCTCTGTCTCTCTCTGTCTCTTTCTCTGTCTCTCTTTCTGTCTCACT
>NW_028227276.1:6552587-6555087 GCF_978045245.1 Mus caroli
CTCTGTCTCTCTCTGTCTCTCTCTGTGTCTCTCTCTGTCTCTCTCTCTCTGTCTCTCTCTCTGTGTCTCTCTCTGTCACTCTCTCTGTCTGTCTCTGTGACTCTGTCTCTCTCTTTCTCTCTCTCTGTCTCTCTCTGTCTCTATCTATGTCTCTCTCCTTCTCTCTCTCTGTCTCTCCCTGTCTCTCTCTGTCTCTCTGTCTCTCAATGTCTATCTCTGTCTCTCTCTCTGTATCTCTCTTTCTAGCTCTGTCTCTCATGTGTCTCCCTGTGTCTCCCTCTCTATCTCTGTCTCTCTCTGTTTCTCTCTCTGTCTCTCTCTGTCTCTCCCTGTCTCTCTCTGTCTCTCTATCTCTCAATGTCTCTCTCTGTATCTCTCTGTCTAGCTCTGTCTCTCTTTGTGTCTCCCTGTGTCTCCCTCTCTATCTCTGTCTCTCTCTGTTTCTCTCTCTGTTTCTCTGTCTCTCTCTCTGTCTCTCTCTCTGTCTCTCTCTTTCTCTCTTTGTCTCTCTCTGTCTCTCTCTCTCTCTGTTTCTCTGTGTCTCTCTCTGTTTCTCTCTGTCTGTCTCTGTGTCTCTGTCTCTCTCTGTCTCTCTCTCTGTCGCTCTCTGTCTCTCTCTATGTCTCTCTCTATCCCTATCTCTGTCTCTCTCATTTTCACTCTGTCTCTCTCTGTCTCTCTCTGTGTCTCTCTCTGTCTTTCTCTCTGTCTCTCTCTCTGTGTCTCTCTCTGTCTCTGTCTCTGTCTGTCTCTGTGTCTCTGTCTCTCTCTTTCTCTCTCTCTCTCTCTCTGTCTCTCTCTTTCTCTCTCTCTGTCTCTCTCTGTCTCTATCTATGTCTCTCTCCTTCTCTCTCTCTGTCTCTCCCTGTATCTCTCTGTCTCTCTGTCTCTCAATGTCTCTCTCTGTCTCTCTCTCTGTATCTCTCTGTCTAGCTCTGTCTCTCATGTGTCTCCCTGTGTCTCCCTCTCTATCTCTGTCTCTCTCTGTTTCTCTCTCTGTCTCTCTCTGTCTCTCCCTGTCTCTCTCTGTCTCTCTGTCTCTCAATGTCTCTCTCTGTCTCTCTCTGTATCTCTTTGTCTAGCTCTGTCTCTCTCTGTGTCTCCCTGTGTCTCCCTCTCTATCTCTGTCTCTCTCTGTTTCTCTCTCTGTTTCTCTCTCTGTCTCTCTCTGTCTCTCTCTCTCTCTGTCTCTCTCTCTCTCTCTGTCTCTCTCTCTCTGTCTCTCTCTTTCTCTCTTTGTCTCTCTCTGTCTCTCTCTCTCTCTGTCTCTCTCTCTGTGTCTCTCTCTGTCTCTGTCTCTGTCTGTCTCTGTGTCTCTGTCTCTCTCTGTCTCTCTCTCTGTCGCTCTCTGTCTCTCTCTATGTCTCTCTCTATCCCTATCTCTGTCTCTCTCATTTTCACTCTGTCTCTCTCTGTATCTCTCTGTGTCTCTCTCAGTCTTTCTCTCTGTCTCTCTCTCTGTGTCTCTCTCTGTCTCTGTCTCTGTCTGTCTCTGTGTCTCTGTCTCTCTCTTTCTCTCTCTCTGTCTCTCTCTGTCTCTATCAATGTCTCTCTCTGTCTCACTCTCTGTCTCTCCCTGTCTCTCTCCGTCACTCTGTCTCTCAATGACTCTCTCTGTCTCTCTCTCTGTATCTCTCTGTCTAGCTCTGTTTCTCTCTGTGTCTCCCTGTGTCTCCCTATTTATCTCTGTCTCTCTCGGTTTCTCTCTCTGTCTCTCTCTGTCTCTCTCTGTCTCTCTCTCTTTCGCTCTCTGTCTCTCTCTATGTCTCTCTCTATCCCTATCTCTGTCTCTCTCGGTCTCACATTGTCTCTCTCTGTCTCTCTCTGTGTCTCTCTCTGTCTCTCTCTCTCTGTCTCTCTCTCTGTGTCTCTCTCTGTTTCTCTCTGTCTGTCTCTGTGTCTCTGTCTCTCTCTTTCTCTCTCTCTGTCTCTCTCTGTCTCTATCTATGTCTCTCTCTGTCTCTCTCTCTGTCTCTCCCTGTCTCTCTCTGTCTTTCAATGTCTCTCTCTGTCTCTCTCTCTGTATCTCTCTGTCTAGCTCTGTCTCTTTCTGTGTCTCCCTGCGTCTTCCTCTCTATCTCTGTCTCTCTCTGTTTCTCTCTCTGTCTCTCTCTGTCTCTCTGTCTCTCTCTGTCTCTCTCTTTGTCTCTCTGTTTCTCTCTCTGTCTCTCTCTGTCTCTCTCTGTCTCTCTCTCTGTCTCTCTCTGTCTCTTTCTCTGTCTCTCTTTCTGTCTCACTCAGTCTATCTCACTCTGTCTCTATCTCTCTCTGTCTCTGTCTCTCTCTTTCTGTCTTTCTGTCTCTCTCACTCTCTATGTCTCTCTCTGTCTCTCTTTCTGTCTCTCTCTATCCCTATCTCTGTCTCTCTCTGTCTCTTTTTCTGTCTCTCTCACTCTCTCTCTGTCTTACTCTCTGTCTCAATCTGTGTCTCTCTCTGTCTCTCTCTATCTTTCTCTGTCTCTTTCTCTCTCTCTCTGTCTCTCTGTCTCTCTCTTTGTCT
>NW_028227276.1:6560087-6562587 GCF_978045245.1 Mus caroli
CTCTCTCTGTCTCTCTCTGTGTCTCTCTCTGTCTCTCTCTCTCTCTGTCTCACTCTCTGTGTCTCTGTCTGTTTCTCTCTGTCTATCTCTGTCTCTCTCTCTCTTTCTTTGTTTCTCTCTGTATTTCTATGTATCTCTATTTCTTTCTCTCTATCTTTCTGTCTCTCTTTGTCTCTCTTTGTATCTCTCTGTCTCTCTCTGTCTCTCTCTCTGTCTCTCGCTGTCTCTCTCTCTGTCGCTCTCTGTCTCTCTCTATGTCTCTCTCTATCCCTATCTCTGTCTCTCTCGGTCTCACTCTGTCTCTCTCTGTCTCTCTCTGTGTCTCTCTCTGTCTCTCTCTCTCTGTCTCTCTCTCTGTGTCTCTCTCTGTCACTCTCTCTGTCTGTCTCTGTGACTCTGTCTCTCTCTTTCTCTCTCTCTGTCTCTCTCTGTCTCTATCTATGTCTCTCTCCTTCTCTCTCTCTGTCTCTCCCTGTCTCTCTCTGTCTCTCTGTCTCTCAATGTCTATCTCTGTCTCTCTCTCTGTATCTCTCTTTCTAGCTCTGTCTCTCATGTGTCTCCCTGTGTCTCCCTCTCTATCTCTGTCTCTCTCTGTTTCTCTCTCTGTCTCTCTCTGTCTCTCCCTGTCTCTCTCTGTCTCTCTATCTCTCAATGTCTCTCTCTGTATCTCTCTGTCTAGCTCTGTCTCTCTTTGTGTCTCCCTGTGTCTCCCTCTCTATCTCTGTCTCTCTCTGTTTCTCTCTCTGTTTCTCTGTCTCTCTCTCTGTCTCTCTCTCTGTCTCTCTCTTTCTCTCTTTGTCTCTCTCTGTCTCTCTCTCTCTCTCTGTTTCTCTGTGTCTCTCTCTGTTTCTCTCTGTCTGTCTCTGTGTCTCTGTCTCTCTCTGTCTCTCTCTCTGTCGCTCTCTGTCTCTCTCTATGTCTCTCTCTATCCCTATCTCTGTCTCTCTCATTTTCACTCTGTCTCTCTCTGTCTCTCTCTGTGTCTCTCTCTGTCTTTCTCTCTGTCTCTCTCTCTGTGTCTCTCTCTGTCTCTGTCTCTGTCTGTCTCTGTGTCTCTGTCTCTCTCTTTCTCTCTCTCTCTCTCTCTGTCTCTCTCTTTCTCTCTCTCTGTCTCTCTCTGTCTCTATCTATGTCTCTCTCCTTCTCTCTCTCTGTCTCTCCCTGTATCTCTCTGTCTCTCTGTCTCTCAATGTCTCTCTCTGTCTCTCTCTCTGTATCTCTCTGTCTAGCTCTGTCTCTCATGTGTCTCCCTGTGTCTCCCTCTCTATCTCTGTCTCTCTCTGTTTCTCTCTCTGTCTCTCTCTGTCTCTCCCTGTCTCTCTCTGTCTCTCTGTCTCTCAATGTCTCTCTCTGTCTCTCTCTGTATCTCTTTGTCTAGCTCTGTCTCTCTCTGTGTCTCCCTGTGTCTCCCTCTCTATCTCTGTCTCTCTCTGTTTCTCTCTCTGTTTCTCTCTCTGTCTCTCTCTGTCTCTCTCTCTCTCTGTCTCTCTCTCTCTCTCTGTCTCTCTCTCTCTGTCTCTCTCTTTCTCTCTTTGTCTCTCTCTGTCTCTCTCTCTCTCTGTCTCTCTCTCTGTGTCTCTCTCTGTCTCTGTCTCTGTCTGTCTCTGTGTCTCTGTCTCTCTCTGTCTCTCTCTCTGTCGCTCTCTGTCTCTCTCTATGTCTCTCTCTATCCCTATCTCTGTCTCTCTCATTTTCACTCTGTCTCTCTCTGTATCTCTCTGTGTCTCTCTCAGTCTTTCTCTCTGTCTCTCTCTCTGTGTCTCTCTCTGTCTCTGTCTCTGTCTGTCTCTGTGTCTCTGTCTCTCTCTTTCTCTCTCTCTGTCTCTCTCTGTCTCTATCAATGTCTCTCTCTGTCTCACTCTCTGTCTCTCCCTGTCTCTCTCCGTCACTCTGTCTCTCAATGACTCTCTCTGTCTCTCTCTCTGTATCTCTCTGTCTAGCTCTGTTTCTCTCTGTGTCTCCCTGTGTCTCCCTATTTATCTCTGTCTCTCTCGGTTTCTCTCTCTGTCTCTCTCTGTCTCTCTCTGTCTCTCTCTCTTTCGCTCTCTGTCTCTCTCTATGTCTCTCTCTATCCCTATCTCTGTCTCTCTCGGTCTCACATTGTCTCTCTCTGTCTCTCTCTGTGTCTCTCTCTGTCTCTCTCTCTCTGTCTCTCTCTCTGTGTCTCTCTCTGTTTCTCTCTGTCTGTCTCTGTGTCTCTGTCTCTCTCTTTCTCTCTCTCTGTCTCTCTCTGTCTCTATCTATGTCTCTCTCTGTCTCTCTCTCTGTCTCTCCCTGTCTCTCTCTGTCTTTCAATGTCTCTCTCTGTCTCTCTCTCTGTATCTCTCTGTCTAGCTCTGTCTCTTTCTGTGTCTCCCTGCGTCTTCCTCTCTATCTCTGTCTCTCTCTGTTTCTCTCTCTGTCTCTCTCTGTCTCTCTGTCTCTCTCTGTCTCTCTCTTTGTCTCTCTGTTTCTCTCTCTGTCTCTCTCTGTCTCTCTCTGTCTCTCTCTCTGTCTCTCT
>NW_028227276.1:6577587-6667587 GCF_978045245.1 Mus caroli
TGTCTCCCTGTGCCTCCCTCTCTATCTCTGTCTCTCTCTGTTTCTCTCTCTGTCTCTCTCTGTCTCTCTCTGTCTCTCTCTCTGTCTCTCTGTTTCTCTCTCTGTCTCTCTCTTTCTCTCTCTGTCTCTCTCTCTGTCTCTCTCTGTCTCTTTCTCTGTCTCTCTTTCTGTCTCACTCAGTCTATCTCTCTCTGTCTCTATCTCTCTCTGTCTCTGTCTCTCTCTTTATCTCTTTCTGTCTCTCTCACTCTCTATGTCTCTCTCTGTCTCTCTTTCTGTCTCTCTCTATCCCTATCTCTGTATCTCTCTGTCTCTTTTTCTGTCTCTCTCACTCTCTCTCTGTCTTACTCTCTGTCTCTTTCTGTGTCTCTCTCTGTCTCTCTCTATCTTTCTCTGTCTCTTTCTCTCTCTCTCTCTGTCTCTCTCTTTGTCTCTCTGTGTCTCTTTCTGTCTCTCTCTGTCTCTGTCTGTTTCTCTCTGTCTCTCTCTCTCTTTCTTTGTTTCTATCTGTATTTCTATGTCTCTCTATTTCTCTCTCTCTATCTTTCTGTCTCTCTTTGTCTCTCTTTGTATCTCTCTGTCTCTCTCTGTCTCTCTCTCTGTCTCTCGCTGTCTCTCTCTCTGTCGCTCTCTGTCTCTCTCTATGTCTCTCTATCCCTATCTCTGTCTCTCTCGGTCTCACTCTGTCTCTCCTTGTCTCTCTCTGTGTCTCTCTCTGTCTCTCTCTCTGTCTCTCTCTGTCTCTCTCTCTGTCTGTCTATGTGTCTCTGTCTCTCTCTTTCTCTCTCTCTGTCTCTCTCTGTCTCTATCTATGTCTCTCTCCTTCTCTCTCTCTGTCTCTCTCTGTCTCTCTGTCTCTCAATGTCTCTCTCTGTCTCTCTCTCTGTATCTCTCTGTCTAGCTCTGTCTCTCATGTGACTCCCTGTGTCTCCCTCTCTATCACTGTCTCTCTCTGTTTCTCTCTCTGTCTCTCTCTGTCTCTGTCTCTGTCTCTCTCTCTGTCTCTCTGTCTCTCTCTCTGTCTCTCTCTATTTCTCTCTTTGTCTCTCTGCGTCTCTTTCTGTCTCTCTCTGTCTCTCTCTGTCTCTTTCTGTCTCTCTCTGTCTCTTTCTGTCTCCCTCTGTCTCAATTTCTGTCTCTCTCTGTTTCTCTCTTTGTCTCTCTCTGTCTCTCTCTGTCTCTCTCTATGTCTCTCTCTGTCTCTCTATGTCTCTCTCTGTATGTCTCTTTCTGTCTCTCTCTGTCGCTCTCTGTCTTTCTCTGTCTCTCTCTGTCTCTCTCTCTCTTTGTCTCTTTTCTGTCTCTGTCTGTCTCTAACTCTGTCTCTCTCTGTCTCTCTCTCTGTCTTTCTTTGTCTCTCTCTGTATTTCTAGGTCTCTCTATGTCTCTCTCTCTGTATCTCTCTGTCTCTCTTTGTCTCTCTGTCTCTCTCTCTATCTCGCTTTGTCTCTCTCTCTGTTGCTTTCTGTCTCTCTCTATGTCTCTCTCTATTCCTATCTCTGTCTCTCTGTCTCTCTCTGTCTCTCTCTGTCTCTCTGTGTCTCTCTCTGTGTCTCTCTTTGCTCTCTCTGTCTCTCTCTGTGTCTCTGTCTTCCTCTTTCTCTCTCTCTATCTCTCTCTGTCTCTATTTATGTCTCTCTCTGTCTCTCTCTGTCTCTCCCTGTCTCTCTCTGTCTCTTTGTCTCTCTATGTCTCTCTCTGTCTCTTTCTGTCTCTCTCTCTGTCTCAATCTCTGTCTCTCTCTGTTTCTCTATTTGTCTCTCTCTGTCTCTCTCTATATCTCTCTCTGTCTCTCTTTGTCTCTCTCTTTAGGTCTTATTCCATCTCTCTCTGTCGCTCTCTGTCTTTCTCTGTCTCTCTCAGTCTCTCTCTCTTTGTCTCTTTTCTGTCTCTGTCTGTTTCTCTCTCTGTCTCTCTCTGTCTTTCTTTGTTTCTCTCTTTATTTCTATGTCTCTCTATTTCTCTCTCTCTCTATCTTTCTGTCTCTCTTTGTCTCTCTTTGTCTCTCTCTTTCTCTCTCTGTCTCTCTCTCTGTCTCTTTCTGTCTCTCTCTCTGTCGCTCTCTGTCTCTCTCTATGTCTCTCTCTATCCCTATCTCTGTCTCTCTCGGTCTCTCTTTCTCTCTCTGTCTCTCTCTGTGTCTCTCTCTGTCTCTCTGTCTCTCTATGTCTCTCTCTGTCTCTCTCTCTGTATCTCTCTGTCTAGCTCTGTCTCTCTCTGTGTCTCCCTGTGTCTCCCTCTCTATCTCTTTCTCTCTCTGTCTCTCTCTGTTTCTCTCTCTGTCTCTCTCTGTATCTCTCTGTGTCTCTCTCTGTCTCACTCTCTGTCTCTCTCTGTGTCTCTCGCTCTGTCTCTCTCTGTGTCTCTGTCTCTCTCTTTCTCTGTCTCTGTCTTTCTCTGTCTCTCCCTGTCTTTCTCTCTTTGTCTCTTTTCTGTCTCTGTCTGTCTCTGTCTCTCTCTGGCTCTCTCTCTGTCTTTCTTTGTCTCTATCTGTATTTCTATGTCTCTCTATGTCTCTCTCTCTGTATCTCTCTGTCTCTCTATGTCTCTCTCTGTCTCTCACTGTCTCTCTCTGTCTCTCTCTGTCTCTCTCTCTGTCTCTCTCTCAGTCGCTCTCTGTCTCTCTCTATGTCTCTCTCTATCCCTATCTCTGTCTCTCTGTGTCTCTCTCTCTCTGTGTCTCTCTCTGTCTCTCTCTGTCTCTCTCTATGTCTCTCTCTGTCTCTCTCTCTGTCTCTCTCTGTGTCTCTGTCTAACTCTTTCTCTCTCTCTGTCTCTCTCTGTCTCTATCTATGTCTCTCTCTTTCTCTCTGTCTGTCTCTCTCTCTGTCTGTCCCTGTCTCTCTCTGTCTCTCTGTCTCTCTATGTCTCTCTCTGTCTCTTTCTGTCTCTCTGTCTCAATCTCTGTCTCTCTCTGTTTCTCTCATTGTCTCTCTCTGTCTCTCTCAGTCTCTCTCTATGTCTCTCTCTATCTCTCTATGTCTCTCTCTGTAGGTCTCTTTCTGTCTCTCTCTCTTGCTCTCTGTCTTTCTCTGTCTCTCTCTGTCTCTCTCTCTTTGTCTCTTTTCTGTCTCTGTCTGTCTCTCTCTCTGTTTCTCTCTGTCTGTCTCTGTCTTTCTTTGTCTCTCTCTGTATTTCTATGTCTCTCTATGTCTCTCTCTCTGTATCTCTCTGTCTCGCTTTGTTTCTCTTTGTCTTTCTCTGTCTCTCTCTGTCTCTCTCTGTCTCTCTCTCTATCGCTCTCTGTCTCTCTCTATGTCTCTCTCTATCCCTATCTCTGTCTCTCTCGGTCTCACTCTGTCTCTCTCTGTCTCTCTCTGTGTCTCTCTCTGTCTCTCTCTTACTCTGTTTCTCTCTCTGTGTCTCTCTCTGTCTCTTTCTCTGTCTGTCTCTGTGACTCTGTCTCTCTCTTTCTCTCTCTCTGTCTCTCTCTGTCTCTATCTTTGTCTCTCTCTGTCTCGATCTCTGTCTCTCCCTGTCTCTCTCTGTTTCTCTGTCTCTCAATGTCTCTCTCTGTCTCTCTCTGTATCTCTCTGTCTAGCTCTGTCTCTCTCTGTGTCTCCCTGTGTCTCCCTCTCTATCTCTGTCTCTCTCTGTTTCTCTCTCTGTCTCTCTCTGTCTCTCTCTGTCTCTCTGTCTCTCTCTCTGTCTCTCTCTCTGTCTCTCTCTCTGTCTCTCTGTTTCTCTCTCTGTCTCTCTCTGTCTCTCTCTCTGTCTCTCTCTGTCTCTATCTCTGTCTCTCTTTCTGTCTCACTCAGTCTATCTCACTCTGTCTCTATCTCTCTGTCTCTGTCTCTCTCTTTCTCTCTTTCTGTCTCTCTCACTCTCTATGTCTCTCTCTGTCTCACTCTCTGTCTCTCTCTATCCCTATCTCTGTCTCTCTCTGTCTCTCTTTCTGTCTCTATCACTCTCTCTGTCTTACTATCTGTCTCTCTCTGTGTCTCTCTGTGTCTCTCTCTATCTCTCTCTGTCTCTTTCTCTATCTCTCTTGGTCTCTCTCTGTCTCTCTCTTTGTCTCTCTGTGTCTCTTTCTGTCTCTCTCTGTCTCTTTCTGTCTCTCTCTGTCTCAATTTCTGTCTCTCTCTGTTTCTCTCTTTGTCTCTCTCTGTCTCTCTCTATGTCTCTCTCTGTCGCTCTATGTCTCTCTCCGTATGTCTCTTTCTGTCTCTCTGTGTCGCTCTCTGTCTTTCTCTGTTTCTCTCTCTTTGTCTCTTTTCTGTCTCTTTATGTCTCTCTCTCTGTCTCTCTCTGTCTCTCTCTCTGTCTTTCTTTGTCTCTCTCTCCTTATTTCTATGTCTCTCTATGTCTCTCTCTCTGTATCTCTCTGTCTCTCTTTGTCTCTCTCTGTCTCTCTCTGTCTCTCTCGGTCTCTCTATCTGTCTCTCTCTGTCTCCCTCTCTGTCGCTCTCTGTCTCTCTCTATTTCTCTCTCTATCCCTATCTCTGTCTCTCTCTGTCTCTCTCTCTCTCTCTGTGTCTCTCTCTGTGTCTCTCTGTCTCTCTCTGTGTCTCTGACTCTCTCTTTCTCTCTCTCTGTCTTTCTCTGTCTCTATTTATGTCTCTCTCTGTCTCTCTCTCTGTCTCTCCCTGTCTCTCTCTGTCTCTTTGTCTCTCTATGTCTCTCTCTGTCTCTTTCTGTCTCTCTCTGTCTCTCTCGGTCTCTCTATCTGTCTCTCTCTGTCTCCCTCTCTGTCGCTCTCTGTCTCTCTCTATGTCTCTCTCTATCCCTATCTCTGTCTCTCTTTGTCTCTCTCTGTCTCTCTCTGTCTCTCTCTGTCTCTCTCGGTCTCTCTATCTGTCTCTCTCTGTCTCCCTCTCTGTCGCTCTCTGTCTCTCTCTATGTCTCTCTCTATCCCTATCTCTGTCTCTCTATGTCTCTCTCTGTCTCTCTGTGTCTCTCTCTGTCTCTCTCTGCTCTCTCTCTGTCTCTCTCTGTGTCTCTGACTCTCTCTTTCTCTCTCTCTGTCTCTCTCTGTCTCTATTTATGTCTCTCTCTGTCTCTCTCTCTGTCTCTCCCTGTCTCTCTCTGTCTCTTTGTCTCTCTATGTCTCTCTCTGTCTCTTTCTGTCTCTATCTGTCTCAATCACTGTCTCTCTGTTTTTCTATTTGTCTCTCTTTGTCTCTCTCTATATCTCTCTCTGTCTCTCTTTGTCTCTCTCTTTAGGTCTCTTTCTGTCTCTATCTGTCGCTTTCTGTCTTTCTCTGTCTCTCTCTGTCTCTCTCTCTTTGTCTCTTTTCTGTCTCTGTCTGTTTCTCTCTCTGTCTCTCTCTGTCTCTCTCTGTCTTTCTTTGTTTCTCTCTGTATTTCTATGTCTCTCTATTTCTATCTCTCTCTATCTTTCTGTCTCTCTTTGTCTCTCTTTGTCTCTCTCTGTCTCTCTCTGTCTCTCTCTGTGTCTCTCTCTGTCTCTCTCTCTGTCGCTCTCTGTCTCTCTCTATGTCTCTCTCTATCCCTATCTCTGTCTCTCTCGGTTTCACTCTGTCTCTCTCTGTCTCTCTCTGTGTCTCTCTCTGTCTTTCTCTCTGTCTCCCTCTCTGTGTCTCTCTCTGTCTCTGTCTCTGTCTGTCTCTGTGTCTCTGTCTCTCTATTTCTCTCTCTGTCTCTCTCTGTCTCTCTCTGTGTCTCTCTCTGTCTTTCTCTCTGTCTCTCTCTCTGTGTCTCTCTCTGTCTCTGTCTCTGTCTGTCTCTGTGTCTCTGTCTCTCTCTTTCTCTCTCTCTGTCTCTCTCTGTCTCTATGTCTCTCTCTGTCTCTCTCTCTGTCTCTCCCTGTCTCTCTCTGTCTCTCTGTCTCTCAATGACTCTCTCTGTCTCTCTCTCTGTATCTCTCTGTCTAGCTATGTCTCTCTCTGTGTCTCCCTGTGTCTCCCTATCTATCTCTGTCTCTCTCGGTTTCTCTCACTGTCTCTCTCTGTCCTTCTCTCTTTCGCTCTCTTTCTCCCTCTATGTCTCTCTCTATCCCTATCTCTGTCTCTCTCGGTCTCACTCCGTCTCTCTCTGTCTCTCTCTGTGTCTCTCTCTGTCTCTCTCTCTCTCTGTCTCACTCTCTGTGTCTCTCTCTGTTTCCCTCTGTCTGTCTCTGTGTCTCTGTCTCTCTCTTTCTCTCTCTCTGTCTCTCTCTGTCTCTATCTCTGTCTCTCTCTGTCTCTCTCTCTGTCTCTCCCTGTCTCTCTCTGTCTCTCAATGTCTCTCTCTGTCTCTCTCTCTGTAGCTCTCTGTCTAGCTCTGTCTCTCTCTGTGTCTCCCTGTGTCTCCCTCTCTATCTCTGTCTCTCTCTGTTTCACTCTCTGTCTCTCTCTGTCTCTCTCTGTCTCTCTCTGTCTCTCTCTGTCTCTCTCTCTGTCTCTCTGTTTCTCTCTCTGTCTCTCTCTGTCTCTCTCTGTCTCTCTCTCTGTCTCTCTCTGTCTCTTTCTCTGTCTCTCTTTCTTTCTCACTCAGTCTATCTCACTCTGTCTCTATCTCTCTCTGTCTCTGTCTCTCTCTTTCTCTCTTTCTGTCTCTCTCACTCTCTATGTCTCTCTCTGTCTCTCTTTCTGTCTTTCTCTATCCCTATCTCTGTCTCTCTCTGTCTCTTTTTCTGTCTCTCTCACTCTCTCTCTGTCTTACTCTCTGTCTCTCTCTGTGTCTCTCTCTGTCTCTCTCTATCTTTCTCTGTCTCTTTCTCTCTCTCTCTGTCTCTCTGTCTCTCTCTTTGTCTCTCTGTGTCTCTTTCTGTCTCTCTCTGTCTCTTTCTGTCTCTCTCTGTCTCTTTCTGTCTCTCTCTGTCTCAATTTCTGTCTCTCTCTGTTTCTCTCTTTGTCTCCCTCTCTCTCTGTCTGTCTCTATCTATGTCTCTCTCTGTCTCTCTATGTCTCTCTATGTATGTCTCTTTCTGTCTCTCTCTGTCGCTCTCTGTCTCTCTCGGTCTCTCTATCTGTCTCTCTCTGTCTCCCTCTCTGTCGCTCTCTGTCTCTCTCTATTTCTCTCTCTATCCCTATCTCTGTCTCTCTCTGTCTCTCTCTCTCTCTGTGTCTCTCTCTGTGTCTCTCTGTCTCTCTCTGTGTCTCTGACTCTCTCTTTCTCTCTCTCTGTCTTTCTCTGTCTCTATTTATGTCTCTCTCTGTCTCTCTCTCTGTCTCTCCCTGTCTCTCTCTGTCTCTTTGTCTCTCTATGTCTCTCTCTGTCTCTTTCTGTCTCTCTCTGTCTCTCTCGGTCTCTCTATCTGTCTCTCTCTGTCTCCCTCTCTGTCGCTCTCTGTCTCTCTCTATGTCTCTCTCTATCCCTATCTCTGTCTCTCTTTGTCTCTCTCTGTCTCTCTCTGTCTCTCTCTGTCTCTCTCGGTCTCTCTATCTGTCTCTCTCTGTCTCCCTCTCTGTCGCTCTCTGTCTCTCTTTATGTCTCTCTCTATCCCTATCTCTGTCTCTCTATGTCTCTCTCTGTCTCTCTGTGTCTCTCTCTGTCTCTCTCTGCTCTCTCTCTGTCTCTCTCTGTGTCTCTGACTCTCTCTTTCTCTCTCTCTGTCTCTCTCTGTCTCTATTTATGTCTCTCTCTGTCTCTCTCTCTGTCTCTCCCTGTCTCTCTCTGTCTCTTTGTCTCTCTATGTCTCTCTCTGTCTCTTTCTGTCTCTCTCTGTCTCAATCACTGTCTCTCTGTTTTTCTATTTGTCTCTCTTTGTCTCTCTCTATATCTCTCTCTGTCTCTCTTTGTCTCTCTCTTTAGGTCTCTTTCTGTCTCTATCTGTCGCTTTCTGTCTTTCTCTGTCTCTCTCTGTCTCTCTCTCTTTGTCTCTTTTCTGTCTCTGTCTGTTTCTCTCTCTGTCTCTCTCTGTCTCTCTCTGTCTTTCTTTGTTTCTCTCTGTATTTCTATGTCTCTCTATTTCTATCTCTCTCTATCTTTCTGTCTCTCTTTGTCTCTCTTTGTCTCTCTCTGTCTCTCTCTGTCTCTCTCTGTGTCTCTCTCTGTCTCTCTCTCTGTCGCTCTCTGTCTCTCTCTATGTCTCTCTCTATCCCTATCTCTGTCTCTCTCGGTTTCACTCTGTCTCTCTCTGTCTCTCTCTGTGTCTCTCTCTGTCTTTCTCTCTGTCTCCCTCTCTGTGTCTCTCTCTGTCTCTGTCTCTGTCTGTCTCTGTGTCTCTGTCTCTCTATTTCTCTCTCTGTCTCTCTCTGTCTCTCTCTGTGTCTCTCTCTGTCTTTCTCTCTGTCTCTCTCTCTGTGTCTCTCTCTGTCTCTGTCTCTGTCTGTCTCTGTGTCTCTGTCTCTCTCTTTCTCTCTCTCTGTCTCTCTCTGTCTCTATGTCTCTCTCTGTCTCTCTCTCTGTCTCTCCCTGTCTCTCTCTGTCTCTCTGTCTCTCAATGACTCTCTCTGTCTCTCTCTCTGTATCTCTCTGTCTAGCTATGTCTCTCTCTGTGTCTCCCTGTGTCTCCCTATCTATCTCTGTCTCTCTCGGTTTCTCTCACTGTCTCTCTCTGTCCTTCTCTCTTTCGCTCTCTTTCTCCCTCTATGTCTCTCTCTATCCCTATCTCTGTCTCTCTCGGTCTCACTCCGTCTCTCTCTGTCTCTCTCTGTGTCTCTCTCTGTCTCTCTCTCTCTCTGTCTCACTCTCTGTGTCTCTCTCTGTTTCCCTCTGTCTGTCTCTGTGTCTCTGTCTCTCTCTTTCTCTCTCTCTGTCTCTCTCTGTCTCTATCTCTGTCTCTCTCTGTCTCTCTCTCTGTCTCTCCCTGTCTCTCTCTGTCTCTCAATGTCTCTCTCTGTCTCTCTCTCTGTAGCTCTCTGTCTAGCTCTGTCTCTCTCTGTGTCTCCCTGTGTCTCCCTCTCTATCTCTGTCTCTCTCTGTTTCACTCTCTGTCTCTCTCTGTCTCTCTCTGTCTCTCTCTGTCTCTCTCTGTCTCTCTCTCTGTCTCTCTGTTTCTCTCTCTGTCTCTCTCTGTCTCTCTCTGTCTCTCTCTCTGTCTCTCTCTGTCTCTTTCTCTGTCTCTCTTTCTTTCTCACTCAGTCTATCTCACTCTGTCTCTATCTCTCTCTGTCTCTGTCTCTCTCTTTCTCTCTTTCTGTCTCTCTCACTCTCTATGTCTCTCTCTGTCTCTCTTTCTGTCTTTCTCTATCCCTATCTCTGTCTCTCTCTGTCTCTTTTTCTGTCTCTCTCACTCTCTCTCTGTCTTACTCTCTGTCTCTCTCTGTGTCTCTCTCTGTCTCTCTCTATCTTTCTCTGTCTCTTTCTCTCTCTCTCTGTCTCTCTGTCTCTCTCTTTGTCTCTCTGTGTCTCTTTCTGTCTCTCTCTGTCTCTTTCTGTCTCTCTCTGTCTCTTTCTGTCTCTCTCTGTCTCAATTTCTGTCTCTCTCTGTTTCTCTCTTTGTCTCCCTCTCTCTCTGTCTGTCTCTATCTATGTCTCTCTCTGTCTCTCTATGTCTCTCTATGTATGTCTCTTTCTGTCTCTCTCTGTCGCTCTCTGTCTCTCTCGGTCTCTCTATCTGTCTCTCTCTGTCTCCCTCTCTGTCGCTCTCTGTCTCTCTCTATTTCTCTCTCTATCCCTATCTCTGTCTCTCTCTGTCTCTCTCTCTCTCTGTGTCTCTCTCTGTGTCTCTCTGTCTCTCTCTGTGTCTCTGACTCTCTCTTTCTCTCTCTCTGTCTTTCTCTGTCTCTATTTATGTCTCTCTCTGTCTCTCTCTCTGTCTCTCCCTGTCTCTCTCTGTCTCTTTGTCTCTCTATGTCTCTCTCTGTCTCTTTCTGTCTCTCTCTGTCTCTCTCGGTCTCTCTATCTGTCTCTCTCTGTCTCCCTCTCTGTCGCTCTCTGTCTCTCTCTATGTCTCTCTCTATCCCTATCTCTGTCTCTCTTTGTCTCTCTCTGTCTCTCTCTGTCTCTCTCTGTCTCTCTCGGTCTCTCTATCTGTCTCTCTCTGTCTCCCTCTCTGTCGCTCTCTGTCTCTCTTTATGTCTCTCTCTATCCCTATCTCTGTCTCTCTATGTCTCTCTCTGTCTCTCTGTGTCTCTCTCTGTCTCTCTCTGCTCTCTCTCTGTCTCTCTCTGTGTCTCTGACTCTCTCTTTCTCTCTCTCTGTCTCTCTCTGTCTCTATTTATGTCTCTCTCTGTCTCTCTCTCTGTCTCTCCCTGTCTCTCTCTGTCTCTTTGTCTCTCTATGTCTCTCTCTGTCTCTTTCTGTCTCTCTCTGTCTCAATCACTGTCTCTCTGTTTTTCTATTTGTCTCTCTTTGTCTCTCTCTATATCTCTCTCTGTCTCTCTTTGTCTCTCTCTTTAGGTCTCTTTCTGTCTCTATCTGTCGCTTTCTGTCTTTCTCTGTCTCTCTCTGTCTCTCTCTCTTTGTCTCTTTTCTGTCTCTGTCTGTTTCTCTCTCTGTCTCTCTCTGTCTCTCTCTGTCTTTCTTTGTTTCTCTCTGTATTTCTATGTCTCTCTATTTCTATCTCTCTCTATCTTTCTGTCTCTCTTTGTCTCTCTTTGTCTCTCTCTGTCTCTCTCTGTCTCTCTCTGTGTCTCTCTCTGTCTCTCTCTCTGTCGCTCTCTGTCTCTCTCTATGTCTCTCTCTATCCCTATCTCTGTCTCTCTCGGTTTCACTCTGTCTCTCTCTGTCTCTCTCTGTGTCTCTCTCTGTCTTTCTCTCTGTCTCCCTCTCTGTGTCTCTCTCTGTCTCTGTCTCTGTCTGTCTCTGTGTCTCTGTCTCTCTATTTCTCTCTCTGTCTCTCTCTGTCTCTCTCTGTGTTTCTCTCTGTCTTTCTCTCTGTCTCTCTCTCTGTGTCTCTCTCTGTCTCTGTCTCTGTCTGTCTCTGTGTCTCTGTCTCTCTCTTTCTCTCTCTCTGTCTCTCTCTGTCTCTATGTCTCTCTCTGTCTCTCTCTCTGTCTCTCCCTGTCTCTCTCTGTCTCTCTGTCTCTCAATGACTCTCTCTGTCTCTCTCTCTGTATCTCTCTGTCTAGCTATGTCTCTCTCTGTGTCTCCCTGTGTCTCCCTATCTATCTCTGTCTCTCTCGGTTTCTCTCACTGTCTCTCTCTGTCTCTCTCTCTTTCGCTCTCTTTCTCCCTCTATGTCTCTCTCTATCCCTATCTCTGTCTCTCTCGGTCTCACTCCGTCTCTCTCTGTCTCTCTCTGTGTCTCTCTCTGTCTCTCTCTCTCTCTGTCTCACTCTCTGTGTCTCTCTCTGTTTCCCTCTGTCTATCTCTGTGTCTCTGTCTCTCTCTTTCTCTCTCTCTGTCTCTCTCTGTCTCTATCTCTGTCTCTCTCTGTCTCTCTCTCTGTCTCTCCCTGTCTCTCTCTGTCTCTCAATGTCTCTCTCTGTCTCTCTCTCTGTAGCTCTCTGTCTAGCTCTGTCTCTCTCTGTGTCTCCCTGTGTCTCCCTCTCTATCTCTGTCTATCTCTGTTTCACTCTCTGTCTCTCTCTGTCTCTCTCTGTCTCTCTCTGTCTCTCTCTGTCTCTCTCTGTCTCTCTCTCTCTGTCTCTCTGTTTCTCTCTCTGTCTCTCTCTGTCTCTCTCTGTCTCTCTCTCTGTCTCTCTCTGTCTCTTTCTCTGTCTCTCTTTCTGTCTCACTCAGTCTATCTCACTCTGTCTCTATCTCTCTCTGTCTCTGTCTCTCTCTTTCTCTCTTTCTGTCTCTCTCACTCTCTATGTCTCTCTCTGTCTCTCTTTCTGTCTTTCTCTATCCCTATCTCTGTCTCTCTCTGTCTCTTTTTCTGTCTCTCTCACTCTCTCTCTGTCTTACTCTCTGTCTCTCTCTGTGTCTCTCTCTGTCTCTCTCTATCTTTCTCTGTCTCTTTCTCTCTCTCTCTGTCTCTCTGTCTCTCTCTTTGTCTCTCTGTGTCTCTTTCTGTCTCTCTCTGTCTCTTTCTGTCTCTCTCTGTCTCTTTCTGTCTCTCTCTGTCTCAATTTCTGTCTCTCTCTGTTTCTCTCTTTGTCTCCCTCTCTCTCTGTCTGTCTCTATCTATGTCTCTCTCTGTCTCTCTATGTCTCTCTATGTATGTCTCTTTCTGTCTCTCTCTGTCGCTCTCTGTCTTTCTCTGTCTCTCTCTGTCTCTCTCTCTTTGTCTCTTTTCTGTCTCTGTCTGTCTCTCTCTCTGTCTCTCACTGTCTCTCTCTCTGTCTTTCTTTGTCTCTCTCTGTATTTCTATGTCTCTCTACGTCTCTCTCTCTCTGTATCTCTCTGTCTCTCTTTGTCTCTCTCTGTCTCTCTCTGTCTCTCTCAGTCTCTCTCTCTGTCTCTCTCTGGCTCTCTCTCTGTCGCTCTCTGTCTCTCTCTATGTCTCTCTCTATCCCTATCTCTGTCTCTCTCTGTCTCTATCTGTCTCTCTCTCTCTGTGTCTCTCTCTGTGTCTCTCTCTGCTCTCTCTCTGTCTCTCTCTGTGTCTCTGTCTCTCTCTTTCTCTCTCTCTGTCTCTCCCTGTCTCTATTTATTTCTCTCTCTGTCTCTCTCTGTCTCTCCCTGTCTCTCTCTGACTCTTTGTCTCTCTATGTCTCTCTCTGTCTCTTTCTGTCACTCTCTGTCTCAATCTCTGTCTCTCTCTGTTTCTCTATTTGTCTCTCTCTGTCTCTCTCTGTCTCTCTCTATATCTCTCTCTGTCTCTCTTTGTCTCTCTCTGTAGGTCTCTTTCTTCTCTCTCTGTCGCTCTCTGTCTTTCTCTGTCTCTCTCTGTCTCTCTCTCTTTGTCTCTTTTCTGTCTCTGTCTGTTTCTCTCTCTGTCTCTCTCTGTCTCTCTCTGTCTTTCTTTGTTTCTCTCTGTATTTCTATGTCTCTCTATTGCTCTCTCTATATATCTTTCTGTCTCTCTTTGTCTCTCTTTGTCTCTCTCTGTCTCTCTGTCTCTCTCTGTCTCTCTCTCTGTCTCTCTCTGTCTCTCTCTCTCGCTCTCTGTCTCTCTCTATGTCTCTCTCTATCCCTATCTCTGTCTCTCTCGGTCTCTCTGTCTCTCTCTGTCTCTCTCTGTGTCTCTCTCTGTCTCTCTCTCTGTATCTCACTGTCTAGCTCTGTCTCTCTCTGTGTCTCCCTGTGTCTCCCTCTCTATCTCTATCTCTCTCTGTGTCTCTCTGTTTCTCTCTCTGTCTCTCTCTGTCTCTCTCTGTCTCTCTCTGTATCTCTCTGTGTCTCTCTCTGTCTCTCTCTCTGTCTCTCTCTGTGTCTCTCTCTCTGTCTCTCTCTGTGTCTCTGTCTCTCTCTTTCTCTCTCTCTGTCTCTCTCTGTCTCTATCTATGTCTCTCTCTGTCTCTCTCTGTCTCTATGTCTCTCTCTGTCTCTCTCTCTGTCTCTCCCTGTCTCTCTCTGTCTCTCTGTCTCTCAATGACTCTCTCTGTCTCTCTCTCTGTATCTCTCTGTCTAGCTCTGTCTCTCTCTGTGTCTCCCTGTGTCTCCCTATCTATCTCTGTCTCTCTCGGTTTCTCTCTCTGTCTCTCTCTCTTTCGCTCTCTGTCTCTCTCTATGTCTCTCTCTATCCCTATCTCTGTCTCTCTCGGTCTCACTCCGTCTCTCTCTGTCTCTCACTCCGTCTCTCTCTGTCTCTCTCTCTCTCTGTCTCACTCTCTGTGTCTCTCTCTGTTTCTCTCTGTCTGTCTCTGTGTCTCTGTCTCTCTCTTTCTCTCTCTCTGTCTCTCTCTGTCTCTATCTATGTCTCTCTCTGTCTCTCTCTCTGTCTCTCCCTGTCTCTCTCTGTCTCTCAATGTCTCTCTCCGTCTCTCTCTCTGTATCTCTCTGTCTAGCTCTGTCTCTCTCTGTGTCTCCCTGTGTCTCCCTCTCTATCTCTGTTTCTCTCTGTTTCTCTCTCTGTCTCTCTCTGTCTCTCTCTGTCTCTCTCGCTGTCTCTCTGTTTCTCTCTCTGTCTCTCTCTGTCTCTCTCTGTCTCTCTCTCTGTCTCTCTCTGTCTCTTTCTCTGTCTCTCTTTCTGTCTAACTCAGTCTATCTCACTCTGTCTCTATCTCTCTCTGTCTCTGTCTCTCTCTTTCTCTCTTTCTGTCTCTCTCACTCTCTATGTCTCTCTCTGTCTCTCTTTCTGTCTCTCTCTATCCCTATCTCTGTCTCTCTCTGTCTCTTTTTCTGTCTCTCTCACTCTCTCTCTGTCTTACTCCCTGTCTCTCTCTGTGTCTCTCTCTGTCTCTCTCTATCTTTCTCTGTCTCTTTCTCTCTCTCTCTCTCTGTCTCTCTGTCTCTCTCTTTGTCTCTCTGTGTCTCTTTCTGTCTCTCTCAGTCTCTTTCTGTCTCTCTCTGTCTCTTTCTGTCTCTCTCTGTCTCAATTTCTGTCTCTCTCTGTTTCTCTCTTTGTCTCCCTCTCTCTCTGTCTGTCTCTCTCTATGTCTCTCTCTGTCTCTCTATGTATGTCTCTTTCTGTCTCTCTCTGTCGCTCTCTGTCTTTCTCTGTCTCGCTCTGTCTCTCTCTCTTTGTCTCTTTTCTGTCTCTGTCTGTCTCTCTCTCTGTCTCTCACTGTCTCTCTCTCTGTCTTTCTTTGTCTCTCTCTGCATTTCTACGTCTCTCTACGTCTCTCTCTCTCTCTGTATCTCTCTGTCTCTTTTTGTCTCTCTCTGTCTCTCTCAGTCTCTCTCTCTGTCTCTCTCTGTCTCTCTCTCTGTCGCTCTCTGTCTCTCTCTATGTCTCTCTCTATCCCTATCTCTGTCTCTCTCTGTCTCTATCTGTCTCTCTCTCTCGGTGTCTCTCTCTGCTCTCTCTCTGTCTCTCTCTGTGTCTCTGTCTTTCTCTTTCTCTCTATCTGTCTCTATTTATTTCTCTCTCTGTCTCTCTCTCTGTCTCTCCCTGTCTCTCTCTGACTCTTTGTCTCTCTATGTCTCTCTCTGTCTCTTTCTGTCTCTGTCTCAATCTCTGTCTCTCTCTGTTTCTCTATTTGTCTCTCTCTGTCTCTCTCTGTCTCTCTCTATATCTCTCTCTGTCTCTCTCTGTAGGTCTCTTTCTGTCTCTCTCTGTCGCTCTCTGTCTTTCTCTGTCTCTCTCTGTCTCTCTCTCTTTGTCTCTTTTCTGTCTCTGTCTGTTTCTCTCTCTGTCTCTCTCTGTCTCTCTCTGTCTTTCTTTGTTTCTCTCTGTATTTCTATGTCTCTCTATTTCTCTCTATATATATCTTTCTATCTCTCTTTGTCTCTCTTTGTCTCTCTCTGTCTCTCTCTGTCTCTCTCTCTGACTCTCTCTGTCTCTCTCTCTGTCGCTCTCTGTCTCTCTCTATGTCTCTCTCTATCCCTATCTCTGTCTCTCTCGGTCTCTCTGTCTCTCTCTGTCTCTCTCTGTGTCTCTGTCTCTCTCTCTGTATCTCTCTGTCTAGCTCTGTCTCTCTCTGTGTCTCCCTGTGTCTCCCTCTCTATCTCTATCTCTCTCTGTCTCTCTCTGTTTCTCTCTCTGTCTCTCTCTGTCTCTCTCTGTCTCTCTCTGTCTCTCTCTGTCTATCTCTGTCTCTATCTATGTCTCTCTCTGTCTCTCTCTGTCTCTCCCTGTCTCTCTCTGTCTCTCTGTCTCTCTCTTTCTCTCTCTCTGTCTCTCTCTGTCTCTATCTATGTCTCTCTCTGTCTCTCTCTGTCTCTCCCTGTCTCTCTCTGTCTCTCTGTCTCTCAATGTCTCTCTCTGTCTCTCTCTGTATCTCTCTGTCTAGCTCTGTCTCTCTCTGTGTCTCCCTGTGTCTCCCTCTCTATCTCTGTCTCTCTCTGTTTCTCTCTCTGTCTCTCTCTGTCTCTCTCTCTCTGTTTCTCTCTCTGTCTCTCTCTCTGTCTCTCTCTTTCTCTCTTTGTCTCTCTCTGTCTCTCTGTCTCTCTGTCTCTCTCTCTGTGTCTCTCTCTGTTTCTCTCTGTCTGTCTCTGTGTCTCTGTCTCTCTCTGTCTCTCTCTCTGTCACTCTCTGTCTCTCTCTATGTCTCTCTCTATCCTTATCTCTGTCTCTCTCGTTTTCACTCTGTATCTCTCTGTCTCTCTCTGTGTCTCTCTCTGTCTCTCTCTCTCTCTGTCTCACTCTCTGTGTCTCTCTCTGTTTCTCTCTGTCTGTCTCTGTGTCTTTGTCTCTCTCTTTCTCTCTCTCTGTCTCTCTCTGTCTCTATCTATGTCTTTCTCTGTCTCTCTCTCTGTCTCTCCCTGTCTCTCTCTGTCTCTCAATGTCGCTCTCTGTCTCTCTCTCTGTAGCTCTCTGTCTAGCTCTGTCTCTCTCTGTGTCTCCCTGTGTCTCCCTCTCTATCTCTGTCTCTCTCTGTTTCACTCTCTGTCTCTCTCTGTCTCTCTCTGTCTCTCTCTGTCTCTCTCTGTCTCTCTCTCTGTCTCTCTGTTTCTCTCTCTGTCTCTAACTGTCTCTCTCTGTCTCTCTCTCTGTCTCTCTCTGTCTCTTTCTCTGTCTCTCTTTCTGTCTCACTCAGTCTATCTCACTCTGTCTCTATCTCTCTCTGTTTCTGTCTCTCTCTTTCTCTCTTTCTGTCTCTCTCACTCTCTATGTCTCTCTCTGTCTCTCTTTCTGTCTCTCTCTATCCCTATCTCTGTCTCTCTCTGTCTCTTTTTCTGTCTCTCTCACTATCTCTCTGTCTTACTCTCTGTCTCTCTCTGTGTCTCTCTCTGTCTCTCTCTATCTTTCTCTGTCTCTTTCTCTCTCTCTCTCTGTCTTTCTGTCTCTCTCTTTGTCTCTCTGTGTCTCTTTCTGTCTCTCTCTGTATCTTTCTGTCTCTCTCTGTCTCTTTCTGTCTCTCTCTGTCTCAATTTCTGTCTCTCTCTGTTTCTCTCTTTGTCTCCCTCTGTCTCTGTCTGTCTCTCTCTATGTCTCTCTCTGTCTCTCTATGTCTCTCTATGTATGTCTCTTTCTGTCTCTCTCTGTCGCTCTCTGTTATCTCTGTCTCTCTCTGTCTCTCTCTCTTTGTCTCTTTTCTGTCTCTGTCTGTCTCTCTCTCTGTCTCTCACTGTCTCTCTCTCTGTCTTTCTTTGTCTCTCTCTGTATTTCTATGTCTCTCTACGTCTCTCTCTCTCTGTATCTCTCTGTCTCTCTTTGTCTCTCTGACTCTCTCTGTCTCTCTCAGTCTCTCTCTCTGTCTCTCTCTGTCTCTCTCTCTGTCGCTCTCTGTCTCTCTCTATGTCTCTCTCTATCCCTATCTCTGTCTCTCTCTGTCTCTATCTGTCTCTCTCTCTCTGTGTCTCTCTCTGTGTCTCTCTCTGCTCTCTCTCTGTCTCTCTCTGTGTCTCTGTCTCTCTCTTTCTCTCTCTCTGTCTCTCTCTGTCTCTATTTATTTCTCTCTCTGTCTCTCTCTGTCTCTCCCTGTCTCTCTCTGACTCTTTGTCTCTCTATGTCTCTCTCTGTCTCTTTCTGTCACTCTCTGTCTCAATCTCTGTCTCTCTATGTTTCTCTATTTGTCTCTCTCTGTCTCTCTCTGTCTCTCTCTATATCTCTCTCTGTCTCTCTTTGTCTCTCTCTGTAGGTCTCTTTCTGTCTCTCTCTGTCGCTCTCTGTCTTTCTCTGTCTCTCTCTGTCTCTCTCTCTTTGTCTCTTTTCTGTCTCTGTCTGTTTCTCTCTCTGTCTCTCTCTGTCTTTCTTTGTTTCTCTCTGTATTTCTATGTCTCTCTATTTCTCTCTCTATATATCTTTCTGTCTCTCTTTGTCTCTCTTTGTCTCTCTCTGTCTCTCTCTGTCTCAATCTGTCTCTCTCTGTCTCTCTCTCTGTCGCTCTCTGTCTCTCTCTATGTCTCTCTCTATCCATATCTCTGTCTCTCTCGGTCTCTCTGTCTCTCTCTGTCTCTCTCTGTGTCTCTCTCTGTCTCTCTCTCTGTATCTCTCTGTCTAGCTCTGTCTCTCTCTGTGTCTCCCTGTGTCTCCCTCTCTATCTCTATCTCTCTCTGTCTCTCTCTGTTTCTCTCTCTGTCTCTCTCTGTCTCTCTCTGTCTCTCTCTGTCTCTCTCTGTCTCTCTCTCTGTCTCTCTCTGTCTCTATCTATGTCTCTCTCTGTCTCTCTCTGTCTCTCCCTGTCTCTCTCTGTCTCTCTGTTTCCCTCTTTCTCTCTCTCTGTCTCTCTCTGTCTCTATCTATGTCTCTCTCTGTCTCTCTCTGTCTCTCCCTGTCTCTCTCTGTCTCTCTGTCTCTCAATGTCTCTCTCTGTCTCTCTCTGTATCTCTCTGTCTAGCTCTGTCTCTCTCTGTGTCTCCCTGTGTCTCCCTCTCTATCTCTGTCTCTCTCTGTTTCTCTCTCTGTCTCTCTCTGTCTCTCTCTGTCTCTCTCTCTCTGTCTCTCTCTCTGTCTCTCTCTTTCTCTCTTTGTCTCTCTCTGTCTCTCTGTCTCTCTCTCTGTGTCTCTCTCTGTTTCTCTCTGTCTGTCTCTGTGTCTCTGTCTCTCTCTGTCTCTCTCTCTGTCACTCTCTGTCTCTCTCTATGTCTCTCTCTATCCCTATCTCTGTCTCTCTCGTTTTCACTCTGTATCTCTCTGTCTCTCTCTGTGTCTCTCTCTGTCTTTCTCTCTGTCTCTCTCTCTGTGTCTCTCTCTGTCTCTGTCTCTGTCTGTCTCTGTGTCTCTGTCTCTCTCTTTCTCTCTCTCTGTCTCTCTCTGTCTCTATCTATGTCTCTCTCTGTCTCTCTCTCTGTCTCTCCCTGTCTCTCTCTGTCTCTCTGTCTCTCAATGACTCTCTCTGTCTCTCTCTCTGTATCTCTCTGTCTAGCTCTGTCTCTCTCTGTGTCTCCCTGTGTCTCCCTATTTATCTCTGTCTCTCTCGGTTTCTCTCTCTGTCTCTCTCTGTCTCTCTCTGTCTATCTTTGTCTCTCTCTGTATTTCTATGTCTCTCTATGTCTCTCTCTCTGTATCTCTTTGTCTCTCTCTGTCTCTCACGGGCTCTCTCTGTCTCTCTTGGTCTCTCTCTCTGTCTCTCTCTGTCTCTCTATCTGTCGCTCTCTGTATCTCTCTATGTCTCTCTCTATCCCTATCTCTGTCACTCTCTGTCTCTCTCTGTCTCTCTGTGTCTCTCTCTGCTCTCTCTCTGTCTCTCTCTGTGTCTCTGTCTCTCTCTTTCTCTCTCTCTGTCTCTCTCTGTCTCTATTTATGTCTCTCTCTGTCTCTCTCTCTGTCTCTCCCTGTCTCTCTCTGTCTCTTTGTCTCTCTATGTCTCTCTCTGTCTCTTTCTGTCTCTCTCTGTCTCAATCTCTGTCTCTCTCTGTTTCTCTATTTGTCTCTCTCTGTCTCTCTCTATATCTCTCTCTGTCTCTCTTTGTCTCTCTCTGTAGGTCTCTTTCTGTCTCTCTCTGTCGCTCTCTTTCTTTCTCTGTCTCTCTCTGTCTCTCTCTCTTTGTCTCTTTTCTGTCTCTGTCTGTTTCTCTCTCTGCTCTCTCTCGGTCTCTCTCTCTGTGTCTCTGTCTCTCTCTTTCTCTCTCTCTGTCTCTCTCTGTCTCTATTTATGTCTCTCTCTGTCTCTCTCTCTGTCTCTCCCTGTCTCTCTCTGTCTCTTTGTCTCTCTATGTCTCTCTCTGTCTCTTTCTGTCTCTCTCTGTCTCAATCACTGTCTCTCTCTGTTTTTCTATTTGTCTCTCTCTGTCTCTCTCTATATCTCTCTCTGTCTCTCTTTGTCTCTCTCTTTAGGTCTCTTTCTGTCTCTATCTGTTGCTCTCTGTCTTTCTCTGTCTCTCTCTGTCTCTCTCTCTTTGTCTATTTTCTGTCTCTGTCTGTTTCTCTCTCTGTCTCTCTGTCTTTCTTTGTTTCTCTCTGTATTTCTATGTCTCTCTATTTCTCTCTCTCTATATCTTTCTGTCTCTCTTTGTCTCTTTTTGTCTCTCTCTTTCTCTCTCTGTCTCTCTCTCTGTCTTTCTCTGTTTCTCTCTCTGTCGCTCTCTGTCTCTCTCTATGTCTCTCTCCATCCCTATCTCTGTCTCTCTCGGTCTCTCTGTCTCTCTCTGTCTCTCTCTTTGTCTCTCTCTGTCTCTCTGTCTCTCTATGTCTCTCTCTGTATCTCTCTGTCTCTCTTTGTCTCTCTCTGTCTCTCTCGGTCTCTCTCTGTCTCTCTCGGTCTCTCTCTCTGTCTCTCTCTCTGTCGCTCTGTCTCTCTCTATGTCTCCCTCTATCCCTATCTCTGTCTCTCTCAGTCTCACTTTGTCTCTCTCTTTCTCTCTCTGTTTCTCTCTCTGTCTCTCTCTCTGTGTCTCTATCTGTCTCTCTCTCTGTCTGTCTCTGTGTCTCTGTCTCTCTCTTTCTCTCTCTCTGTCTCTCTCTGTCTCTATCTATGTCTCTCTCTGTCTCTCTCTCTCTGTCTCTCTCTGTCTCTCTCTCTCTGTCGCTCTCTGTCTCTCTCTATGTCTCTCTCTATCCCTATCTCTGTCTCTCTCTGTCTCTTGGTGTCTCTCTCTGTCTCTCTCTGCTCTCTCTCGGTCTCTCTCACTGTGTCTCTGTCTCTCTCTTTCTCTCTCTCTGTCTCTCTCTGTCTCTATTTATGTCTCTCTCTGTCTCTCTCTCTGTCTCTCCCTGTCTCTCTCTGTCTCTTTGTCTCTCTATGTCTCTCTCTGTCTCTTTCTGTCTCTCTCTGTCTCAATCACTGTCTCTCTCTGTTTTTCTATTTGTCTCTCTCTGTCTCTCTCTATATCTCTCTCTGTCTCTCTTTGTCTCTCTCTTTAGGTCTCTTTCTGTCTCTATCTGTTGCTCTCTGTCTTTCTCTGTCTCTCTCTGTCTCTCTCTCTTTGTCTATTTTCTGTCTCTGTCTGTTTCTCTCTCTGTCTCTCTCTGTCTCTCTCTGTCTTTCTTTGTTACTCTCTGTATTTCTATGTCTCTCTATTTCTCTCTCTCTTTCGCTCTCTGTCTCTCTCTATGTCTCTCTCTATCCCTATCTCTGTCTCTCTCGGTCTCACATTGTCTCTCTCTGTCTCTCTCTGTGTCTCTCTCTGTCTCTCTCTCTCTCTGTCTCACTCTCTGTGTCTCTCTCTGTTTCTCTCTGTCTGTCTCTGTGTCTCTGTCTCTCTCTTTCTCTCTCTCTGTCTCTCTCTGTCTCTATCTATGTCTTTCTCTGTCTCTCTCTCTGTCTCTCCCTGTCTCTCTCTGTCTCTCAATGTCTCTCTCTGTCTCTCTCTCTGTAGCTCTCTGTCTAGCTCTGTCTCTCTCTGTGTCTCCCTGTGTCTCCCTCTCTATCTCTGTCTCTCTCTGTTTCACTCTCTGTCTCTCTCTGTCTCTCTCTGTCTCTCTCTGTCTCTCTCTGTCTCTCTCTCTGTCTCTCTGTTTCTCTCTCTGTCTCTCTCTGTCTCTCTCTCTGTCTCTCTCTGTCTCTTTCTCTGTCTCTCTTTCTGTCTCACTCAGTCTATCTCACTCTGTCTCTATCTCTCTCTGTCTCTGTCTCTCTCTTTCTCTCTTTCTGTCTCTCTCACTCTCTATGTCTCTCTCTGTCTCTCTTTCTGTCTCTCTCTATCCCTATCTCTGTCTCTCTCTGCCTCTTTTTCTGTCTCTCTCACTCTCTCTCTGTCTTACTCTCTGTCTCTCTCTGTGTCTCTCTCTGTCTCTCTCTATCTTTCTCTGTCTCTTTCTCTCTCTCTCTCTGTCTCTCTGTCTCTCTCTTTGTCTCTCTGTGTCCTTTCTGTCATTCTCTGTCTCTTTCTGTCTCTCTCTGTCTCTTTCTGTCTCTCTGTCTCAATTTCTGTCTCTCTCTGTTTCTCTCTTTGTCTCCCTCTGTCTCTGTCTGTCTCTCTCTATGTCTCTCTCTGTCTCTCTATGTCTCTCTATGATTGTCTCTTTCTGTCTCTCTCTGTCGCTCTCTGTTATCTCTGTCTCTCTCTGTCTCTCTCTCTTTGTCTCTTTTCTGTCTCTGTCTCTCTCTCTGTCTCTCACTGTCTCTCTCTCTGTCTTTCTTTGTCTCTCTCTGTATTTCTATATCTCTCTACGTCTCTCTCTCTCTGTATCTCTCAGTCTCTCTTTGTCTCTCTGACTCTCTCTGTCTCTCTCAGTCTCTCTCTCTGTCTCTCTCTGTCTCTCTCTCTGTCGCTCTCTGTCTCTCTCTATGTCTCTCTCTATCCCTATCTCTGTCTCTCTCTGTCTCTATCTGTCTCTCTCTCTCTGTGTCTCTCTCTGTGTCTCTCTCTGCTCTCTCTCTGTCTCTCTCTGTGTCTCTGTCTCTCTCTTTCTCTCTCTCTGTCTCTCTCTGTCTCTATTTATTTCTCTCTCTGTCTCTCTCTGTCTCTCCCTGTCTCTCTCTGACTCTTTGTCTCTCTATGTCTCTCTTTGTCTCTTTCTGTCACTCTCTGTCTCAATCTCTGTCTCTCTCTGTTTCTCTATTTGTCTCTCTCTGTCTCTCTCTGTCTCTCTCTATATCTCTCTCTGTCTCTCTTTGTCTCTCTCTGTAGTTCTCTTTCTGTCTCTCTCTGTCGCTCTCTGTCTTTCTCTGTCTCTCTCTGTCTCTCTCTCTTTGTCTCCTTTCTGTCTCTGTCTGTTTCTCTCTCTGTCTCTCTCTGTCTCTCTCTGTCTTTCTTTGTTTCTCTCTGTATTTCTATGTCTCTCTATTTCTCTCTCTATATATCTTTCTGTCTCTCTTTGTCTCTCTTTGTCTCTCTCTGTCTCTCTCTGTCTCTCTCTCTGTCTCTCTCTGTCTCTCTCTCTGTCGCTCTCTGTCTCTCTCTATGTATCTCTCTATCCATATCTCTGTCTCTCTCGGTCTCTCTGTCTCTCTCTGTCTCTCTCTGTGTCTCTCTCTGTCTCTCACTCTGTATCTCTCTGTCTAGCTCTGTCTCTCTCTGTGTCTCCCTGTGTCTCCCTCTCTATCTCTATCTCTCTCTGTCACTCTCTGTTTCTCTCTCTGTCTCTCTCTGTCTCTCTCTGTCTCTCTCTGTCTCTCTCTGTCTCTCTCTCTGTCTCTCTCTGTCTCTATCTATGTCTCTCTCTGTCTCTCTCTGTCTCTCCCTGTCTCTCTCTGTCTCTCTGTTTCCCTCTTTCTCTCTCTCTGTCTCTCTCTGTCTCTATCTATGTCTCTCTCTGTCTCTCTCTGTCTCTCCCTGTCTCTCTCTGTCTCTCTGTCTCTCAATGTCTCTCTCTGTCTCTCTCTGTATCTCTCTGTCTAGCTCTGTCTCTCTCTGTGTCTCCCTGTGTCTCCCTCTCTATCTCTGTCTCTCTCTGTTTCTCTCTGTGTCTCTCTCTGTCTCTCTCTGTCTCTCTCTCTCTGTCTCTCTCTCTGTCTCTCTCTTTCTCTCTTTGTCTCTCTCTGTCTCTCTGTCTCTCTGTCTCTCTCTCTGTGTCTCTCTCTGTTTCTCTCTGTCTGTCTCTGTGTCTCTGTCTCTCTCTGTCTATCTCTCTGTCACTCTCTGTCTCTCTCTATGTCTCTCTCTATCCCTATCTCTGTCTCTCTCGTTTTCACTCTGTATCTCTCTGTCTCTCTCTGTGTCTCTCTCTGTCTTTCTCTCTGTCTCTCTCTCTGTGTCTCTCTCTGTCTCTGTCTCTGTCTGTCTCTGTGTCTCTGTCTCTCTCTTTCTCTCTCTCTGTCTCTCTCTGTCTCTATCTATGTCTCTCTCTGTCTCTCTCTCTGTCTCTCCCTGTCTCTCTCTGTCTCTCTGTCTCTCAATGACTCTCTCTGTCTCTCTCTCTGTATCTCTCTGTCTAGCTCTGTCTCTCTCTGTGTCTCCCTGTGTCTCCCTATTTATCTCTGTCTCTCTCGGTTTCTCTCTCTGTCTCTCTCTGTCTCTCTCTGTCTATCTTTGTCTCTCTCTGTATTTCTATGTCTCTCTATGTCTCTCTCTCTGTATCTCTCTGTCTCTCTTTGTCTCTCTCTGTCTCTCACGGGCTCTCTCTGTCTCTCTCAGTCTCTCTCTCTGTCTCTCTCTGTCTCTCTATCTGTCGCTCTCTGTATCTCTCTATGTCTCTCTCTATCCCTATCTCTGTCACTCTCTGTCTCTCTCTGTCTCTCTGTGTCTCTCTCTGCTCTCTCTCTGTCTCTCTCTGTGTCTCTGTCTCTCTCTTTCTCTCTCTCTGTCTCTCTCTGTCTCTATTTATGTCTCTCTCTGTCTCTCTCTCTGTCGCTCTCTGTCTCTCTCTGTCTCTTTGTCTCTCTATGTCTCTCTCTGTCTCTTTCTGTCTCTCTCTGTCTCAATCTCTGTCTCTCTCTGTTTCTCTATTTGTCTCTCTCTGTCTCTCTCTATATCTCTCTCTGTCTCTCTTTGTCTCTCTCTGTAGGTCTCTTTCTGTCTCTCTCTGTCGCTCTCTGTCTTTCTCTGTCTCTCTCTGTCTCTCTCTCTTTGTCTCTTTTCTGTCTCTGTCTGTTTCTCTCTCTGTCTCTCTCTGTCTCTCTCTGTCTTTCTTTGTTTCTCTCTGTATTTCTATGTCTCTCTATTTCTCTCTCTCTCTATCTTTCTGTCTCTCTTTGTCTCTTTTTGTCTCTCTCTTTCTCTCTCTGTCTCTCTCTCTGTCTTTCTCTGTTTCTCTCTCTGTCGCTCTCTGTCTCTCTCTATGTCTCTCTCCATCCCTATCTCTGTCTCTCTCGGTCTCTCTGTCTCTCTCTGTCTCTGTCTTTGTCTCTCTCTGTCTCTCTGTCTCTCTATGTCTCTCTCTCTGTATCTCTCTGTCTCTCTTTGTCTCTCTCTGTCTTTCTCGGTCTCTCTCTGTCTCTCTCGGTCTCTCTCTCTGTCTCTCTCTCTGTCGCTCTGTCTCTCTCTATGTCTCCCTCTATCCCTATCTCTGTCTCTCTCAGTCTCACTTTGTCTCTCTCTTTCTCTCTCTGTTTCTCTCTCTGTCTCTCTCTCTGTGTCTCTCTCTGTCTCTCTCTCTGTCTGTCTCTGTGTCTCTGTCTCTCTCTTTCTCTCTCTGTCTCTCTCTGTCTCTATCTATGTCTCTCTCTGTCTCTCTCTCTCTGTCTCTCTCTGTCTCTCTCTCTGTCGCTCTCTGTCTCTCTCTATGTCTCTCTCTATCCCTATCTCTGTCTCTCTCTGTCTCTCTCTGTCTCTTGGTGTCTCTCTCTGTCTCTCTCTGCTCTCTCTCGGTCTCTCTCTCTGTGTCTCTGTCTCTCTCTTTCTCTCTCTCTGTCTCTCTCTGTCTCTATTTATGTCTCTCTCTGTCTCTCTCTCTGTCGCTCTCTGTCTCTCTCTGTCTCTTTGTCTCTCTATGTCTCTCTCTGTCTCTTTCTGTCTCTCTCTGTCTCAATCACTGTCTCTCTCTGTTTTTCTATTTGTCTCTCTCTGTCTCTCTCTATATCTCTCTCTGTCTCTCTTTGTCTCTCTCTTTAGGTCTCTTTCTGTCTCTATCTGTTGCTCTCTGTCTTTCTCTGTCTCTCTCTGTCTCTCTCTCTTTGTCTATTTTCTGTCTCTGTCTGTTTCTCTCTCTGTCTCTCTCTGTCTCTCTCTGTCTTTCTTTGTTACTCTCTGTATTTCTATATCTCTCTATTTCTCTCTCTCTATCTTTCTGTCTCTCTTTGTCTCTCTTTGTCTCTCTCTGTCTCTCTCTGTCTCTTTCTCTGCCTCTCTCTGTCTCTCTCTCTGTCGCTCTCTGTCTCTCTCTATGTCTTTCTCTAATCCTATCTCTGTCTCTCTCGGTTTCACTCTGTCTCTCTCTGTGTCTCTCTCTGTCTTTCTCTCTGTCTCTCTCTCTGTGTCTCTCTCTGTCTCTGTCTCTGTCTGTCTCTGTGTCTCTGTCTCTCTCTTTCTCTCTCTCTGTCTCTCTCTGTCTCTATCTATGTCTCTCTCTGTCTCTCTCTCTCTGTCTCTCCCTGTCTCTCTCTGTCTCTCTGTCTCTCAATGACTCTCTCTGTTTCTCTCTCTGTATCTCTCTGTCTCGCTCTGTCTCACTCTGTGTCTCCCTGTGTCTCCCTATTTATCTCTGTCTCTCTCGGTTTCTCTCTCTGTCTCTCTCTGTCTCTCTCTCTTTCACTCTCTGTCTCTCTCTATGTCTCTCTATCCCTATCTCTGTCTCTCTCGGTCTCACTCTGTCTCTCTCTGTCTCTCTCTCTGTCTCTCCCTGTCTCTCTCTGTCTCTCAATATCTCTCTCTGTCTCTCTCTCTGTATCTCTCTGTCTAGCTCTGTCTCTCTCTGTGTCTCTCTGTGTCTCCCTCTCTATCTCTGTCTCTCTCTGTCTCTTTCTCTGTCTCTCTTTCTGTCTCACTCAGTCTATCTCACTCTGTCTCTATCTCTCTCTGTCTCTGTCTCTCTCTTTCTCTCTTTCTGTCTCTCTCACTCTCTATGTCTCTCTCTGTCTCTCTTTCTGTCTCTCTCTATCCCTATCTCTGTCTCTCTCTGTCTCTTTTTCTGTCTCTCTCACTCTCTCTCTGTCTTACTCTCTGTCTCTCTCTGTGTCTCTCTCTGTCTCTCTCTATCTTTCTCTGTCTCTTTCTCTCTCTCTCTCTGTCTCTCTCGTTGTCTCTCTGTGTCTCTTTCTGTCTCTCTCTGTCTCTTTCTGTCTCTCTCTGTCTCTTTCTGTCTCTCTCTGTCTCAATTTCTGTCTCTCTCTGTTTCTCTCTTTGTCTCCCTCTGTCTCTGTCTGTCTCTCTCTATGTCTCTCTCTGTCTCTCTATGTCTCTCTATGTATGTCTCTTTCTGTCTCTCTCTGTCGCTCTCTGTCTTTCTCTGTCTCTCTCTGTCTCTCTCTCTTTGTCTCTTTTCTGTCTCTGTCTGTCTCTCTCTCTGTCTCTCTCTGTCTTTCTTTGTCTCTCTCTGTATTTCTATGTCTCTCTCTCTGTATCACTCTGTCTCTCTTTGTCTCTCTCTGTCTCTCTCTGTGTCTCTGTCTCTCTCTTTCTCTCTCTCTGTCTCTCTCTGTCTCTATTTATTTCTCTCTCTGTCTCTCCCTGTCTCTCTCTGTCTCTTTGTCTCTCTATGTCTCTCTCTGTCTCTTTCTGTCTCTCTCTGTCTCAATCTCTGTCTATCTCTGTTTCTCTATTTGACTCTCTCTGTCTCTCTCTGTCTCTCTCTATATCTCTCTCTGTCTCTCTTTGTCTCTCTCTGTAGGTCTCTTTCTGTCTCTCTCTGTCGCTCTCTGTCTTTCTCTGTCTCTCTCTCTTTGTCTCTTTTCTATCTCTGTCTGTTTCTCTCTCTGTCTCTCTCTGTCTCTCTCTGTCTTTCTTTGTTTCTCTCTGTATTTCTATGTCTCTCTATTTCTCTCTATATATATTTCTGTCTCTCTTTGTCTCTCTTTGTCTCTATCTCTCTCTGTCTCTCTCTCTGTCTCTCTCTGTCTCTCTCTCTGTCGCTCTCTCTCTCTCTCTATGTCTCTCTCTATCCCTATCTCTGTCTCTCTCGGTCTCTCTGTCTCTCTCTGTCTCTCTCTGTGTCTCTTTCTGTCTCTCTGTCTCTTTATGTCTCTCTCTGTCTCTCTCTCTGTATCTCTCTGTCTAGCTCTGTCTCTCTCTGTGTCTCCCTGTGTCTCCCTCTCTATCTCTGTCTCTCTCTGTCTCTCTCTGTTTCTCTCTCTGTCTCTCTCTGTCTCTGTCTCTCTCTGTATCTCTCTGTGTCTCTCTCTGTTTCTCTCTCTGTCTCTCTCTGTGTCTCTCTCTCTGTCTCTCTCTGTGTCTCTGTCTCTCTCTTTCTCTCATTCTGTCTCTCTCTGTCTCTATCTATGTCTCTCTCTGTCTCTCTCTCTGTCTCTCCATGTCTCTCTCTGTCTCTCTGTCTCTCAATGTCTCTCTCTGTCTCTCTCTCTGTATCTCTCTGTCTAGCTCTGTCTCTCTCTGTGTCTCCCTGTGTCTCCCTCTCTATCTCTGTCTCTCTCTGTTTCTCTCTCTGTCTCTCTCTGTCTCTCTCTCTGACTCTCTCTCTCTCTGTCTCTCTCGGTCTCTCTCTGTTGCTCTCTGTCTTTCTCTGTCTCTCTCTCTCTCTCTCGCTCTCTTTGTCTCTTTTCTGTCTCTGTCTGTCTCTCTCTCTGTTTTTCTCTGTCTTTCTTCTGTCTTTCTTTGTCTCTCTCTGTATTTCTATGTCTCTCTATGTCTCTCTCTCTGTATCTCTCTGTCTCTCTTTGTCTCTCTCTGTCTCTCTCGGTCTCTCTCTGTCTCTATCGGTCTCTCTCTCTGTCTCTCTCTGTCTCTCTATCTGTCGCTCTCTGTCTCTCTCTATGTCTCCTCTCTATCTCTATCTCTGTCACTCTCTGTCTCTCTCTGTCTCTCTCTGTCTCTCTGTTTCTCTCTCTGTGTCTCTCTCTGCTCTCTCTCTGTCTCTCTCTGTGTCTCTGTCTCTCTCTTTCTCTCTCTCTGTCTCTCTCTGTCTCTATTTATGTCTCTCTCTGTCTCTCTCTCTGTCTCTCCCTGTCTCTCTCTGTCTCTTTGTCTCTCTATGTCTCTCTCTGTCTCTTTCTGTCTCTCTCTGTCTCAATCTCTGTCTCTCTCTGTTTCTCTATTTGTCTCTCTCTGTCTCTCTCTATATCTCTCTCTGTCTCTCTTTGTCTCTCTCTGTAGGTCTCTTTCTGTCTCTCTCTGTCGCTCTCTGTCTTTCTCTGTCTCTCTCTCTTTGTCTCTTTTCTGTCTCTGTCTGTTTCTCTCTCTGTCTCTCTCTGTCTTTCTTTGTTTCTCTCTGTATTTCTATGTCTCTCTATTTCTCTCTCTCTCTATCTTTCTGTCTCTCTTTGTCTCTTATTGTCTCTCTCTTTCTCTCTCTGTCTCTCTCTGTCTCTCTATCTGTCGCTCTCTGTCTCTCTCTATGTCTCTCTCCATCCCTATCTCTGTCTCTCTCGGTCTCTCTGTCTCTCTCTGTCTCCCTCTGTCTCTCTCTGTCTCTCTGTCTCTCTCTGTCTCTCTCTGTCTCTCTTTGTCTCTCTTTGTCTCTCTCTGTCTCTCTCGGTCACTCTCTGTTTCTCTCTCTGTCTCTCTCTGTCTCTCTATCTGTCGCTCTCTGTCTCACTCTATGTCTCTCTCCATCCCTATCTCTGTCTCTCTCGGTCTCTCTCTGTTTCTCTCTCTTTCTCTCTCTGTTTCTCTCTCTGTCTCTCTCTCTCTGTCTCTCTGTCTGTCTCTGTGTCTCTGTCTCTCTCTTTCTCTCTCTCTGTCTCTCTCTGTCTCTATTTATGTGTCTCTCATTCTCTCTCTCTCTGTCTCTCTCTGTCTCTCTGTCTCTCAATGTCTCTCTCTGTCTCTCTCTCTGTATCTCTATGTCTAGCTCTGTCTCTCTCTGTGTCTCCCTGTGTCTCCCTCTCTATCTCTGTCTCTCTCTGTCTCTCTCTCTCTGTCTCTCTTTCTCTCTCTCTGTCTCTCTGTTTCTCTCTCTGTTTCTCTCTGTCCCTCTCTGTCTTTATCTCTGTCTCTCTTTCTGTCTCACTCTCTCTATCTCACTCTGTCTCTATCTCTCTCTGTCTCTGTCTCTCTCTTTCTCTCTTTCTGTCTCTCTCACTCTCTATGTCTCTCTCTGTCTCTCTCTCTGTCTCTCTCTATCCATATCTCTGTCTCTCTTTCTGTCTCTGTCACTCTCTCTCTGTCTTACTCTCTGTCTCTCTCTGTGTCTCTCTCTGTTTCTCTCTATCTCTCTCTGTCTCTCTCTGTGTCTCTCTTAGTCTCTCTCTGTCTCTTTCTCTGTCTCTCACTGTATCTCTCTGTCTTTCTCTGTTTCTCTATGTATTTCTATGTCTTTCTATTTCTCTCTATATATATCTTTCAGTCTCTCTTTGTCTCTCTTTGTCTCTCTCTGTCTCTCTCTGTCTCTCTCTCTGTCTCTCTCTGTCTCTCTATCTGTCGCTCTCTGTCTCTCTCTATGTCTCTCTCTATCCCTATCTCTGTCTCTCTCGGTCTCTCTGTCTCTCTCTGTCTCTCTCTGTGTCTCTCTGTGTCTCTCTGTCTCTCTATGTCTCTCTCTGTCTCTCTCTCTGTATCTCTCTGTTTAGCTCTGTCTCTCTCTGTTTCTCCCTGTGTCTCCCTCTCTATCTCTGTCTCTCTCTGTCTCTCTCTGTTTCTCTCTCTGTCTCTCTCTGTCTCTCTCTGTATCTCTCTGTGTCTCTCTCTGTCTCTCTTTATGTCTCTCTCACTCTCTCTATGTCTCTCTCTGTCTCTCTCTGTGTCTCTCTCTGTCTCTCTCTGTGTCTCTCTCTGTCTCACTCTCTGTCTCTCTCTGGGTCTCTCTCTGTCTCTCTCTGTCTCTCTCTCTGTCTCTCCCTGTCTCTCTCTGTCTCTCTGTCTCATTATGTCTCTCTCTGTCTCTCTATGTCTCTCTCTGTATGTCTCTTTATGTCTCTCTCTGTAGCTCTTTGTCTTTCTCTGTCTCTCTCTGTCTCTCTCTCTTTGTCTTTTTTCTGTCTCTGTCTGTCTCTGTCTCTGTCTCTCTCTGGCTCTCTGTCTTTCTTTATCTCTATCTGTATTTCTTTGTCTCTCTATGTTTCTCTCTCTGTATCTCTCTGTCTCTCTCTGTCTCTCTCTGTCTCTCTCTGTCTCTCTCTGTCTCTCTCTGTCTCTCTCTCAGTCGCTCTCTGTCTCTCTCTATGTCTCTCTCTATCCCTATCTCTGTCTCTCTGTGTCTCTCTGCGTCTCTCTCTGTCTCTATCTCTGTCTCCCTCTGTCTCTCTCTTTGTCTCACTCAGTCTATCTCGCTCTGTCTCTGTCTCTCTCTGTCTCTCTCTGTCTCTATCTCTGTCTCTCTCTGTCTCCCTCTTTGTCTCTCCCTGTCTCTCTCTGTCTCTCTGTCTCTCTCTGTCTCTCTCTGTGTCTTTCTTTGCCTCTGTCTCTCTTTGTCTCTCTCTCTGTCTCTCTATGTCTCTCTCTGTATCTCTCTGTCTCCCTCTGTCTCCATCACTGCCTCTCTCTGTCTCACTCTCTCACTTTCTATCTCTCTCACTCTCTCTATGTATCTCTCTGTGTCTCTCTCTGTCTCTCTGTCTCTCTGTCTCTATCTCTGTCTCTTTCTGTCTTTCTCTCTGTCTCACTCAGTCTATCTCACTCTGTCTCTGTATCTCTCTGTCTCTCTCTATGTCTCTCTCTATCCCTATCTCTGTCTCTATCTGTCTCTCTTTCTGTCTCTCTCACTACTCTCTGTCTCTCTCTGTCTCTCTCTTTGTCTCTGTCTCTCTCTCTGTCTCTCTCTTCCTCTCTCTGTGTCTCTCTGTGTCTCTCTCTGTCTCTCTCTGTCCCTTTCTGTCTCTCTCTGTCTCTCTCTGTCTCTCTGTCCCTATCTTTGTCTCTTTCAGTGTCTCTCTGTGTCTCACTCAGTCTATCTCACTCTGACTCTGTCTCTCTCTGTCTCTATCTATGTCTCTCTCTATCCCTATCTCTGTCTCTCTCTGTCTCTCTTTCTGTCTCTCTCACTACTCTCTGTCTCTCTCTGTCTCTCTATATCTCTCTCTGTCTCTTTCTCTGACTCTCTCTGTCTCTCTCTGTCTCTCTCTTTGTCTCTGTCTCTCTCTGTCTCTCTCTTCCTCTCTCTGTGTCTCTCTGTGTCTCTCTCTGTCTCTCTCTGTCTCTTTCTGTCTCTCTCTATCTCTCTCTGTCTCTTTCTGTTTCTCTGTCTCTCTCTGTCTCTATCTGTTTCTCTCTCTTTGTCTCTCTCTGTCTCTCTATGTCTCTCTCTGTGTCTCTCTCTGTCTCTATTTGTGTCTCACTCTCTGTCTCTCTCTTTGTCTCTGTCTCTCTCTTTCTCTCTCTCTGTCTCTCTCTGTCTCTCTCTGTCTCTCTCTCTGTCTCTCTCTGTCTCTCTCTCTGTCTCTCCCTATCTCTCTCTGTCTCTCTTTCTCTCTATTTCTCTCTCTGTCTCTCGCTCTGTATCTTTCTGTCTAGCTCTTTCTCACTCTGTGTCTCCCTGTGTCTCGCTTTTTATCTCTGTCTCCCTCTGTCTCTCTCTGTCTGTCTCTCTGTCTCTCTCTGTCTCTCTCTCTCTGTCTCTCTCTCTGTCTCTCTCTTTCTCTCTCTGTGTCTCTCTCTGTCTCACTCTGTCTCTATCTCTTTCTCTATTTCTGTCTCACTCAGTCTATTTCACTCTCTCTCTGTGTCTCTCTGTCTCTCTGTCTCTCTTTCTGTCTCTCTCACTCTCTCTATGTCTCTCTCTGTCTCTCATTATGTCTCTCTCTATCCCTATATCTGTCTCTCTCTTCCTCTCTCTGGGTCTCTCTCTGTCTCTCTCTATGTCTCTCTTTCTCTTTCTGTCTCTCTCTGTCTCTCTCTGTCTCTCTCTCTTTCTCTCTAAATCTCTCTCTGTATGTCTCTCTCTGTCTCTCTTTGTCTCTCTCTGTCTCTCTCTCTGTCTCTCTATATCTCTCTCTGTATTTCTCTCCCTGTCTCTCTCTGACTCTTTGTCTCTATGTCTCTCTCTGTCTCTTTCTGTCACTCTCTGTCTCAATCTCTGTCTCTCTCTGTTTCTCTCTTTGTCTCTCTCTGTCTCTCTCAGTCTCTCTCTATGTCTCTCTCTATCTCTCTATGTCTCTCTCTGTAGGTCTCTTTCTGTCTCTCTCTCGCTCTCTGTCTTTCTCTATCTCTCTCTGTCTCTCTCTCTTTGTCTCTTTTCTGTCTCTGTCTGTCTCTCTCTCTGTTTCTCTCTGTCTGTCTCTGTCTTTCTTTGTCTCTCTCTGTATTTCTATGTCTCTCTATGTCTCTCTCTCTGTATCTCTCTGTCTCGCTTTGTTTCTCTTTGTCTTTCTCTGTCTCTCTCTGTCTCTCTCTCTGTCTCTCTCTGTCTCTCTATCTATCACTCTCTGTCTCTCTCTATCCCTATCTCTGTCTCTCTCGGTCTCACTCTGTCTCTCTCTGTCTCTCTCTGTGTCTCCCTCTGTCTCTCTCTCTCTGTTTCTCTCTCTGTGTCTCTCTCTGTCTCTCTCTCTGTCTGTCTCTGTGACTCTGTCTCTCTCTTTCTCTCTCTCTGTCTCTATCTTTGTCTCTCTCTGTCTCTATCTCTGTCTCTCCCTGTCTGTCTCTGTCTCTCTGTCTCTCAATGTCTCTCTCTGTCTCTCTCTGTATCTCTCTGTCTAGCTCTGTCTCTCTCTGTGTCTCCCTGTGTCTCCCTCTCTATCTCTGTCTCTCTCTGTTTCTCTCTCTGTCTCTCTCTGTCTCTCTCTGTCTCTCTCTCTCTCTGTATCTCTGTATCTCTCTCTGTCACTCTCTCTCTCTCTGTTTCTCTCTCTGTCTCTCTCTGTCTCTCTCTGTCTCTCTCTCTGTCTCTCTCTGTCTCTATCTCTGTCTCTCTTTCTGTCTCACTCAGTCTATCTCACTCTGTCTCTATCTCTCTCTGTCTCTGTCTCTCTCTTTCTCTCTTTCTGTCTCTCTCACTCTCTATGTCTCTCTCTGTCTCACTCTCGGTCTCTCTCTATCCCTATCTCTGTCTCTCTCTGTCTCTCTTTCTGTCTCTCTCACTCTCTCTGTCTTACTATCTGTCTCTCTCTGTGTCTCTCTCTGTCTCTCTCTATCTCTCTCTGTGTCTTTCTCTATCTCTCTTTGTCTCTCTCTGTCTCTCTCTTTGTCTCTCTGTGTCTCTTTCTGTCTTTCTCTGTCTCTCTCTGTATCTTTCTGTCTCTCTCTGTCTCTTTCTGTCTCTCTCTGTCTCAATTTCTGTCTCTCTCTGTTTCTCTCTTTGTCTCTCTCTGTCTCTCTCTGTCTCTCTCTATGTCTCTCTCTGTCTCTCTATGTCTCTCTCCGTATGTCTCTTTCTGTCTCTCTGTGTCGCTCTCTGTCTTTCTCTGTCTCTCTCTGTCTCTCTCTCTTTGTCTCTTTTCTATCTCTTTATGTCTCTCACTCTGTCTCTCTCTGTCTCTCTCTCTGTCTTTCTTTGTCTCTCTCTCCTTATTTCTATGTCTCTCTATGTCTCTCTCTCTGTATCTCTCTGTCTCTCTTTGTCTCTCTCTGTCTCTCTCTGTCTCTCTCGGTCTCTCTATCTGTCTCTCTCTGTCTCCCTCTCTGTCGCTCTCTGTCTCTCTCTATGTCTCTCTCTATCCCTATCTCTGTCTCTCTATGTCTCTCTCTGTCTCTCTGTGTCTCTCTCTGTCTCTCTCTGCTCTCTCTCTGTCTCTCTCTGTGTCTCTGACTCTCTCTTTCTCTCTCTCTGTCTCTCTCTGTCTCTATTTATGTCTCTCTCTGTCTCTGTCTCTCCCTGTCTCTCTCTGTCTCAATCACTGTCTCTCTGTTTTTCTATTTGTCTCTCTCTGTCTCTCTCTATATCTCTCTCTGTCTCTCTTTGTCTCTCTCTTTAGGTCTCTTTCTGTTTCTATCTGTTGCTCTCTGTCTTTCTCTGTCTCTCTCTGTCTCTCTCTCTTTGTCTCTTTTCTGTCTCTGTCTGTTTCTCTCTCTGTCTCTCTCTGTCTCTCTCTGTCTTTCTTTGTTTCTCTCTGTATTTCTATGTCTCTCTATTTCTATCTCTCTCTATCTTTCTGTCTCTCTTTGTCTCTCTATGTCTCTCTCTGTCTCTCTCTGTCTCTCTCTCTGTCTCTCTCTGTCTCTCTCTCTGTTGCTCTCTGTCTCTCTCTATGTCTCTCTCTATCCCTATCTCTGTCTCTCTCGGTTTCACTCTGTCTCTCTCTGTCTCTCTCTGTGTCTCTCTCTGTCTTTCTCTCTGTCTCTCTCTCTGTGTCTCTCTCTGTCTCGGTCTCTGTCTGTCTCTGTGTCTCTGTCTCTCTCTTTCTCTCTCTCTGTCTCTCTCTGTCTCTCTTTGTGTCTCTCTCTGTCTTTCTCTCTGTCTCTCTCTCTGTGTGTCTCTCTCTCTGT
Source organism: Mus caroli (assembly GCF_978045245.1). Lineage (NCBI taxonomy): Eukaryota > Metazoa > Chordata > Mammalia > Rodentia > Muridae > Mus > Mus caroli. The sequence continues at coordinate 6,612,022 of NW_028227276.1, forward strand.
CTCTGTCTGTCTCTGTGTCTCTGTCTCTCTCTTTCTCTCTCTCTGTCTCTCTCTGTCTCTATGTCTCTCTCTGTCTCTCTCCCTGTCTCTCCCTGTCTCTCTCTGTCTCTCTGTCTCTCAATGACTCTCTCTGTCTCTCTCTGTATCTCTCTGTCTAGCTCTGTCTCTCTCTGTGTCTCCCTGTGTCTCCCTATCTATCTCTGTCTCTCTCGGTTTCTCTCTCTGTCTCTCTCTGTCTCTCTCTCTTTCGCTCTCTGTCTCTCTCTATGTCTCTCTCTATCCCTATCTCTGTCTCTCTCGGTCTCACTCCGTCTCTCTCTGTCTCTCTCTGTGTCTCTCTCTGTCTCTCTCTCTCTCTGTCTCACTCTCTGTGTCTCTCTCTGTTTCTCTCTGTCTGTCTCTGTGTCTCTGTCTCTCTCTTTCTCTCTCTCTGTCTCTATCTATGTCTCTCTCTGTCTCTCTCTCTGTCTCTCCCTTTCTCTCTCTGTCTCTCAATGTCTCTCACTGATTCTCTCTCTGTATCTCTCTGTCTAGCTCTGTCTCTCTCTGTGTCTCCCTGTGCCTCCCTCTCTATCTCTGTCTCTCTCTGTTTCTCTCTCTGTCTCTCTCTGTCTCTCTCTGTCTCTCTCTCTGTCTCTCTGTTTCTCTCTCTGTCTCTCTCTTTCTCTCTCTGTCTCTCTCTCTGTCTCTCTCTGTCTCTTTCTCTGTCTCTCTTTCTGTCTCACTCAGTCTATCTCTCTCTGTCTCTATCTCTCTCTGTCTCTGTCTCTCTCTTTCTCTCTTTCTGTCTCTCTCACTCTCTATGTCTCTCTCTGTCTCTCTTTCTGTCTCTCTCTATCCCTATCTCTGTATCTCTCTGTCTCTTTTTCTGTCTCTCTCACTCTCTCTCTGTCTTACTCTCTGTCTCTTTCTGTGTCTCTCTCTGTCTCTCTCTATCTTTCTCTGTCTCTTTCTCTCTCTCTCTCTGTCTCTCTCTTTGTCTCTCTGTGTCTCTTTCTGTCTCTCTCTGTCTCTGTCTGTTTCTCTCTGTCTCTCTCTCTCTTTCTTTGTTTCTATCTGTATTTCTATGTCTCTCTATTTCTCTCTCTCTATCTTTCTGTCTCTCTTTGTCTCTCTTTGTATCTCTCTGTCTCTCTCTGTCTCTCTCTCTGTCTCTCGCTGTCTCTCTCTCTGTCGCTCTCTGTCTCTCTCTATGTCTCTCTATCCCTATCTCTGTCTCTCTCGGTCTCACTCTGTCTCTCTCTGTCTCTCTCTGTGTCTCTCTCTGTCTCTCTCTCTGTCTCTCTCTGTCTCTCTCTCTGTCTGTCTATGTGTCTCTGTCTCTCTCTTTCTCTCTCTCTGTCTCTCTCTGTCTCTATCTATGTCTCTCTCCTTCTCTCTCTCTGTCTCTCTCTGTCTCTCTGTCTCTCAATGTCTCTCTCTGTCTCTCTCTCTGTATCTCTCTGTCTAGCTCTGTCTCTCATGTGACTCCCTGTGTCTCCCTCTCTATCACTGTCTCTCTCTGTTTCTCTCTCTGTCTCTCTCTGTCTCTGTCTCTGTCTCTCTCTCTGTCTCTCTGTCTCTCTCTCTGTCTCTCTCTATTTCTCTCTTTGTCTCTCTGCGTCTCTTTCTGTCTCTCTCTGTCTCTCTCTGTCTCTCTCTGTCTCTCTCTGTCTTTCTTTGTTTCTCTCTGTATTTCTATGTCTCTCTATTTCTCTCTATATATATTTCTGTCTCTCTTTGTCTCTCTTTGTCTCTATCTCTCTCTGTCTCTCTCTCTGTCTCTCTCTGTCTCTCTCTCTGTCGCTCTCTCTCTCTCTCTATGTCTCTCTCTATCCCTATCTCTGTCTCTCTCGGTCTCTCTGTCTCTCTCTGTCTCTCTCTGTGTCTCTTTCTGTCTCTCTGTCTCTTTATGTCTCTCTCTGTCTCTCTCTCTGTATCTCTCTGTCTAGCTCTGTCTCTCTCTGTGTCTCCCTGTGTCTCCCTCTCTATCTCTGTCTCTCTCTGTCTCTCTCTGTTTCTCTCTCTGTCTCTCTCTGTCTCTGTCTCTCTCTGTATCTCTCTGTGTCTCTCTCTGTTTCTCTCTCTGTCTCTCTCTGTGTCTCTCTCTCTGTCTCTCTCTGTGTCTCTGTCTCTCTCTTTCTCTCATTCTGTCTCTCTCTGTCTCTATCTATGTCTCTCTCTGTCTCTCTCTCTGTCTCTCCATGTCTCTCTCTGTCTCTCTGTCTCTCAATGTCTCTCTCTGTCTCTCTCTCTGTATCTCTCTGTCTAGCTCTGTCTCTCTCTGTGTCTCCCTGTGTCTCCCTCTCTATCTCTGTCTCTCTCTGTTTCTCTCTCTGTCTCTCTCTGTCTCTCTCTCTGACTCTCTCTCTCTCTGTCTCTCTCGGTCTCTCTCTGTTGCTCTCTGTCTTTCTCTGTCTCTCTCTCTCTCTCTCGCTCTCTTTGTCTCTTTTCTGTCTCTGTCTGTCTCTCTCTCTGTTTTTCTCTGTCTTTCTTCTGTCTTTCTTTGTCTCTCTCTGTATTTCTATGTCTCTCTATGTCTCTCTCTCTGTATCTCTCTGTCTCTCTTTGTCTCTCTCTGTCTCTCTCGGTCTCTCTCTGTCTCTATCGGTCTCTCTCTCTGTCTCTCTCTGTCTCTCTATCTGTCGCTCTCTGTCTCTCTCTATGTCTCCTCTCTATCTCTATCTCTGTCACTCTCTGTCTCTCTCTGTCTCTCTCTGTCTCTCTGTTTCTCTCTCTGTGTCTCTCTCTGCTCTCTCTCTGTCTCTCTCTGTGTCTCTGTCTCTCTCTTTCTCTCTCTCTGTCTCTCTCTGTCTCTATTTATGTCTCTCTCTGTCTCTCTCTCTGTCTCTCCCTGTCTCTCTCTGTCTCTTTGTCTCTCTATGTCTCTCTCTGTCTCTTTCTGTCTCTCTCTGTCTCAATCTCTGTCTCTCTCTGTTTCTCTATTTGTCTCTCTCTGTCTCTCTCTATATCTCTCTCTGTCTCTCTTTGTCTCTCTCTGTAGGTCTCTTTCTGTCTCTCTCTGTCGCTCTCTGTCTTTCTCTGTCTCTCTCTCTTTGTCTCTTTTCTGTCTCTGTCTGTTTCTCTCTCTGTCTCTCTCTGTCTTTCTTTGTTTCTCTCTGTATTTCTATGTCTCTCTATTTCTCTCTCTCTCTATCTTTCTGTCTCTCTTTGTCTCTTATTGTCTCTCTCTTTCTCTCTCTGTCTCTCTCTGTCTCTCTATCTGTCGCTCTCTGTCTCTCTCTATGTCTCTCTCCATCCCTATCTCTGTCTCTCTCGGTCTCTCTGTCTCTCTCTGTCTCCCTCTGTCTCTCTCTGTCTCTCTGTCTCTCTCTGTCTCTCTCTGTCTCTCTTTGTCTCTCTTTGTCTCTCTCTGTCTCTCTCGGTCACTCTCTGTTTCTCTCTCTGTCTCTCTCTGTCTCTCTATCTGTCGCTCTCTGTCTCACTCTATGTCTCTCTCCATCCCTATCTCTGTCTCTCTCGGTCTCTCTCTGTTTCTCTCTCTTTCTCTCTCTGTTTCTCTCTCTGTCTCTCTCTCTCTGTCTCTCTGTCTGTCTCTGTGTCTCTGTCTCTCTCTTTCTCTCTCTCTGTCTCTCTCTGTCTCTATTTATGTGTCTCTCATTCTCTCTCTCTCTGTCTCTCTCTGTCTCTCTGTCTCTCAATGTCTCTCTCTGTCTCTCTCTCTGTATCTCTATGTCTAGCTCTGTCTCTCTCTGTGTCTCCCTGTGTCTCCCTCTCTATCTCTGTCTCTCTCTGTCTCTCTCTCTCTGTCTCTCTTTCTCTCTCTCTGTCTCTCTGTTTCTCTCTCTGTTTCTCTCTGTCCCTCTCTGTCTTTATCTCTGTCTCTCTTTCTGTCTCACTCTCTCTATCTCACTCTGTCTCTATCTCTCTCTGTCTCTGTCTCTCTCTTTCTCTCTTTCTGTCTCTCTCACTCTCTATGTCTCTCTCTGTCTCTCTCTCTGTCTCTCTCTATCCATATCTCTGTCTCTCTTTCTGTCTCTGTCACTCTCTCTCTGTCTTACTCTCTGTCTCTCTCTGTGTCTCTCTCTGTTTCTCTCTATCTCTCTCTGTCTCTCTCTGTGTCTCTCTTAGTCTCTCTCTGTCTCTTTCTCTGTCTCTCACTGTATCTCTCTGTCTTTCTCTGTTTCTCTATGTATTTCTATGTCTTTCTATTTCTCTCTATATATATCTTTCAGTCTCTCTTTGTCTCTCTTTGTCTCTCTCTGTCTCTCTCTGTCTCTCTCTCTGTCTCTCTCTGTCTCTCTATCTGTCGCTCTCTGTCTCTCTCTATGTCTCTCTCTATCCCTATCTCTGTCTCTCTCGGTCTCTCTGTCTCTCTCTGTCTCTCTCTGTGTCTCTCTGTGTCTCTCTGTCTCTCTATGTCTCTCTCTGTCTCTCTCTCTGTATCTCTCTGTTTAGCTCTGTCTCTCTCTGTTTCTCCCTGTGTCTCCCTCTCTATCTCTGTCTCTCTCTGTCTCTCTCTGTTTCTCTCTCTGTCTCTCTCTGTCTCTCTCTGTATCTCTCTGTGTCTCTCTCTGTCTCTCTTTATGTCTCTCTCACTCTCTCTATGTCTCTCTCTGTCTCTCTCTGTGTCTCTCTCTGTCTCTCTCTGTGTCTCTCTCTGTCTCACTCTCTGTCTCTCTCTGGGTCTCTCTCTGTCTCTCTCTGTCTCTCTCTCTGTCTCTCCCTGTCTCTCTCTGTCTCTCTGTCTCATTATGTCTCTCTCTGTCTCTCTATGTCTCTCTCTGTATGTCTCTTTATGTCTCTCTCTGTAGCTCTTTGTCTTTCTCTGTCTCTCTCTGTCTCTCTCTCTTTGTCTTTTTTCTGTCTCTGTCTGTCTCTGTCTCTGTCTCTCTCTGGCTCTCTGTCTTTCTTTATCTCTATCTGTATTTCTTTGTCTCTCTATGTTTCTCTCTCTGTATCTCTCTGTCTCTCTCTGTCTCTCTCTGTCTCTCTCTGTCTCTCTCTGTCTCTCTCTGTCTCTCTCTCAGTCGCTCTCTGTCTCTCTCTATGTCTCTCTCTATCCCTATCTCTGTCTCTCTGTGTCTCTCTGCGTCTCTCTCTGTCTCTATCTCTGTCTCCCTCTGTCTCTCTCTTTGTCTCACTCAGTCTATCTCGCTCTGTCTCTGTCTCTCTCTGTCTCTCTCTGTCTCTATCTCTGTCTCTCTCTGTCTCCCTCTTTGTCTCTCCCTGTCTCTCTCTGTCTCTCTGTCTCTCTCTGTCTCTCTCTGTGTCTTTCTTTGCCTCTGTCTCTCTTTGTCTCTCTCTCTGTCTCTCTATGTCTCTCTCTGTATCTCTCTGTCTCCCTCTGTCTCCATCACTGCCTCTCTCTGTCTCACTCTCTCACTTTCTATCTCTCTCACTCTCTCTATGTATCTCTCTGTGTCTCTCTCTGTCTCTCTGTCTCTCTGTCTCTATCTCTGTCTCTTTCTGTCTTTCTCTCTGTCTCACTCAGTCTATCTCACTCTGTCTCTGTATCTCTCTGTCTCTCTCTATGTCTCTCTCTATCCCTATCTCTGTCTCTATCTGTCTCTCTTTCTGTCTCTCTCACTACTCTCTGTCTCTCTCTGTCTCTCTCTTTGTCTCTGTCTCTCTCTCTGTCTCTCTCTTCCTCTCTCTGTGTCTCTCTGTGTCTCTCTCTGTCTCTCTCTGTCCCTTTCTGTCTCTCTCTGTCTCTCTCTGTCTCTCTGTCCCTATCTTTGTCTCTTTCAGTGTCTCTCTGTGTCTCACTCAGTCTATCTCACTCTGACTCTGTCTCTCTCTGTCTCTATCTATGTCTCTCTCTATCCCTATCTCTGTCTCTCTCTGTCTCTCTTTCTGTCTCTCTCACTACTCTCTGTCTCTCTCTGTCTCTCTATATCTCTCTCTGTCTCTTTCTCTGACTCTCTCTGTCTCTCTCTGTCTCTCTCTTTGTCTCTGTCTCTCTCTGTCTCTCTCTTCCTCTCTCTGTGTCTCTCTGTGTCTCTCTCTGTCTCTCTCTGTCTCTTTCTGTCTCTCTCTATCTCTCTCTGTCTCTTTCTGTTTCTCTGTCTCTCTCTGTCTCTATCTGTTTCTCTCTCTTTGTCTCTCTCTGTCTCTCTATGTCTCTCTCTGTGTCTCTCTCTGTCTCTATTTGTGTCTCACTCTCTGTCTCTCTCTTTGTCTCTGTCTCTCTCTTTCTCTCTCTCTGTCTCTCTCTGTCTCTCTCTGTCTCTCTCTCTGTCTCTCTCTGTCTCTCTCTCTGTCTCTCCCTATCTCTCTCTGTCTCTCTTTCTCTCTATTTCTCTCTCTGTCTCTCGCTCTGTATCTTTCTGTCTAGCTCTTTCTCACTCTGTGTCTCCCTGTGTCTCGCTTTTTATCTCTGTCTCCCTCTGTCTCTCTCTGTCTGTCTCTCTGTCTCTCTCTGTCTCTCTCTCTCTGTCTCTCTCTCTGTCTCTCTCTTTCTCTCTCTGTGTCTCTCTCTGTCTCACTCTGTCTCTATCTCTTTCTCTATTTCTGTCTCACTCAGTCTATTTCACTCTCTCTCTGTGTCTCTCAGTCTCTCTGTCTCTCTTTCTGTCTCTCTCACTCTCTCTATGTCTCTCTCTGTCTCTCATTATGTCTCTCTCTATCCCTATATCTGTCTCTCTCTTCCTCTCTCTGGGTCTCTCTCTGTCTCTCTCTATGTCTCTCTTTCTCTTTCTGTCTCTCTCTGTCTCTCTCTGTCTCTCTCTCTTTCTCTCTAAATCTCTCTCTGTATGTCTCTCTCTGTCTCTCTTTGTCTCTCTCTGTCTCTCTCTCTGTCTCTCTATATCTCTCTCTGTATTTCTCTCCCTGTCTCTCTCTGACTCTTTGTCTCTATGTCTCTCTCTGTCTCTTTCTGTCACTCTCTGTCTCAATCTCTGTCTCTCTCTGTTTCTCTCTTTGTCTCTCTCTGTCTCTCTCAGTCTCTCTCTATGTCTCTCTCTATCTCTCTATGTCTCTCTCTGTAGGTCTCTTTCTGTCTCTCTCTCGCTCTCTGTCTTTCTCTATCTCTCTCTGTCTCTCTCTCTTTGTCTCTTTTCTGTCTCTGTCTGTCTCTCTCTCTGTTTCTCTCTGTCTGTCTCTGTCTTTCTTTGTCTCTCTGTGTATTTCTATGTCTCTCTATGTCTCTCTCTCTGTATCTCTCTGTCTCGCTTTGTTTCTCTTTGTCTTTCTCTGTCTCTCTCTGTCTCTCTCTCTGTCTCTCTCTGTCTCTCTATCTATCACTCTCTGTCTCTCTCTATCCCTATCTCTGTCTCTCTCGGTCTCACTCTGTCTCTCTCTGTCTCTCTCTGTGTCTCCCTCTGTCTCTCTCTCTCTGTTTCTCTCTCTGTGTCTCTCTCTGTCTCTCTCTCTGTCTGTCTCTGTGACTCTGTCTCTCTCTTTCTCTCTCTCTGTCTCTATCTTTGTCTCTCTCTGTCTCTATCTCTGTCTCTCCCTGTCTGTCTCTGTCTCTCTGTCTCTCAATGTCTCTCTCTGTCTCTCTCTGTATCTCTCTGTCTAGCTCTGTCTCTCTCTGTGTCTCCCTGTGTCTCCCTCTCTATCTCTGTCTCTCTCTGTTTCTCTCTCTGTCTCTCTCTGTCTCTCTCTGTCTCTCTCTCTCTCTGTATCTCTGTATCTCTCTCTGTCACTCTCTCTCTCTCTGTTTCTCTCTCTGTCTCTCTCTGTCTCTCTCTGTCTCTCTCTCTGTCTCTCTCTGTCTCTATCTCTGTCTCTCTTTCTGTCTCACTCAGTCTATCTCACTCTGTCTCTATCTCTCTCTGTCTCTGTCTCTCTCTTTCTCTCTTTCTGTCTCTCTCACTCTCTATGTCTCTCTCTGTCTCACTCTCGGTCTCTCTCTATCCCTATCTCTGTCTCTCTCTGTCTCTCTTTCTGTCTCTCTCACTCTCTCTGTCTTACTATCTGTCTCTCTCTGTGTCTCTCTCTGTCTCTCTCTATCTCTCTCTGTGTCTTTCTCTATCTCTCTTTGTCTCTCTCTGTCTCTCTCTTTGTCTCTCTGTGTCTCTTTCTGTCTTTCTCTGTCTCTCTCTGTATCTTTCTGTCTCTCTCTGTCTCTTTCTGTCTCTCTCTGTCTCAATTTCTGTCTCTCTCTGTTTCTCTCTTTGTCTCTCTCTGTCTCTCTCTGTCTCTCTCTATGTCTCTCTCTGTCTCTCTATGTCTCTCTCCGTATGTCTCTTTCTGTCTCTCTGTGTCGCTCTCTGTCTTTCTCTGTCTCTCTCTGTCTCTCTCTCTTTGTCTCTTTTCTATCTCTTTATGTCTCTCACTCTGTCTCTCTCTGTCTCTCTCTCTGTCTTTCTTTGTCTCTCTCTCCTTATTTCTATGTCTCTCTATGTCTCTCTCTCTGTATCTCTCTGTCTCTCTTTGTCTCTCTCTGTCTCTCTCTGTCTCTCTCGGTCTCTCTATCTGTCTCTCTCTGTCTCCCTCTCTGTCGCTCTCTGTCTCTCTCTATGTCTCTCTCTATCCCTATCTCTGTCTCTCTATGTCTCTCTCTGTCTCTCTGTGTCTCTCTCTGTCTCTCTCTGCTCTCTCTCTGTCTCTCTCTGTGTCTCTGACTCTCTCTTTCTCTCTCTCTGTCTCTCTCTGTCTCTATTTATGTCTCTCTCTGTCTCTGTCTCTCCCTGTCTCTCTCTGTCTCAATCACTGTCTCTCTGTTTTTCTATTTGTCTCTCTCTGTCTCTCTCTATATCTCTCTCTGTCTCTCTTTGTCTCTCTCTTTAGGTCTCTTTCTGTTTCTATCTGTTGCTCTCTGTCTTTCTCTGTCTCTCTCTGTCTCTCTCTCTTTGTCTCTTTTCTGTCTCTGTCTGTTTCTCTCTCTGTCTCTCTCTGTCTCTCTCTGTCTTTCTTTGTTTCTCTCTGTATTTCTATGTCTCTCTATTTCTATCTCTCTCTATCTTTCTGTCTCTCTTTGTCTCTCTATGTCTCTCTCTGTCTCTCTCTGTCTCTCTCTCTGTCTCTCTCTGTCTCTCTCTCTGTTGCTCTCTGTCTCTCTCTATGTCTCTCTCTATCCCTATCTCTGTCTCTCTCGGTTTCACTCTGTCTCTCTCTGTCTCTCTCTGTGTCTCTCTCTGTCTTTCTCTCTGTCTCTCTCTCTGTGTCTCTCTCTGTCTCGGTCTCTGTCTGTCTCTGTGTCTCTGTCTCTCTCTTTCTCTCTCTCTGTCTCTCTCTGTCTCTCTTTGTGTCTCTCTCTGTCTTTCTCTCTGTCTCTCTCTCTGTGTGTCTCTCTCTCTGTCTCTGTCTGTCTCTGTGTCTCTGTCTCTCTCTTTCTCTCTCTCTGTCTCTCTCTGTCTCTATGTCTCTCTCTGTCTCTCTCCCTGTCTCTCCCTGTCTCTCTCTGTCTCTCTGTCTCTCAATGACTCTCTCTGTCTCTCTCTGTATCTCTCTGTCTAGCTCTGTCTCTCTCTGTGTCTCCCTGTGTCTCCCTATCTATCTCTGTCTCTCTCGGTTTCTCTCTCTGTCTCTCTCTGTCTCTCTCTCTTTCGCTCTCTGTCTCTCTCTATGTCTCTCTCTATCCCTATCTCTGTCTCTCTCGGTCTCACTCCGTCTCTCTCTGTCTCTCTCTGTGTCTCTCTCTGTCTCTCTCTCTCTCTGTCTCACTCTCTGTGTCTCTCTCTGTTTCTCTCTGTCTGTCTCTGTGTCTCTGTCTCTCTCTTTCTCTCTCTCTGTCTCTATCTATGTCTCTCTCTGTCTCTCTCTCTGTCTCTCCCTTTCTCTCTCTGTCTCTCAATGTCTCTCACTGATTCTCTCTCTGTATCTCTCTGTCTAGCTCTGTCTCTCTCTGTGTCTCCCTGTGCCTCCCTCTCTATCTCTGTCTCTCTCTGTTTCTCTCTCTGTCTCTCTCTGTCTCTCTCTCTGTCTCTCTGTTTCTCTCTCTGTCTCTCTCTTTCTCTCTCTGTCTCTCTCTCTGTCTCTCTCTGTCTCTTTCTCTGTCTCTCTTTCTGTCTCACTCAGTCTATCTCTCTCTGTCTCTATCTCTCTCTGTCTCTGTCTCTCTCTTTCTCTCTTTCTGTCTCTCTCACTCTCTATGTCTCTCTCTGTCTCTCTTTCTGTCTCTCTCTATCCCTATCTCTGTATCTCTCTGTCTCTTTTTCTGTCTCTCTCACTCTCTCTCTGTCTTACTCTCTGTCTCTTTCTGTGTCTCTCTCTGTCTCTCTCTATCTTTCTCTGTCTCTTTCTCTCTCTCTCTCTGTCTCTCTCTTTGTCTCTCTGTGTCTCTTTCTGTCTCTCTCTGTCTCTGTCTGTTTCTCTCTGTCTCTCTCTCTCTTTCTTTGTTTCTATCTGTATTTCTATGTCTCTCTATTTCTCTCTCTCTATCTTTCTGTCTCTCTTTGTCTCTCTTTGTATCTCTCTGTCTCTCTCTGTCTCTCTCTCTGTCTCTCGCTGTCTCTCTCTCTGTCGCTCTCTGTCTCTCTCTATGTCTCTCTATCCCTATCTCTGTCTCTCTCGGTCTCACTCTGTCTCTCTCTGTCTCTCTCTGTGTCTCTCTCTGTCTCTCTCTCTGTCTCTCTCTGTCTCTCTCTCTGTCTGTCTATGTGTCTCTGTCTCTCTCTTTCTCTCTCTCTGTCTCTCTCTGTCTCTATCTATGTCTCTCTCCTTCTCTCTCTCTGTCTCTCTCTGTCTCTCTGTCTCTCAATGTCTCTCTCTGTCTCTCTTTCTGTATCTCTCTGTCTAGCTCTGTCTCTCATGTGACTCCCTGTGTCTCCCTCTCTATCACTGTCTCTCTCTGTTTCTCTCTCTGTCTCTCTCTGTCTCTGTCTCTGTCTCTCTCTCTGTCTCTCTGTCTCTCTCTCTGTCTCTCTCTATTTCTCTCTTTGTCTCTCTGCGTCTCTTTCTGTCTCTCTCTGTCTCTCTCTGTCTCTTTCTGTCTCTCTCTGTCTCTTTCTGTCTCCCTCTGTCTCAATTTCTGTCTCTCTCTGTTTCTCTCTTTGTCTCTCTCTGTCTCTCTCTGTCTCTCTCTATGTCTCTCTCTGTCTCTCTATGTCTCTCTCTGTATGTCTCTTTCTGTCTCTCTCTGTCGCTCTCTGTCTTTCTCTGTCTCTCTCTGTCTCTCTCTCTCTTTGTCTCTTTTCTGTCTCTGTCTGTCTCTAACTCTGTCTCTCTCTGTCTCTCTCTCTGTCTTTCTTTGTCTCTCTCTGTATTTCTAGGTCTCTCTATGTCTCTCTCTCTGTATCTCTCTGTCTCTCTTTGTCTCTCTGTCTCTCTCTCTATCTCGCTTTGTCTCTCTCTCTGTTGCTTTCTGTCTCTCTCTATGTCTCTCTCTATTCCTATCTCTGTCTCTCTGTCTCTCTCTGTCTCTCTCTGTCTCTCTGTGTCTCTCTCTGTGTCTCTCTTTGCTCTCTCTGTCTCTCTCTGTGTCTCTGTCTTCCTCTTTCTCTCTCTCTATCTCTCTCTGTCTCTATTTATGTCTCTCTCTGTCTCTCTCTGTCTCTCCCTGTCTCTCTCTGTCTCTTTGTCTCTCTATGTCTCTCTCTGTCTCTTTCTGTCTCTCTCTCTGTCTCAATCTCTGTCTCTCTCTGTTTCTCTATTTGTCTCTCTCTGTCTCTCTCTATATCTCTCTCTGTCTCTCTTTGTCTCTCTCTTTAGGTCTTATTCCATCTCTCTCTGTCGCTCTCTGTCTTTCTCTGTCTCTCTCAGTCTCTCTCTCTTTGTCTCTTTTCTGTCTCTGTCTGTTTCTCTCTCTGTCTCTCTCTGTCTTTCTTTGTTTCTCTCTTTATTTCTATGTCTCTCTATTTCTCTCTCTCTATCTTTCTGTCTCTCTTTGTCTCTCTTTGTCTCTCTCTTTCTCTCTCTGTCTCTCTCTCTGTCTCTTTCTGTCTCTCTCTCTGTCGCTCTCTGTCTCTCTCTATGTCTCTCTCTATCCCTATCTCTGTCTCTCTCGGTCTCTCTTTCTCTCTCTGTCTCTCTCTGTGTCTCTCTCTGTCTCTCTGTCTCTCTATGTCTCTCTCTGTCTCTCTCTCTGTATCTCTCTGTCTAGCTCTGTCTCTCTCTGTGTCTCCCTGTGTCTCCCTCTCTATCTCTTTCTCTCTCTGTCTCTCTCTGTTTCTCTCTCTGTCTCTCTCTGTATCTCTCTGTGTCTCTCTCTGTCTCACTCTCTGTCTCTCTCTGTGTCTCTCGCTCTGTCTCTCTCTGTGTCTCTGTCTCTCTCTTTCTCTGTCTCTGTCTTTCTCTGTCTCTCCCTGTCTTTCTCTCTTTGTCTCTTTTCTGTCTCTGTCTGTCTCTGTCTCTCTCTGGCTCTCTCTCTGTCTTTCTTTGTCTCTATCTGTATTTCTATGTCTCTCTATGTCTCTCTCTCTGTATCTCTCTGTCTCTCTATGTCTCTCTCTGTCTCTCACTGTCTCTCTCTGTCTCTCTCTGTCTCTCTCTCTGTCTCTCTCTCAGTCGCTCTCTGTCTCTCTCTATGTCTCTCTCTATCCCTATCTCTGTCTCTCTGTGTCTCTCTCTCTCTGTGTCTCTCTCTGTCTCTCTCTGTCTCTCTCTATGTCTCTCTCTGTCTCTCTCTCTGTCTCTCTCTGTGTCTCTGTCTAACTCTTTCTCTCTCTCTGTCTCTCTCTGTCTCTATCTATGTCTCTCTCTTTCTCTCTGTCTGTCTCTCTCTCTGTCTGTCCCTGTCTCTCTCTGTCTCTCTGTCTCTCTATGTCTCTCTCTGTCTCTTTCTGTCTCTCTGTCTCAATCTCTGTCTCTCTCTGTTTCTCTCATTGTCTCTCTCTGTCTCTCTCAGTCTCTCTCTATGTCTCTCTCTATCTCTCTATGTCTCTCTCTGTAGGTCTCTTTCTGTCTCTCTCTCTTGCTCTCTGTCTTTCTCTGTCTCTCTCTGTCTCTCTCTCTTTGTCTCTTTTCTGTCTCTGTCTGTCTCTCTCTCTGTTTCTCTCTGTCTGTCTCTGTCTTTCTTTGTCTCTCTCTGTATTTCTATGTCTCTCTATGTCTCTCTCTCTGTATCTCTCTGTCTCGCTTTGTTTCTCTTTGTCTTTCTCTGTCTCTCTCTGTCTCTCTCTGTCTCTCTCTCTATCGCTCTCTGTCTCTCTCTATGTCTCTCTCTATCCCTATCTCTGTCTCTCTCGGTCTCACTCTGTCTCTCTCTGTCTCTCTCTGTGTCTCTCTCTGTCTCTCTCTTACTCTGTTTCTCTCTCTGTGTCTCTCTCTGTCTCTTTCTCTGTCTGTCTCTGTGACTCTGTCTCTCTCTTTCTCTCTCTCTGTCTCTCTCTGTCTCTATCTTTGTCTCTCTCTGTCTCGATCTCTGTCTCTCCCTGTCTCTCTCTGTTTCTCTGTCTCTCAATGTCTCTCTCTGTCTCTCTCTGTATCTCTCTGTCTAGCTCTGTCTCTCTCTGTGTCTCCCTGTGTCTCCCTCTCTATCTCTGTCTCTCTCTGTTTCTCTCTCTGTCTCTCTCTGTCTCTCTCTGTCTCTCTGTCTCTCTCTCTGTCTCTCTCTCTGTCTCTCTCTCTGTCTCTCTGTTTCTCTCTCTGTCTCTCTCTGTCTCTCTCTCTGTCTCTCTCTGTCTCTATCTCTGTCTCTCTTTCTGTCTCACTCAGTCTATCTCACTCTGTCTCTATCTCTCTGTCTCTGTCTCTCTCTTTCTCTCTTTCTGTCTCTCTCACTCTCTATGTCTCTCTCTGTCTCACTCTCTGTCTCTCTCTATCCCTATCTCTGTCTCTCTCTGTCTCTCTTTCTGTCTCTATCACTCTCTCTGTCTTACTATCTGTCTCTCTCTGTGTCTCTCTGTGTCTCTCTCTATCTCTCTCTGTCTCTTTCTCTATCTCTCTTGGTCTCTCTCTGTCTCTCTCTTTGTCTCTCTGTGTCTCTTTCTGTCTCTCTCTGTCTCTTTCTGTCTCTCTCTGTCTCAATTTCTGTCTCTCTCTGTTTCTCTCTTTGTCTCTCTCTGTCTCTCTCTATGTCTCTCTCTGTCGCTCTATGTCTCTCTCCGTATGTCTCTTTCTGTCTCTCTGTGTCGCTCTCTGTCTTTCTCTGTTTCTCTCTCTTTGTCTCTTTTCTGTCTCTTTATGTCTCTCTCTCTGTCTCTCTCTGTCTCTCTCTCTGTCTTTCTTTGTCTCTCTCTCCTTATTTCTATGTCTCTCTATGTCTCTCTCTCTGTATCTCTCTGTCTCTCTCTGTCTCTCTCTGTCTCTCTCTCTGTCTCTCTCTGTCTCTCTCTCTGTTGCTCTCTGTCTCTCTCTATGTCTCTCTCTATCCCTATCTCTGTCTCTCTCGGTTTCACTCTGTCTCTCTCTGTCTCTCTCTGTGTCTCTCTCTGTCTTTCTCTCTGTCTCTCTCTCTGTGTCTCTCTCTGTCTCGGTCTCTGTCTGTCTCTGTGTCTCTGTCTCTCTCTTTCTCTCTCTCTGTCTCTCTCTGTCTCTCTTTGTGTCTCTCTCTGTCTTTCTCTCTGTCTCTCTCTCTGTGTGTCTCTCTCTCTGTCTCTGTCTGTCTCTGTGTCTCTGTCTCTCTCTTTCTCTCTCTCTGTCTCTCTCTGTCTCTATGTCTCTCTCTGTCTCTCTCCCTGTCTCTCCCTGTCTCTCTCTGTCTCTCTGTCTCTCAATGACTCTCTCTGTCTCTCTCTGTATCTCTCTGTCTAGCTCTGTCTCTCTCTGTGTCTCCCTGTGTCTCCCTATCTATCTCTGTCTCTCTCGGTTTCTCTCTCTGTCTCTCTCTGTCTCTCTCTCTTTCGCTCTCTGTCTCTCTCTATGTCTCTCTCTATCCCTATCTCTGTCTCTCTCGGTCTCACTCCGTCTCTCTCTGTCTCTCTCTGTGTCTCTCTCTGTCTCTCTCTCTCTCTGTCTCACTCTCTGTGTCTCTCTCTGTTTCTCTCTGTCTGTCTCTGTGTCTCTGTCTCTCTCTTTCTCTCTCTCTGTCTCTATCTATGTCTCTCTCTGTCTCTCTCTCTGTCTCTCCCTTTCTCTCTCTGTCTCTCAATGTCTCTCACTGATTCTCTCTCTGTATCTCTCTGTCTAGCTCTGTCTCTCTCTGTGTCTCCCTGTGCCTCCCTCTCTATCTCTGTCTCTCTCTGTTTCTCTCTCTGTCTCTCTCTGTCTCTCTCTCTGTCTCTCTGTTTCTCTCTCTGTCTCTCTCTTTCTCTCTCTGTCTCTCTCTCTGTCTCTCTCTGTCTCTTTCTCTGTCTCTCTTTCTGTCTCACTCAGTCTATCTCTCTCTGTCTCTATCTCTCTCTGTCTCTGTCTCTCTCTTTCTCTCTTTCTGTCTCTCTCACTCTCTATGTCTCTCTCTGTCTCTCTTTCTGTCTCTCTCTATCCCTATCTCTGTATCTCTCTGTCTCTTTTTCTGTCTCTCTCACTCTCTCTCTGTCTTACTCTCTGTCTCTTTCTGTGTCTCTCTCTGTCTCTCTCTATCTTTCTCTGTCTCTTTCTCTCTCTCTCTCTGTCTCTCTCTTTGTCTCTCTGTGTCTCTTTCTGTCTCTCTCTGTCTCTGTCTGTTTCTCTCTGTCTCTCTCTCTCTTTCTTTGTTTCTATCTGTATTTCTATGTCTCTCTATTTCTCTCTCTCTATCTTTCTGTCTCTCTTTGTCTCTCTTTGTATCTCTCTGTCTCTCTCTGTCTCTCTCTCTGTCTCTCGCTGTCTCTCTCTCTGTCGCTCTCTGTCTCTCTCTATGTCTCTCTATCCCTATCTCTGTCTCTCTCGGTCTCACTCTGTCTCTCTCTGTCTCTCTCTGTGTCTCTCTCTGTCTCTCTCTCTGTCTCTCTCTGTCTCTCTCTCTGTCTGTCTATGTGTCTCTGTCTCTCTCTTTCTCTCTCTCTGTCTCTCTCTGTCTCTATCTATGTCTCTCTCCTTCTCTCTCTCTGTCTCTCTCTGTCTCTCTGTCTCTCAATGTCTCTCTCTGTCTCTCTCTCTGTATCTCTCTGTCTAGCTCTGTCTCTCATGTGACTCCCTGTGTCTCCCTCTCTATCACTGTCTCTCTCTGTTTCTCTCTCTGTCTCTCTCTGTCTCTGTCTCTGTCTCTCTCTCTGTCTCTCTGTCTCTCTCTCTGTCTCTCTCTATTTCTCTCTTTGTCTCTCTGCGTCTCTTTCTGTCTCTCTCTGTCTCTCTCTGTCTCTTTCTGTCTCTCTCTGTCTCTTTCTGTCTCCCTCTGTCTCAATTTCTGTCTCTCTCTGCTTCTCTCTTTGTCTCTCTCTGTCTCTCTCTGTCTCTCTCTATGTCTCTCTCTGTCTCTCTATGTCTCTCTCTGTATGTCTCTTTCTGTCTCTCTCTGTCGCTCTCTGTCTTTCTCTGTCTCTCTCTGTCTCTCTCTCTCTTTGTCTCTTTTCTGTCTCTGTCTGTCTCTAACTCTGTCTCTCTCTGTCTCTCTCTCTGTCTTTCTTTGTCTCTCTCTGTATTTCTAGGTCTCTCTATGTCTCTCTCTCTGTATCTCTCTGTCTCTCTTTGTCTCTCTGTCTCTCTCTCTATCTCGCTTTGTCTCTCTCTCTGTTGCTTTCTGTCTCTCTCTATGTCTCTCTCTATTCCTATCTCTGTCTCTCTGTCTCTCTCTGTCTCTCTCTGTCTCTCTGTGTCTCTCTCTGTGTCTCTCTTTGCTCTCTCTGTCTCTCTCTGTGTCTCTGTCTTCCTCTTTCTCTCTCTCTATCTCTCTCTGTCTCTATTTATGTCTCTCTCTGTCTCTCTCTGTCTCTCCCTGTCTCTCTCTGTCTCTTTGTCTCTCTATGTCTCTCTCTGTCTCTTTCTGTCTCTCTCTCTGTCTCAATCTCTGTCTCTCTCTGTTTCTCTATTTGTCTCTCTCTGTCTCTCTCTATATCTCTCTCTGTCTCTCTTTGTCTCTCTCTTTAGGTCTTATTCCATCTCTCTCTGTCGCTCTCTGTCTTTCTCTGTCTCTCTCAGTCTCTCTCTCTTTGTCTCTTTTCTGTCTCTGTCTGTTTCTCTCTCTGTCTCTCTCTGTCTTTCTTTGTTTCTCTCTTTATTTCTATGTCTCTCTATTTCTCTCTCTCTCTATCTTTCTGTCTCTCTTTGTCTCTCTTTGTCTCTCTCTTTCTCTCTCTGTCTCTCTCTCTGTCTCTTTCTGTCTCTCTCTCTGTCGCTCTCTGTCTCTCTCTATGTCTCTCTCTATCCCTATCTCTGTCTCTCTCGGTCTCTCTTTCTCTCTCTGTCTCTCTCTGTGTCTCTCTCTGTCTCTCTGTCTCTCTATGTCTCTCTCTGTCTCTCTCTCTGTATCTCTCTGTCTAGCTCTGTCTCTCTCTGTGTCTCCCTGTGTCTCCCTCTCTATCTCTTTCTCTCTCTGTCTCTCTCTGTTTCTCTCTCTGTCTCTCTCTGTATCTCTCTGTGTCTCTCTCTGTCTCACTCTCTGTCTCTCTCTGTGTCTCTCGCTCTGTCTCTCTCTGTGTCTCTGTCTCTCTCTTTCTCTGTCTCTGTCTTTCTCTGTCTCTCCCTGTCTTTCTCTCTTTGTCTCTTTTCTGTCTCTGTCTGTCTCTGTCTCTCTCTGGCTATCTCTCTGTATTTCTTTTTCTCTATCTGTATTTCTATGTCTCTCTATGTCTCTCTCTCTGTATCTCTCTGTCTCTCTATGTCTCTCTCTGTCTCTCACTGTCTCTCTCTGTCTCTCTCTGTCTCTCTCTCTGTCTCTCTCTCAGTCGCTCTCTGTCTCTCTCTATGTCTCTCTCTATCCCTATCTCTGTCTCTCTGTGTCTCTCTCTCTCTGTGTCTCTCTCTGTCTCTCTCTGTCTCTCTCTATGTCTCTCTCTGTCTCTCTCTCTGTCTCTCTCTGTGTCTCTGTCTAACTCTTTCTCTCTCTCTGTCTCTCTCTGTCTCTATCTATGTCTCTCTCTTTCTCTCTGTCTGTCTCTCTCTCTGTCTGTCCCTGTCTCTCTCTGTCTCTCTGTCTCTCTATGTCTCTCTCTGTCTCTTTCTGTCTCTCTGTCTCAATCTCTGTCTCTCTCTGTTTCTCTCATTGTCTCTCTCTGTCTCTCTCAGTCTCTCTCTATGTCTCTCTCTATCTCTCTATGTCTCTCTCTGTAGGTCTCTTTCTGTCTCTCTCTCTTGCTCTCTGTCTTTCTCTGTCTCTCTCTGTCTCTCTCTCTTTGTCTCTTTTCTGTCTCTGTCTGTCTCTCTCTCTGTTTCTCTCTGTCTGTCTCTGTCTTTCTTTGTCTCTCTCTGTATTTCTATGTCTCTCTATGTCTCTCTCTCTGTATCTCTCTGTCTCGCTTTGTTTCTCTTTGTCTTTCTCTGTCTCTCTCTGTCTCTCTCTGTCTCTCTCTCTATCGCTCTCTGTCTCTCTCTATGTCTCTCTCTATCCCTATCTCTGTCTCTCTCGGTCTCACTCTGTCTCTCTCTGTCTCTCTCTGTGTCTCTCTCTGTCTCTCTCTTACTCTGTTTCTCTCTCTGTGTCTCTCTCTGTCTCTTTCTCTGTCTGTCTCTGTGACTCTGTCTCTCTCTTTCTCTTTCTCTGTCTCTCTCTGTCTCTATCTTTGTCTCTCTCTGTCTCGATCTCTGTCTCTCCCTGTCTCTCTCTGTTTCTCTGTCTCTCAATGTCTCTCTCTGTCTCTCTCTGTATCTCTCTGTCTAGCTCTGTCTCTCTCTGTGTCTCCCTGTGTCTCCCTCTCTATCTCTGTCTCTCTCTGTTTCTCTCTCTGTCTCTCTCTGTCTCTCTCTGTCTCTCTGTCTCTCTCTCTGTCTCTCTCTCTGTCTCTCTCTCTGTCTCTCTGTTTCTCTCTCTGTCTCTCTCTGTCTCTCTCTCTGTCTCTCTCTGTCTCTATCTCTGTCTCTCTTTCTGTCTCACTCAGTCTATCTCACTCTGTCTCTATCTCTCTGTCTCTGTCTCTCTCTTTCTCTCTTTCTGTCTCTCTCACTCTCTATGTCTCTCTCTGTCTCACTCTCTGTCTCTCTCTATCCCTATCTCTGTCTCTCTCTGTCTCTCTTTCTGTCTCTATCACTCTCTCTGTCTTACTATCTGTCTCTCTCTGTGTCTCTCTGTGTCTCTCTCTATCTCTCTCTGTCTCTTTCTCTATCTCTCTTGGTCTCTCTCTGTCTCTCTCTTTGTCTCTCTGTGTCTCTTTCTGTCTCTCTCTGTCTCTTTCTGTCTCTCTCTGTCTCAATTTCTGTCTCTCTCTGTTTCTCTCTTTGTCTCTCTCTGTCTCTCTCTATGTCTCTCTCTGTCGCTCTATGTCTCTCTCCGTATGTCTCTTTCTGTCTCTCTGTGTCGCTCTCTGTCTTTCTCTGTTTCTCTCTCTTTGTCTCTTTTCTGTCTCTTTATGTCTCTCTCTCTGTCTCTCTCTGTCTCTCTCTCTGTCTTTCTTTGTCTCTCTCTCCTTATTTCTATGTCTCTCTATGTCTCTCTCTCTGTATCTCTCTGTCTCTCTTTGTCTCTCTCTGTCTCTCTCTGTCTCTCTCGGTCTCTCTATCTGTCTCTCTCTGTCTCCCTCTCTGTCGCTCTCTGTCTCTCTCTATTTCTCTCTCTATCCCTATCTCTGTCTTTCTCTGTCTCTCTCTCTCTCTCTGTGTCTCTCTGTCTCTCTCTGTGTCTCTGACTCTCTCTTTCTCTCTCTCTGTCTTTCTCTGTCTCTATTTATGTCTCTCTCTGTCTCTCTCTCTGTCTCTCCCTGTCTCTCTCTGTCTCTTTGTCTCTCTATGTCTCTCTCTGTCTCTTTCTGTCTCTCTCTGTCTCTCTCGGTCTCTCTATCTGTCTCTCTCTGTCTCCCTCTCTGTCGCTCTCTGTCTCTCTCTATGTCTCTCTCTATCCCTATCTCTGTCTCTCTTTGTCTCTCTCTGTCTCTCTCTGTCTCTCTCTGTCTCTCTCGGTCTCTCTATCTGTCTCTCTCTGTCTCCCTCTCTGTCGCTCTCTGTCTCTCTCTATGTCTCTCTCTATCCCTATCTCTGTCTCTCTATGTCTCTCTCTGTCTCTCTGTGTCTCTCTCTGTCTCTCTCTGCTCTCTCTCTGTCTCTCTCTGTGTCTCTGACTCTCTCTTTCTCTCTCTCTGTCTCTCTCTGTCTCTATTTATGTCTCTCTCTGTCTCTCTCTCTGTCTCTCCCTGTCTCTCTCTGTCTCTTTGTCTCTCTATGTCTCTCTCTGTCTCTTTCTGTCTCTCTCTGTCTCAATCACTGTCTCTCTGTTTTTCTATTTGTCTCTCTTTGTCTCTCTCTATATCTCTCTCTGTCTCTCTTTGTCTCTCTCTTTAGGTCTCTTTCTGTCTCTATCTGTCGCTTTCTGTCTTTCTCTGTCTCTCTCTGTCTCTCTCTCTTTGTCTCTTTTCTGTCTCTGTCTGTTTCTCTCTCTGTCTCTCTCTGTCTCTCTCTGTCTTTCTTTGTTTCTCTCTGTATTTCTATGTCTCTCTATTTCTATCTCTCTCTATCTTTCTGTCTCTCTTTGTCTCTCTTTGTCTCTCTCTGTCTCTCTCTGTCTCTCTCTGTGTCTCTCTCTGTCTCTCTCTCTGTCGCTCTCTGTCTCTCTCTATGTCTCTCTCTATCCCTATCTCTGTCTCTCTCGGTTTCACTCTGTCTCTCTCTGTCTCTCTCTGTGTCTCTCTCTGTCTTTCTCTCTGTCTCCCTCTCTGTGTCTCTCTCTGTCTCTGTCTCTGTCTGTCTCTGTGTCTCTGTCTCTCTATTTCTCTCTCTGTCTCTCTCTGTCTCTCTCTGTGTCTCTCTCTGTCTTTCTCTCTGTCTCTCTCTCTGTGTCTCTCTCTGTCTCTGTCTCTGTCTGTCTCTGTGTCTCTGTCTCTCTCTTTCTCTCTCTCTGTCTCTCTCTGTCTCTATGTCTCTCTCTGTCTCTCTCTCTGTCTCTCCCTGTCTCTCTCTGTCTCTCTGTCTCTCAATGACTCTCTCTGTCTCTCTCTCTGTATCTCTCTGTCTAGCTATGTCTCTCTCTGTGTCTCCCTGTGTCTCCCTATCTATCTCTGTCTCTCTCGGTTTCTCTCACTGTCTCTCTCTGTCTCTCTCTCTTTCGCTCTCTTTCTCCCTCTATGTCTCTCTCTATCCCTATCTCTGTCTCTCTCGGTCTCACTCTGTCTCTCTCTGTCTCTCTCTGTGTCTCTCTCTGTCTCTCTCTCTCTCTGTCTCACTCTCTGTGTCTCTCTCTGTTTCCCTCTGTCTGTCTCTGTGTCTCTGTCTCTCTCTTTCTCTCTCTCTGTCTCTCTCTGTCTCTATCTCTGTCTCTCTCTGTCTCTCTCTCTGTCTCTCCCTGTCTCTCTCTGTCTCTCAATGTCTCTCTCTGTCTCTCTCTCTGTAGCTCTCTGTCTAGCTCTGTCTCTCTCTGTGTCTCCCTGTGTCTCCCTCTCTATCTCTGTCTCTCTCTGTTTCACTCTCTGTCTCTCTCTGTCTCTCTCTGTCTCTCTCTGTCTCTCTCTGTCTCTCTCTCTGTCTCTCTGTTTCTCTCTCTGTCTCTCTCTGTCTCTCTCTGTCTCTCTCTCTGTCTCTCTCTGTCTCTTTCTCTGTCTCTCTTTCTGTCTCACTCAGTCTATCTCACTCTGTCTTTATCTCTCTCTGTCTCTGTCTCTCTCTTTCTCTCTTTCTGTCTCTCTCACTCTCTATGTCTCTCTCTGTCTCTCTTTCTGTCTTTCTCTATCCCTATCTCTGTCTCTCTCTGTCTCTTTTTCTGTCTCTCTCACTCTCTCTCTGTCTTACTCTCTGTCTCTCTCTGTGTCTCTCTCTGTCTCTCTCTATCTTTCTCTGTCTCTTTCTCTCTCTCTCTCTGTCTCTCTGTCTCTCTCTTTGTCTCTCTGTGTCTCTTTCTGTCTCTCTCTGTCTCTTTCTGTCTCTCTCTGTCTCTTTCTGTCTCTCTCTGTCTCAATTTCTGTCTCTCTCTGTTTCTCTCTTTGTCTCCCTCTCTCTCTGTCTGTCTCTATCTATGTCTCTCTCTGTCTCTCTATGTCTCTCTATGTATGTCTCTTTCTGTCTCTCTCTGTCGCTCTCTGTCTTTCTCTGTCTCTCTCTGTCTCTCTCTCTTTGTCTCTTTTCTGTCTCTGTCTGTCTCTCTCTCTGTCTCTCACTGTCTCTCTCTCTGTCTTTCTTTGTCTCTCTCTGTATTTCTATGTCTCTCTACGTCTCTCTCTCTCTGTATCTCTCTGTCTCTCTTTGTCTCTCTCTGTCTCTCTCTGTCTCTCTCAGTCTCTCTCTCTGTCTCTCTCTGGCTCTCTCTCTGTCGCTCTCTGTCTCTCTCTATGTCTCTCTCTATCCCTATCTCTGTCTCTCTCTGTCTCTATCTGTCTCTCTCTCTCTGTGTCTCTCTCTGTGTCTCTCTCTGCTCTCTCTCTGTCTCTCTCTGTGTCTCTGTCTCTCTCTTTCTCTCTCTCTGTCTCTCTCTGTCTCTATTTATTTCTCTCTCTGTCTCTCTCTGTCTCTTCCTGTCTCTCTCTGACTCTTTGTCTCTCTATGTCTCTCTCTGTCTCTTTCTGTCACTCTCTGTCTCAATCTCTGTCTCTCTCTGTTTCTCTATTTGTCTCTCTCTGTCTCTCTCTGTCTCTCTCTATATCTCTCTCTGTCTCTCTTTGTCTCTCTCTGTAGGTCTCTTTCTTCTCTCTCTGTCGCTCTCTGTCTTTCTCTGTCTCTCTCTGTCTCTCTCTCTTTGTCTCTTTTCTGTCTCTGTCTGTTTCTCTCTCTGTCTCTCTCTGTCTCTCTCTGTCTTTCTTTGTTTCTCTCTGTATTTCTATGTCTCTCTATTGCTCTCTCTATATATCTTTCTGTCTCTCTTTGTCTCTCTTTGTCTCTCTCTGTCTCTCTGTCTCTCTCTGTCTCTCTCTCTGTCTCTCTCTGTCTCTCTCTCTCGCTCTCTGTCTCTCTCTATGTCTCTCTCTATCCCTATCTCTGTCTCTCTCGGTCTCTCTGTCTCTCTCTGTCTCTCTCTGTGTCTCTCTCTGTCTCTCTCTCTGTATCTCACTGTCTAGCTCTGTCTCTCTCTGTGTCTCCCTGTGTCTCCCTCTCTATCTCTATCTCTCTCTGTGTCTCTCTGTTTCTCTCTCTGTCTCTCTCTGTCTCTCTCTGTCTCTCTCTGTATCTCTCTGTGTCTCTCTCTGTCTCTCTCTCTGTCTCTCTCTGTGTCTCTCTCTCTGTCTCTCTCTGTGTCTCTGTCTCTCTCTTTCTCTCTCTCTGTCTCTCTCTGTCTCTATCTATGTTTCTCTCTGTCTCTCTCTGTCTCTATGTCTCTCTCTGTCTCTCTCTCTGTCTCTCCCTGTCTCTCTCTGTCTCTCTGTCTCTCAATGACTCTCTCTGTCTCTCTCTCTGTATCTCTCTGTCTAGCTCTGTCTCTCTCTGTGTCTCCCTGTGTCTCCCTATCTATCTCTGTCTCTCTCGGTTTCTCTCTCTGTCTCTCTCTCTTTCGCTCTCTGTCTCTCTCTATGTCTCTCTCTATCCCTATCTCTGTCTCTCTCGGTCTCACTCCGTCTCTCTCTGTCTCTCACTCCGTCTCTCTCTGTCTCTCTCTCTCTCTGTCTCACTCTCTGTGTCTCTCTCTGTTTCTCTCTGTCTGTCTCTGTGTCTCTATCTCTCTCTTTCTCTCTCTCTGTCTCTCTCTGTCTCTATCTATGTCTCTCTCTGTCTCTCTCTCTGTCTCTCCCTGTCTCTCTCTGTCTCTCAATGTCTCTCTCCGTCTCTCTCTCTGTATCTCTCTGTCTAGCTCTGTCTCTCTCTGTGTCTCCCTGTGTCTCCCTCTCTATCTCTGTTTCTCTCTGTTTCTCTCTCTGTCTCTCTCTGTCTCTCTCTGTCTCTCTCGCTGTCTCTCTGTTTCTCTCTCTGTCTCTCTCTGTCTCTCTCTGTCTCTCTCTCTGTCTCTCTCTGTCTCTTTCTCTGTCTCTCTTTCTGTCTAACTCAGTCTATCTCACTCTGTCTCTATCTCTCTCTGTCTCTGTCTCTCTCTTTCTCTCTTTCTGTCTCTCTCACTCTCTATGTCTCTCTCTGTCTCTCTTTCTGTCTCTCTCTATCCCTATCTCTGTCTCTCTCTGTCTCTTTTTCTGTCTCTCTCACTCTCTCTCTGTCTTACTCCCTGTCTCTCTCTGTGTCTCTCTCTGTCTCTCTCTATCTTTCTCTGTCTCTTTCTCTCTCTCTCTCTCTGTCTCTCTGTCTCTCTCTTTGTCTCTCTGTGTCTCTTTCTGTCTCTCTCAGTCTCTTTCTGTCTCTCTCTGTCTCTTTCTGTCTCTCTCTGTCTCAATTTCTGTCTCTCTCTGTTTCTCTCTTTGTCTCCCTCTCTCTCTGTCTGTCTCTCTCTATGTCTCTCTCTGTCTCTCTATGTATGTCTCTTTCTGTCTCTCTCTGTCGCTCTCTGTCTTTCTCTGTCTCGCTCTGTCTCTCTCTCTTTGTCTCTTTTCTGTCTCTGTCTGTCTCTCTCTCTGTCTCTCACTGTCTCTCTCTCTGTCTTTCTTTGTCTCTCTCTGCATTTCTACGTCTCTCTACGTCTCTCTCTCTCTGTATCTCTCTGTCTCTCTTTGTCTCTCTCTGTCTCTCTCAGTCTCTCTCTCTGTCTCTCTCTCTGTCGCTCTCTGTCTCTCTCTATGTCTCTCTCTATCCCTATCTCTGTCTCTCTCTGTCTCTATCTGTCTCTCTCTCTCGGTGTCTCTCTCTGCTCTCTCTCTGTCTCTCTCTGTGTCTCTGTCTTTCTCTTTCTCTCTATCTGTCTCTATTTATTTCTCTCTCTGTCTCTCTCTCTGTCTCTCCCTGTCTCTCTCTGACTCTTTGTCTCTCTATGTCTCTCTCTGTCTCTTTCTGTCTCTGTCTCAATCTCTGTCTCTCTCTGTTTCTCTATTTGTCTCTCTCTGTCTCTCTCTGTCTCTCTCTATATCTCTCTCTGTCTCTCTCTGTAGGTCTCTTTCTGTCTCTCTCTGTCGCTCTCTGTCTTTCTCTGTCTCTCTCTGTCTCTCTCTCTTTGTCTCTTTTCTGTCTCTGTCTGTTTCTCTCTCTGTCTCTCTCTGTCTCTCTCTGTCTTTCTTTGTTTCTCTCTGTATTTCTATGTCTCTCTATTTCTCTCTATATATATCTTTCTATCTCTCTTTGTCTCTCTTTGTCTCTCTCTGTCTCTCTCTGTCTCTCTCTCTGACTCTCTCTGTCTCTCTCTCTGTCGCTCTCTGTCTCTCTCTATGTCTCTCTCTATCCCTATCTCTGTCTCTCTCGGTCTCTCTGTCTCTCTCTGTCTCTCTCTGTGTCTCTCTCTGTCTCTCTCTCTGTATCTCTCTGTCTAGCTCTGTCTCTCTCTGTGTCTCCCTGTGTCTCCCTCTCTATCTCTATCTCTCTCTGTCTCTCTCTGTTTCTCTCTCTGTGTCTCTCTGTCTCTCTCTGTGTCTCTGACTCTCTCTTTCTCTCTCTCTGTCTTTCTCTGTCTCTATTTATGTCTCTCTCTGTCTCTCTCTCTGTCTCTCCCTGTCTCTCTCTGTCTCTTTGTCTCTCTATGTCTCTCTCTGTCTCTTTCTGTCTCTCTCTGTCTCTCTCGGTCTCTCTATCTGTCTCTCTCTGTCTCCCTCTCTGTCGCTCTCTGTCTCTCTCTATGTCTCTCTCTATCCCTATCTCTGTCTCTCTTTGTCTCTCTCTGTCTCTCTCTGTCTCTCTCTGTCTCTCTCGGTCTCTCTATCTGTCTCTCTCTGTCTCCCTCTCTGTCGCTCTCTGTCTCTCTCTATGTCTCTCTCTATCCCTATCTCTGTCTCTCTATGTCTCTCTCTGTCTCTCTGTGTCTCTCTCTGTCTCTCTCTGCTCTCTCTCTGTCTCTCTCTGTGTCTCTGACTCTCTCTTTCTCTCTCTCTGTCTCTCTCTGTCTCTATTTATGTCTCTCTCTGTCTCTCTCTCTGTCTCTCCCTGTCTCTCTCTGTCTCTTTGTCTCTCTATGTCTCTCTCTGTCTCTTTCTGTCTCTCTCTGTCTCAATCACTGTCTCTCTGTTTTTCTATTTGTCTCTCTTTGTCTCTCTCTATATCTCTCTCTGTCTCTCTTTGTCTCTCTCTTTAGGTCTCTTTCTGTCTCTATCTGTCGCTTTCTGTCTTTCTCTGTCTCTCTCTGTCTCTCTCTCTTTGTCTCTTTTCTGTCTCTGTCTGTTTCTCTCTCTGTCTCTCTCTGTCTCTCTCTGTCTTTCTTTGTTTCTCTCTGTATTTCTATGTCTCTCTATTTCTATCTCTCTCTATCTTTCTGTCTCTCTTTGTCTCTCTTTGTCTCTCTCTGTCTCTCTCTGTCTCTCTCTGTGTCTCTCTCTGTCTCTCTCTCTGTCGCTCTCTGTCTCTCTCTATGTCTCTCTCTATCCCTATCTCTGTCTCTCTCGGTTTCACTCTGTCTCTCTCTGTCTCTCTCTGTGTCTCTCTCTGTCTTTCTCTCTGTCTCCCTCTCTGTGTCTCTCTCTGTCTCTGTCTCTGTCTGTCTCTGTGTCTCTGTCTCTCTATTTCTCTCTCTGTCTCTCTCTGTCTCTCTCTGTGTCTCTCTCTGTCTTTCTCTCTGTCTCTCTCTCTGTGTCTCTCTCTGTCTCTGTCTCTGTCTGTCTCTGTGTCTCTGTCTCTCTCTTTCTCTCTCTCTGTCTCTCTCTGTCTCTATGTCTCTCTCTGTCTCTCTCTCTGTCTCTCCCTGTCTCTCTCTGTCTCTCTGTCTCTCAATGACTCTCTCTGTCTCTCTCTCTGTATCTCTCTGTCTAGCTATGTCTCTCTCTGTGTCTCCCTGTGTCTCCCTATCTATCTCTGTCTCTCTCGGTTTCTCTCACTGTCTCTCTCTGTCTCTCTCTCTTTCGCTCTCTTTCTCCCTCTATGTCTCTCTCTATCCCTATCTCTGTCTCTCTCGGTCTCACTCTGTCTCTCTCTGTCTCTCTCTGTGTCTCTCTCTGTCTCTCTCTCTCTCTGTCTCACTCTCTGTGTCTCTCTCTGTTTCCCTCTGTCTGTCTCTGTGTCTCTGTCTCTCTCTTTCTCTCTCTCTGTCTCTCTCTGTCTCTATCTCTGTCTCTCTCTGTCTCTCTCTCTGTCTCTCCCTGTCTCTCTCTGTCTCTCAATGTCTCTCTCTGTCTCTCTCTCTGTAGCTCTCTGTCTAGCTCTGTCTCTCTCTGTGTCTCCCTGTGTCTCCCTCTCTATCTCTGTCTCTCTCTGTTTCACTCTCTGTCTCTCTCTGTCTCTCTCTGTCTCTCTCTGTCTCTCTCTCTGTCTCTCTGTTTCTCTCTCTGTCTCTCTCTGTCTCTCTCTGTCTCTCTCTCTGTCTCTCTCTGTCTCTTTCTCTGTCTCTCTTTCTGTCTCACTCAGTCTATCTCACTCTGTCTTTATCTCTCTCTGTCTCTGTCTCTCTCTTTCTCTCTTTCTGTCTCTCTCACTCTCTATGTCTCTCTCTGTCTCTCTTTCTGTCTTTCTCTATCCCTATCTCTGTCTCTCTCTGTCTCTTTTTCTGTCTCTCTCACTCTCTCTCTGTCTTACTCTCTGTCTCTCTCTGTGTCTCTCTCTGTCTCTCTCTATCTTTCTCTGTCTCTTTCTCTCTCTCTCTCTGTCTCTCTGTCTCTCTCTTTGTCTCTCTGTGTCTCTTTCTGTCTCTCTCTGTCTCTTTCTGTCTCTCTCTGTCTCTTTCTGTCTCTCTCTGTCTCAATTTCTGTCTCTCTCTGTTTCTCTCTTTGTCTCCCTCTCTCTCTGTCTGTCTCTATCTATGTCTCTCTCTGTCTCTCTATGTCTCTCTATGTATGTCTCTTTCTGTCTCTCTCTGTCGCTCTCTGTCTTTCTCTGTCTCTCTCTGTCTCTCTCTCTTTGTCTCTTTTCTGTCTCTGTCTGTCTCTCTCTCTGTCTCTCACTGTCTCTCTCTCTGTCTTTCTTTGTCTCTCTCTGTATTTCTATGTCTCTCTACGTCTCTCTCTCTCTGTATCTCTCTGTCTCTCTTTGTCTCTCTCTGTCTCTCTCTGTCTCTCTCAGTCTCTCTCTCTGTCTCTCTCTGGCTCTCTCTCTGTCGCTCTCTGTCTCTCTCTATGTCTCTCTCTATCCCTATCTCTGTCTCTCTCTGTCTCTATCTGTCTCTCTCTCTCTGTGTCTCTCTCTGTGTCTCTCTCTGCTCTCTCTCTGTCTCTCTCTGTGTCTCTGTCTCTCTCTTTCTCTCTCTCTGTCTCTCTCTGTCTCTATTTATTTCTCTCTCTGTCTCTCTCTGTCTCTTCCTGTCTCTCTCTGACTCTTTGTCTCTCTATGTCTCTCTCTGTCTCTTTCTGTCACTCTCTGTCTCAATCTCTGTCTCTCTCTGTTTCTCTATTTGTCTCTCTCTGTCTCTCTCTGTCTCTCTCTATATCTCTCTCTGTCTCTCTTTGTCTCTCTCTGTAGGTCTCTTTCTTCTCTCTCTGTCGCTCTCTGTCTTTCTCTGTCTCTCTCTGTCTCTCTCTCTTTGTCTCTTTTCTGTCTCTGTCTGTTTCTCTCTCTGTCTCTCTCTGTCTCTCTCTGTCTTTCTTTGTTTCTCTCTGTATTTCTATGTCTCTCTATTGCTCTCTCTATATATCTTTCTGTCTCTCTTTGTCTCTCTTTGTCTCTCTCTGTCTCTCTGTCTCTCTCTGTCTCTCTCTCTGTCTCTCTCTGTCTCTCTCTCTCGCTCTCTGTCTCTCTCTATGTCTCTCTCTATCCCTATCTCTGTCTCTCTCGGTCTCTCTGTCTCTCTCTGTCTCTCTCTGTGTCTCTCTCTGTCTCTCTCTCTGTATCTCACTGTCTAGCTCTGTCTCTCTCTGTGTCTCCCTGTGTCTCCCTCTCTATCTCTATCTCTCTCTGTGTCTCTCTGTTTCTCTCTCTGTCTCTCTCTGTCTCTCTCTGTCTCTCTCTGTATCTCTCTGTGTCTCTCTCTGTCTCTCTCTCTGTCTCTCTCTGTGTCTCTCTCTCTGTCTCTCTCTGTGTCTCTGTCTCTCTCTTTCTCTCTCTCTGTCTCTCTCTGTCTCTATCTATGTTTCTCTCTGTCTCTCTCTGTCTCTATGTCTCTCTCTGTCTCTCTCTCTGTCTCTCCCTGTCTCTCTCTGTCTCTCTGTCTCTCAATGACTCTCTCTGTCTCTCTCTCTGTATCTCTCTGTCTAGCTCTGTCTCTCTCTGTGTCTCCCTGTGTCTCCCTATCTATCTCTGTCTCTCTCGGTTTCTCTCTCTGTCTCTCTCTCTTTCGCTCTCTGTCTCTCTCTATGTCTCTCTCTATCCCTATCTCTGTCTCTCTCGGTCTCACTCCGTCTCTCTCTGTCTCTCACTCCGTCTCTCTCTGTCTCTCTCTCTCTCTGTCTCACTCTCTGTGTCTCTCTCTGTTTCTCTCTGTCTGTCTCTGTGTCTCTATCTCTCTCTTTCTCTCTCTCTGTCTCTCTCTGTCTCTATCTATGTCTCTCTCTGTCTCTCTCTCTGTCTCTCCCTGTCTCTCTCTGTCTCTCAATGTCTCTCTCCGTCTCTCTCTCTGTATCTCTCTGTCTAGCTCTGTCTCTCTCTGTGTCTCCCTGTGTCTCCCTCTCTATCTCTGTTTCTCTCTGTTTCTCTCTCTGTCTCTCTCTGTCTCTCTCTGTCTCTCTCGCTGTCTCTCTGTTTCTCTCTCTGTCTCTCTCTGTCTCTCTCTGTCTCTCTCTCTGTCTCTCTCTGTCTCTTTCTCTGTCTCTCTTTCTGTCTAACTCAGTCTATCTCACTCTGTCTCTATCTCTCTCTGTCTCTGTCTCTCTCTTTCTCTCTTTCTGTCTCTCTCACTCTCTATGTCTCTCTCTGTCTCTCTCTCTCTCTGTCTCACTCTCTGTGTCTCTCTCTGTTTCTCTCTGTCTGTCTCTGTGTCTCTATCTCTCTCTTTCTCTCTCTCTGTCTCTCTCTGTCTCTATCTATGTCTCTCTCTGTCTCTCTCTCTGTCTCTCCCTGTCTCTCTCTGTCTCTCAATGTCTCTCTCCGTCTCTCTCTCTGTATCTCTCTGTCTAGCTCTGTCTCTCTCTGTGTCTCCCTGTGTCTCCCTCTCTATCTCTGTTTCTCTCTGTTTCTCTCTCTGTCTCTCTCTGTCTCTCTCTGTCTCTCTCGCTGTCTCTCTGTTTCTCTCTCTGTCTCTCTCTGTCTCTCTCTGTCTCTCTCTCTGTCTCTCTCTGTCTCTTTCTCTGTCTCTCTTTCTGTCTAACTCAGTCTATCTCACTCTGTCTCTATCTCTCTCTGTCTCTGTCTCTCTCTTTCTCTCTTTCTGTCTCTCTCACTCTCTATGTCTCTCTCTGTCTCTCTTTCTGTCTCTCTCTATCCCTATCTCTGTCTCTCTCTGTCTCTTTTTCTGTCTCTCTCACTCTCTCTCTGTCTTACTCCCTGTCTCTCTCTGTGTCTCTCTCTGTCTCTCTCTATCTTTCTCTGTCTCTTTCTCTCTCTCTCTCTCTGTCTCTCTGTCTCTCTCTTTGTCTCTCTGTGTCTCTTTCTGTCTCTCTCAGTCTCTTTCTGTCTCTCTCTGTCTCTTTCTGTCTCTCTCTGTCTCAATTTCTGTCTCTCTCTGTTTCTCTCTTTGTCTCCCTCTCTCTCTGTCTGTCTCTCTCTATGTCTCTCTCTGTCTCTCTATGTATGTCTCTTTCTGTCTCTCTCTGTCGCTCTCTGTCTTTCTCTGTCTCGCTCTGTCTCTCTCTCTTTGTCTCTTTTCTGTCTCTGTCTGTCTCTCTCTCTGTCTCTCACTGTCTCTCTCTCTGTCTTTCTTTGTCTCTCTCTGCATTTCTACGTCTCTCTACGTCTCTCTCTCTCTGTATCTCTCTGTCTCTCTTTGTCTCTCTCTGTCTCTCTCAGTCTCTCTCTCTGTCTCTCTCTCTGTCGCTCTCTGTCTCTCTCTATGTCTCTCTCTATCCCTATCTCTGTCTCTCTCTGTCTCTATCTGTCTCTCTCTCTCGGTGTCTCTCTCTGCTCTCTCTCTGTCTCTCTCTGTGTCTCTGTCTTTCTCTTTCTCTCTATCTGTCTCTATTTATTTCTCTCTCTGTCTCTCTCTCTGTCTCTCCCTGTCTCTCTCTGACTCTTTGTCTCTCTATGTCTCTCTCTGTCTCTTTCTGTCTCTGTCTCAATCTCTGTCTCTCTCTGTTTCTCTATTTGTCTCTCTCTGTCTCTCTCTGTCTCTCTCTATATCTCTCTCTGTCTCTCTCTGTAGGTCTCTTTCTGTCTCTCTCTGTCGCTCTCTGTCTTTCTCTGTCTCTCTCTGTCTCTCTCTCTTTGTCTCTTTTCTGTCTCTGTCTGTTTCTCTCTCTGTCTCTCTCTGTCTCTCTCTGTCTTTCTTTGTTTCTCTCTGTATTTCTATGTCTCTCTATTTCTATCTCTCTCTATCTTTCTGTCTCTCTTTGTCTCTCTTTGTCTCTCTCTGTCTCTCTCTGTCTCTCTCTGTGTCTCTCTCTGTCTCTCTCTCTGTCGCTCTCTGTCTCTCTCTATGTCTCTCTCTATCCCTATCTCTGTCTCTCTCGGTCTCTCTGTCTCTCTCTGTCTCTCTCTGTGTCTCTCTCTGTCTCTCTCTCTGTATCTCTCTGTCTAGCTCTGTCTCTCTCTGTGTCTCCCTGTGTCTCCCTCTCTATCTCTATCTCTCTCTGTCTCTCTCTGTTTCTCTCTCTGTGTCTCTCTGTCTCTCTCTGTGTCTCTGACTCTCTCTTTCTCTCTCTCTGTCTTTCTCTGTCTCTATTTATGTCTCTCTCTGTCTCTCTCTCTGTCTCTCCCTGTCTCTCTCTGTCTCTTTGTCTCTCTATGTCTCTCTCTGTCTCTTTCTGTCTCTCTCTGTCTCTCTCGGTCTCTCTATCTGTCTCTCTCTGTCTCCCTCTCTGTCGCTCTCTGTCTCTCTCTATGTCTCTCTCTATCCCTATCTCTGTCTCTCTTTGTCTCTCTCTGTCTCTCTCTGTCTCTCTCTGTCTCTCTCGGTCTCTCTATCTGTCTCTCTCTGTCTCCCTCTCTGTCGCTCTCTGTCTCTCTCTATGTCTCTCTCTATCCCTATCTCTGTCTCTCTATGTCTCTCTCTGTCTCTCTGTGTCTCTCTCTGTCTCTCTCTGCTCTCTCTCTGTCTCTCTCTGTGTCTCTGACTCTCTCTTTCTCTCTCTCTGTCTCTCTCTGTCTCTATTTATGTCTCTCTCTGTCTCTCTCTCTGTCTCTCCCTGTCTCTCTCTGTCTCTTTGTCTCTCTATGTCTCTCTCTGTCTCTTTCTGTCTCTCTCTGTCTCAATCACTGTCTCTCTGTTTTTCTATTTGTCTCTCTTTGTCTCTCTCTATATCTCTCTCTGTCTCTCTTTGTCTCTCTCTTTAGGTCTCTTTCTGTCTCTATCTGTCGCTTTCTGTCTTTCTCTGTCTCTCTCTGTCTCTCTCTTTGTCTCTTTTCTGTCTCTGTCTGTTTCTCTCTCTGTCTCTCTCTGTCTCTCTCTGTCTTTCTTTGTTTCTCTCTGTATTTCTATGTCTCTCTATTTCTATCTCTCTCTATCTTTCTGTCTCTCTTTGTCTCTCTTTGTCTCTCTCTGTCTCTCTCTGTCTCTCTCTGTGTCTCTCTCTGTCTCTCTCTCTGTCGCTCTCTGTCTCTCTCTATGTCTCTCTCTATCCCTATCTCTGTCTCTCTCGGTTTCACTCTGTCTCTCTCTGTCTCTCTCTGTGTCTCTCTCTGTCTTTCTCTCTGTCTCCCTCTCTGTGTCTCTCTCTGTCTCTGTCTCTGTCTGTCTCTGTGTCTCTGTCTCTCTATTTCTCTCTCTGTCTCTCTCTGTCTCTCTCTGTGTCTCTCTCTGTCTTTCTCTCTGTCTCTCTCTCTGTGTCTCTCTCTGTCTCTGTCTCTGTCTGTCTCTGTGTCTCTGTCTCTCTCTTTCTCTCTCTCTGTCTCTCTCTGTCTCTATGTCTCTCTCTGTCTCTCTCTCTGTCTCTCCCTGTCTCTCTCTGTCTCTCTGTCTCTCAATGACTCTCTCTGTCTCTCTCTCTGTATCTCTCTGTCTAGCTATGTCTCTCTCTGTGTCTCCCTGTGTCTCCCTATCTATCTCTGTCTCTCTCGGTTTCTCTCACTGTCTCTCTCTGTCTCTCTCTCTTTCGCTCTCTTTCTCCCTCTATGTCTCTCTCTATCCCTATCTCTGTCTCTCTCGGTCTCACTCTGTCTCTCTCTGTCTCTCTCTGTGTCTCTCTCTGTCTCTCTCTCTCTCTGTCTCACTCTCTGTGTCTCTCTCTGTTTCCCTCTGTCTGTCTCTGTGTCTCTGTCTCTCTCTTTCTCTCTCTCTGTCTCTCTCTGTCTCTATCTCTGTCTCTCTCTGTCTCTCTCTCTGTCTCTCCCTGTCTCTCTCTGTCTCTCAATGTCTCTCTCTGTCTCTCTCTCTGTAGCTCTCTGTCTAGCTCTGTCTCTCTCTGTGTCTCCCTGTGTCTCCCTCTCTATCTCTGTCTCTCTCTGTTTCACTCTCTGTCTCTCTCTGTCTCTCTCTGTCTCTCTCTGTCTCTCTCTGTCTCTCTCTCTGTCTCTCTGTTTCTCTCTCTGTCTCTCTCTGTCTCTCTCTGTCTCTCTCTCTGTCTCTCTCTGTCTCTTTCTCTGTCTCTCTTTCTGTCTCACTCAGTCTATCTCACTCTGTCTTTATCTCTCTCTGTCTCTGTCTCTCTCTTTCTCTCTTTCTGTCTCTCTCACTCTCTATGTCTCTCTCTGTCTCTCTTTCTGTCTTTCTCTATCCCTATCTCTGTCTCTCTCTGTCTCTTTTTCTGTCTCTCTCACTCTCTCTCTGTCTTACTCTCTGTCTCTCTCTGTGTCTCTCTCTGTCTCTCTCTATCTTTCTCTGTCTCTTTCTCTCTCTCTCTCTGTCTCTCTGTCTCTCTCTTTGTCTCTCTGTGTCTCTTTCTGTCTCTCTCTGTCTCTTTCTGTCTCTCTCTGTCTCTTTCTGTCTCTCTCTGTCTCAATTTCTGTCTCTCTCTGTTTCTCTCTTTGTCTCCCTCTCTCTCTGTCTGTCTCTATCTATGTCTCTCTCTGTCTCTCTATGTCTCTCTATGTATGTCTCTTTCTGTCTCTCTCTGTCGCTCTCTGTCTTTCTCTGTCTCTCTCTGTCTCTCTCTCTTTGTCTCTTTTCTGTCTCTGTCTGTCTCTCTCTCTGTCTCTCACTGTCTCTCTCTCTGTCTTTCTTTGTCTCTCTCTGTATTTCTATGTCTCTCTACGTCTCTCTCTCTCTGTATCTCTCTGTCTCTCTTTGTCTCTCTCTGTCTCTCTCTGTCTCTCTCAGTCTCTCTCTCTGTCTCTCTCTGGCTCTCTCTCTGTCGCTCTCTGTCTCTCTCTATGTCTCTCTCTATCCCTATCTCTGTCTCTCTCTGTCTCTATCTGTCTCTCTCTCTCTGTGTCTCTCTCTGTGTCTCTCTCTGCTCTCTCTCTGTCTCTCTCTGTGTCTCTGTCTCTCTCTTTCTCTCTCTCTGTCTCTCTCTGTCTCTATTTATTTCTCTCTCTGTCTCTCTCTGTCTCTTCCTGTCTCTCTCTGACTCTTTGTCTCTCTATGTCTCTCTCTGTCTCTTTCTGTCACTCTCTGTCTCAATCTCTGTCTCTCTCTGTTTCTCTATTTGTCTCTCTCTGTCTCTCTCTGTCTCTCTCTATATCTCTCTCTGTCTCTCTTTGTCTCTCTCTGTAGGTCTCTTTCTTCTCTCTCTGTCGCTCTCTGTCTTTCTCTGTCTCTCTCTGTCTCTCTCTCTTTGTCTCTTTTCTGTCTCTGTCTGTTTCTCTCTCTGTCTCTCTCTGTCTCTCTCTGTCTTTCTTTGTTTCTCTCTGTATTTCTATGTCTCTCTATTGCTCTCTCTATATATCTTTCTGTCTCTCTTTGTCTCTCTTTGTCTCTCTCTGTCTCTCTGTCTCTCTCTGTCTCTCTCTCTGTCTCTCTCTGTCTCTCTCTCTCGCTCTCTGTCTCTCTCTATGTCTCTCTCTATCCCTATCTCTGTCTCTCTCGGTCTCTCTGTCTCTCTCTGTCTCTCTCTGTGTCTCTCTCTGTCTCTCTCTCTGTATCTCACTGTCTAGCTCTGTCTCTCTCTGTGTCTCCCTGTGTCTCCCTCTCTATCTCTATCTCTCTCTGTGTCTCTCTGTTTCTCTCTCTGTCTCTCTCTGTCTCTCTCTGTCTCTCTCTGTATCTCTCTGTGTCTCTCTCTGTCTCTCTCTCTGTCTCTCTCTGTGTCTCTCTCTCTGTCTCTCTCTGTGTCTCTGTCTCTCTCTTTCTCTCTCTCTGTCTCTCTCTGTCTCTATCTATGTTTCTCTCTGTCTCTCTCTGTCTCTATGTCTCTCTCTGTCTCTCTCTCTGTCTCTCCCTGTCTCTCTCTGTCTCTCTGTCTCTCAATGACTCTCTCTGTCTCTCTCTCTGTATCTCTCTGTCTAGCTCTGTCTCTCTCTGTGTCTCCCTGTGTCTCCCTATCTATCTCTGTCTCTCTCGGTTTCTCTCTCTGTCTCTCTCTCTTTCGCTCTCTGTCTCTCTCTATGTCTCTCTCTATCCCTATCTCTGTCTCTCTCGGTCTCACTCCGTCTCTCTCTGTCTCTCACTCCGTCTCTCTCTGTCTCTCTCTCTCTCTGTCTCACTCTCTGTGTCTCTCTCTGTTTCTCTCTGTCTGTCTCTGTGTCTCTATCTCTCTCTTTCTCTCTCTCTGTCTCTCTCTGTCTCTATCTATGTCTCTCTCTGTCTCTCTCTCTGTCTCTCCCTGTCTCTCTCTGTCTCTCAATGTCTCTCTCCGTCTCTCTCTCTGTATCTCTCTGTCTAGCTCTGTCTCTCTCTGTGTCTCCCTGTGTCTCCCTCTCTATCTCTGTTTCTCTCTGTTTCTCTCTCTGTCTCTCTCTGTCTCTCTCTGTCTCTCTCGCTGTCTCTCTGTTTCTCTCTCTGTCTCTCTCTGTCTCTCTCTGTCTCTCTCTCTGTCTCTCTCTGTCTCTTTCTCTGTCTCTCTTTCTGTCTAACTCAGTCTATCTCACTCTGTCTCTATCTCTCTCTGTCTCTGTCTCTCTCTTTCTCTCTTTCTGTCTCTCTCACTCTCTATGTCTCTCTCTGTCTCTCTTTCTGTCTCTCTCTATCCCTATCTCTGTCTCTCTCTGTCTCTTTTTCTGTCTCTCTCACTCTCTCTCTGTCTTACTCCCTGTCTCTCTCTGTGTCTCTCTCTGTCTCTCTCTATCTTTCTCTGTCTCTTTCTCTCTCTCTCTCTCTGTCTCTCTGTCTCTCTCTTTGTCTCTCTGTGTCTCTTTCTGTCTCTCTCAGTCTCTTTCTGTCTCTCTCTGTCTCTTTCTGTCTCTCTCTGTCTCAATTTCTGTCTCTCTCTGTTTCTCTCTTTGTCTCCCTCTCTCTCTGTCTGTCTCTCTCTATGTCTCTCTCTGTCTCTCTATGTATGTCTCTTTCTGTCTCTCTCTGTCGCTCTCTGTCTTTCTCTGTCTCGCTCTGTCTCTCTCTCTTTGTCTCTTTTCTGTCTCTGTCTGTCTCTCTCTCTGTCTCTCACTGTCTCTCTCTCTGTCTTTCTTTGTCTCTCTCTGCATTTCTACGTCTCTCTACGTCTCTCTCTCTCTGTATCTCTCTGTCTCTCTTTGTCTCTCTCTGTCTCTCTCAGTCTCTCTCTCTGTCTCTCTCTCTGTCGCTCTCTGTCTCTCTCTATGTCTCTCTCTATCCCTATCTCTGTCTCTCTCTGTCTCTATCTGTCTCTCTCTCTCGGTGTCTCTCTCTGCTCTCTCTCTGTCTCTCTCTGTGTCTCTGTCTTTCTCTTTCTCTCTATCTGTCTCTATTTATTTCTCTCTCTGTCTCTCTCTCTGTCTCTCCCTGTCTCTCTCTGACTCTTTGTCTCTCTATGTCTCTCTCTGTCTCTTTCTGTCTCTGTCTCAATCTCTGTCTCTCTCTGTTTCTCTATTTGTCTCTCTCTGTCTCTCTCTGTCTCTCTCTATATCTCTCTCTGTCTCTCTCTGTAGGTCTCTTTCTGTCTCTCTCTGTCGCTCTCTGTCTTTCTCTGTCTCTCTCTGTCTCTCTCTCTTTGTCTCTTTTCTGTCTCTGTCTGTTTCTCTCTCTGTCTCTCTCTGTCTCTCTCTGTCTTTCTTTGTTTCTCTCTGTATTTCTATGTCTCTCTATTTCTCTCTATATATATCTTTCTATCTCTCTTTGTCTCTCTTTGTCTCTCTCTGTCTCTCTCTGTCTCTCTCTCTGACTCTCTCTGTCTCTCTCTCTGTCGCTCTCTGTCTCTCTCTATGTCTCTCTCTATCCCTATCTCTGTCTCTCTCGGTCTCTCTGTCTCTCTCTGTCTCTCTCTGTGTCTCTCTCTGTCTCTCTCTCTGTATCTCTCTGTCTAGCTCTGTCTCTCTCTGTGTCTCCCTGTGTCTCCCTCTCTATCTCTATCTCTCTCTGTCTCTCTCTGTTTCTCTCTCTGTGTCTCTCTGTCTCTCTCTGTGTCTCTGACTCTCTCTTTCTCTCTCTCTGTCTTTCTCTGTCTCTATTTATGTCTCTCTCTGTCTCTCTCTCTGTCTCTCCCTGTCTCTCTCTGTCTCTTTGTCTCTCTATGTCTCTCTCTGTCTCTTTCTGTCTCTCTCTGTCTCTCTCGGTCTCTCTATCTGTCTCTCTCTGTCTCCCTCTCTGTCGCTCTCTGTCTCTCTCTATGTCTCTCTCTATCCCTATCTCTGTCTCTCTTTGTCTCTCTCTGTCTCTCTCTGTCTCTCTCTGTCTCTCTCGGTCTCTCTATCTGTCTCTCTCTGTCTCCCTCTCTGTCGCTCTCTGTCTCTCTCTATGTCTCTCTCTATCCCTATCTCTGTCTCTCTATGTCTCTCTCTGTCTCTCTGTGTCTCTCTCTGTCTCTCTCTGCTCTCTCTCTGTCTCTCTCTGTGTCTCTGACTCTCTCTTTCTCTCTCTCTGTCTCTCTCTGTCTCTATTTATGTCTCTCTCTGTCTCTCTCTCTGTCTCTCCCTGTCTCTCTCTGTCTCTTTGTCTCTCTATGTCTCTCTCTGTCTCTTTCTGTCTCTCTCTGTCTCAATCACTGTCTCTCTGTTTTTCTATTTGTCTCTCTTTGTCTCTCTCTATATCTCTCTCTGTCTCTCTTTGTCTCTCTCTTTAGGTCTCTTTCTGTCTCTATCTGTCGCTTTCTGTCTTTCTCTGTCTCTCTCTGTCTCTCTCTCTTTGTCTCTTTTCTGTCTCTGTCTGTTTCTCTCTCTGTCTCTCTCTGTCTCTCTCTGACTTTCTTTGTTTCTCTCTGTATTTCTATGTCTCTCTATTTCTATCTCTCTCTATCTTTCTGTCTCTCTTTGTCTCTCTTTGTCTCTCTCTGTCTCTCTCTGTCTCTCTCTGTGTCTCTCTCTGTCTCTCTCTCTGTCGCTCTCTGTCTCTCTCTATGTCTCTCTCTATCCCTATCTCTGTCTCTCTCGGTTTCACTCTGTCTCTCTCTGTCTCTCTCTGTGTCTCTCTCTGTCTTTCTCTCTGTCTCCCTCTCTGTGTCTCTCTCTGTCTCTGTCTCTGTCTGTCTCTGTGTCTCTGTCTCTCTATTTCTCTCTCTGTCTCTCTCTGTCTCTCTCTGTGTCTCTCTCTGTCTTTCTCTCTGTCTCTCTCTCTGTGTCTCTCTCTGTCTCTGTCTCTGTCTGTCTCTGTGTCTCTGTCTCTCTCTTTCTCTCTCTCTGTCTCTCTCTGTCTCTATGTCTCTCTCTGTCTCTCTCTCTGTCTCTCCCTGTCTCTCTCTGTCTCTCTGTCTCTCAATGACTCTCTCTGTCTCTCTCTCTGTATCTCTCTGTCTAGCTATGTCTCTCTCTGTGTCTCCCTGTGTCTCCCTATCTATCTCTGTCTCTCTCGGTTTCTCTCACTGTCTCTCTCTGTCTCTCTCTCTTTCGCTCTCTTTCTCCCTCTATGTCTCTCTCTATCCCTATCTCTGTCTCTCTCGGTCTCACTCTGTCTCTCTCTGTCTCTCTCTGTGTCTCTCTCTGTCTCTCTCTCTCTCTGTCTCACTCTCTGTGTCTCTCTCTGTTTCCCTCTGTCTGTCTCTGTGTCTCTGTCTCTCTCTTTCTCTCTCTCTGTCTCTCTCTGTCTCTATCTCTGTCTCTCTCTGTCTCTCTCTCTGTCTCTCCCTGTCTCTCTCTGTCTCTCAATGTCTCTCTCTGTCTCTCTCTCTGTAGCTCTCTGTCTAGCTCTGTCTCTCTCTGTGTCTCCCTGTGTCTCCCTCTCTATCTCTGTCTCTCTCTGTTTCACTCTCTGTCTCTCTCTGTCTCTCTCTGTCTCTCTCTGTCTCTCTCTGTCTCTCTCTCTGTCTCTCTGTTTCTCTCTCTGTCTCTCTCTGTCTCTCTCTGTCTCTCTCTCTGTCTCTCTCTGTCTCTTTCTCTGTCTCTCTTTCTGTCTCACTCAGTCTATCTCACTCTGTCTTTATCTCTCTCTGTCTCTGTCTCTCTCTTTCTCTCTTTCTGTCTCTCTCACTCTCTATGTCTCTCTCTGTCTCTCTTTCTGTCTTTCTCTATCCCTATCTCTGTCTCTCTCTGTCTCTTTTTCTGTCTCTCTCACTCTCTCTCTGTCTTACTCTCTGTCTCTCTCTGTGTCTCTCTCTGTCTCTCTCTATCTTTCTCTGTCTCTTTCTCTCTCTCTCTCTGTCTCTCTGTCTCTCTCTTTGTCTCTCTGTGTCTCTTTCTGTCTCTCTCTGTCTCTTTCTGTCTCTCTCTGTCTCTTTCTGTCTCTCTCTGTCTCAATTTCTGTCTCTCTCTGTTTCTCTCTTTGTCTCCCTCTCTCTCTGTCTGTCTCTATCTATGTCTCTCTCTGTCTCTCTATGTCTCTCTATGTATGTCTCTTTCTGTCTCTCTCTGTCGCTCTCTGTCTTTCTCTGTCTCTCTCTGTCTCTCTCTCTTTGTCTCTTTTCTGTCTCTGTCTGTCTCTCTCTCTGTCTCTCACTGTCTCTCTCTCTGTCTTTCTTTGTCTCTCTCTGTATTTCTATGTCTCTCTACGTCTCTCTCTCTCTGTATCTCTCTGTCTCTCTTTGTCTCTCTCTGTCTCTCTCTGTCTCTCTCAGTCTCTCTCTCTGTCTCTCTCTGGCTCTCTCTCTGTCGCTCTCTGTCTCTCTCTATGTCTCTCTCTATCCCTATCTCTGTCTCTCTCTGTCTCTATCTGTCTCTCTCTCTCTGTGTCTCTCTCTGTGTCTCTCTCTGCTCTCTCTCTGTCTCTCTCTGTGTCTCTGTCTCTCTCTTTCTCTCTCTCTGTCTCTCTCTGTCTCTATTTATTTCTCTCTCTGTCTCTCTCTGTCTCTTCCTGTCTCTCTCTGACTCTTTGTCTCTCTATGTCTCTCTCTGTCTCTTTCTGTCACTCTCTGTCTCAATCTCTGTCTCTCTCTGTTTCTCTATTTGTCTCTCTCTGTCTCTCTCTGTCTCTCTCTATATCTCTCTCTGTCTCTCTTTGTCTCTCTCTGTAGGTCTCTTTCTTCTCTCTCTGTCGCTCTCTGTCTTTCTCTGTCTCTCTCTGTCTCTCTCTCTTTGTCTCTTTTCTGTCTCTGTCTGTTTCTCTCTCTGTCTCTCTCTGTCTCTCTCTGTCTTTCTTTGTTTCTCTCTGTATTTCTATGTCTCTCTATTGCTCTCTCTATATATCTTTCTGTCTCTCTTTGTCTCTCTTTGTCTCTCTCTGTCTCTCTGTCTCTCTCTGTCTCTCTCTCTGTCTCTCTCTGTCTCTCTCTCTCGCTCTCTGTCTCTCTCTATGTCTCTCTCTATCCCTATCTCTGTCTCTCTCGGTCTCTCTGTCTCTCTCTGTCTCTCTCTGTGTCTCTCTCTGTCTCTCTCTCTGTATCTCACTGTCTAGCTCTGTCTCTCTCTGTGTCTCCCTGTGTCTCCCTCTCTATCTCTATCTCTCTCTGTGTCTCTCTGTTTCTCTCTCTGTCTCTCTCTGTCTCTCTCTGTCTCTCTCTGTATCTCTCTGTGTCTCTCTCTGTCTCTCTCTCTGTCTCTCTCTGTGTCTCTCTCTCTGTCTCTCTCTGTGTCTCTGTCTCTCTCTTTCTCTCTCTCTGTCTCTCTCTGTCTCTATCTATGTTTCTCTCTGTCTCTCTCTGTCTCTATGTCTCTCTCTGTCTCTCTCTCTGTCTCTCCCTGTCTCTCTCTGTCTCTCTGTCTCTCAATGACTCTCTCTGTCTCTCTCTCTGTATCTCTCTGTCTAGCTCTGTCTCTCTCTGTGTCTCCCTGTGTCTCCCTATCTATCTCTGTCTCTCTCGGTTTCTCTCTCTGTCTCTCTCTCTTTCGCTCTCTGTCTCTCTCTATGTCTCTCTCTATCCCTATCTCTGTCTCTCTCGGTCTCACTCCGTCTCTCTCTGTCTCTCACTCCGTCTCTCTCTGTCTCTCTCTCTCTCTGTCTCACTCTCTGTGTCTCTCTCTGTTTCTCTCTGTCTGTCTCTGTGTCTCTATCTCTCTCTTTCTCTCTCTCTGTCTCTCTCTGTCTCTATCTATGTCTCTCTCTGTCTCTCTCTCTGTCTCTCCCTGTCTCTCTCTGTCTCTCAATGTCTCTCTCCGTCTCTCTCTCTGTATCTCTCTGTCTAGCTCTGTCTCTCTCTGTGTCTCCCTGTGTCTCCCTCTCTATCTCTGTTTCTCTCTGTTTCTCTCTCTGTCTCTCTCTGTCTCTCTCTGTCTCTCTCGCTGTCTCTCTGTTTCTCTCTCTGTCTCTCTCTGTCTCTCTCTGTCTCTCTCTCTGTCTCTCTCTGTCTCTTTCTCTGTCTCTCTTTCTGTCTAACTCAGTCTATCTCACTCTGTCTCTATCTCTCTCTGTCTCTGTCTCTCTCTTTCTCTCTTTCTGTCTCTCTCACTCTCTATGTCTCTCTCTGTCTCTCTTTCTGTCTCTCTCTATCCCTATCTCTGTCTCTCTCTGTCTCTTTTTCTGTCTCTCTCACTCTCTCTCTGTCTTACTCCCTGTCTCTCTCTGTGTCTCTCTCTGTCTCTCTCTATCTTTCTCTGTCTCTTTCTCTCTCTCTCTCTCTGTCTCTCTGTCTCTCTCTTTGTCTCTCTGTGTCTCTTTCTGTCTCTCTCAGTCTCTTTCTGTCTCTCTCTGTCTCTTTCTGTCTCTCTCTGTCTCAATTTCTGTCTCTCTCTGTTTCTCTCTTTGTCTCCCTCTCTCTCTGTCTGTCTCTCTCTATGTCTCTCTCTGTCTCTCTATGTATGTCTCTTTCTGTCTCTCTCTGTCGCTCTCTGTCTTTCTCTGTCTCGCTCTGTCTCTCTCTCTTTGTCTCTTTTCTGTCTCTGTCTGTCTCTCTCTCTGTCTCTCACTGTCTCTCTCTCTGTCTTTCTTTGTCTCTCTCTGCATTTCTACGTCTCTCTACGTCTCTCTCTCTCTGTATCTCTCTGTCTCTCTTTGTCTCTCTCTGTCTCTCTCAGTCTCTCTCTCTGTCTCTCTCTCTGTCGCTCTCTGTCTCTCTCTATGTCTCTCTCTATCCCTATCTCTGTCTCTCTCTGTCTCTATCTGTCTCTCTCTCTCGGTGTCTCTCTCTGCTCTCTCTCTGTCTCTCTCTGTGTCTCTGTCTTTCTCTTTCTCTCTATCTGTCTCTATTTATTTCTCTCTCTGTCTCTCTCTCTGTCTCTCCCTGTCTCTCTCTGACTCTTTGTCTCTCTATGTCTCTCTCTGTCTCTTTCTGTCTCTGTCTCAATCTCTGTCTCTCTCTGTTTCTCTATTTGTCTCTCTCTGTCTCTCTCTGTCTCTCTCTATATCTCTCTCTGTCTCTCTCTGTAGGTCTCTTTCTGTCTCTCTCTGTCGCTCTCTGTCTTTCTCTGTCTCTCTCTGTCTCTCTCTCTTTGTCTCTTTTCTGTCTCTGTCTGTTTCTCTCTCTGTCTCTCTCTGTCTCTCTCTGTCTTTCTTTGTTTCTCTCTGTATTTCTATGTCTCTCTATTTCTCTCTATATATATCTTTCTATCTCTCTTTGTCTCTCTTTGTCTCTCTCTGTCTCTCTCTGTCTCTCTCTCTGACTCTCTCTGTCTCTCTCTCTGTCGCTCTCTGTCTCTCTCTATGTCTCTCTCTATCCCTATCTCTGTCTCTCTCGGTCTCTCTGTCTCTCTCTGTCTCTCTCTGTGTCTCTCTCTGTCTCTCTCTCTGTATCTCTCTGTCTAGCTCTGTCTCTCTCTGTGTCTCCCTGTGTCTCCCTCTCTATCTCTATCTCTCTCTGTCTCTCTCTGTTTCTCTCTCTGTGTCTCTCTGTCTCTCTCTGTGTCTCTGACTCTCTCTTTCTCTCTCTCTGTCTTTCTCTGTCTCTATTTATGTCTCTCTCTGTCTCTCTCTCTGTCTCTCCCTGTCTCTCTCTGTCTCTTTGTCTCTCTATGTCTCTCTCTGTCTCTTTCTGTCTCTCTCTGTCTCTCTCGGTCTCTCTATCTGTCTCTCTCTGTCTCCCTCTCTGTCGCTCTCTGTCTCTCTCTATGTCTCTCTCTATCCCTATCTCTGTCTCTCTTTGTCTCTCTCTGTCTCTCTCTGTCTCTCTCTGTCTCTCTCGGTCTCTCTATCTGTCTCTCTCTGTCTCCCTCTCTGTCGCTCTCTGTCTCTCTCTATGTCTCTCTCTATCCCTATCTCTGTCTCTCTATGTCTCTCTCTGTCTCTCTGTGTCTCTCTCTGTCTCTCTCTGCTCTCTCTCTGTCTCTCTCTGTGTCTCTGACTCTCTCTTTCTCTCTCTCTGTCTCTCTCTGTCTCTATTTATGTCTCTCTCTGTCTCTCTCTCT
Organism: Mus caroli; assembly: GCF_978045245.1. Taxonomy (NCBI): domain Eukaryota; kingdom Metazoa; phylum Chordata; class Mammalia; order Rodentia; family Muridae; genus Mus; species Mus caroli. The sequence continues at coordinate 6,655,336 of NW_028227276.1, forward strand.
GTCTCTCCCTGTCTCTCTCTGTCTCTTTGTCTCTCTATGTCTCTCTCTGTCTCTTTCTGTCTCTCTCTGTCTCAATCACTGTCTCTCTGTTTTTCTATTTGTCTCTCTTTGTCTCTCTCTATATCTCTCTCTGTCTCTCTTTGTCTCTCTCTTTAGGTCTCTTTCTGTCTCTATCTGTCGCTTTCTGTCTTTCTCTGTCTCTCTCTGTCTCTCTCTCTTTGTCTCTTTTCTGTCTCTGTCTGTTTCTCTCTCTGTCTCTCTCTGTCTCTCTCTGACTTTCTTTGTTTCTCTCTGTATTTCTATGTCTCTCTATTTCTATCTCTCTCTATCTTTCTGTCTCTCTTTGTCTCTCTTTGTCTCTCTCTGTCTCTCTCTGTCTCTCTCTGTGTCTCTCTCTGTCTCTCTCTCTGTCGCTCTCTGTCTCTCTCTATGTCTCTCTCTATCCCTATCTCTGTCTCTCTCGGTTTCACTCTGTCTCTCTCTGTCTCTCTCTGTGTCTCTCTCTGTCTTTCTCTCTGTCTCCCTCTCTGTGTCTCTCTCTGTCTCTGTCTCTGTCTGTCTCTGTGTCTCTGTCTCTCTATTTCTCTCTCTGTCTCTCTCTGTCTCTCTCTGTGTCTCTCTCTGTCTTTCTCTCTGTCTCTCTCTCTGTGTCTCTCTCTGTCTCTGTCTCTGTCTGTCTCTGTGTCTCTGTCTCTCTCTTTCTCTCTCTCTGTCTCTCTCTGTCTCTATGTCTCTCTCTGTCTCTCTCTCTGTCTCTCCCTGTCTCTCTCTGTCTCTCTGTCTCTCAATGACTCTCTCTGTCTCTCTCTCTGTATCTCTCTGTCTAGCTATGTCTCTCTCTGTGTCTCCCTGTGTCTCCCTATCTATCTCTGTCTCTCTCGGTTTCTCTCACTGTCTCTCTCTGTCTCTCTCTCTTTCGCTCTCTTTCTCCCTCTATGTCTCTCTCTATCCCTATCTCTGTCTCTCTCGGTCTCACTCCGTCTCTCTCTGTCTCTCTCTGTGTCTCTCTCTGTCTCTCTCTCTCTCTGTCTCACTCTCTGTGTCTCTCTCTGTTTCCCTCTGTCTGTCTCTGTGTCTCTGTCTCTCTCTTTCTCTCTCTCTGTCTCTCTCTGTCTCTATCTCTGTCTCTCTCTGTCTCTCTCTCTGTCTCTCCCTGTCTCTCTCTGTCTCTCAATGTCTCTCTCTGTCTCTCTCTCTGTAGCTCTCTGTCTAGCTCTGTCTCTCTCTGTGTCTCCCTGTGTCTCCCTCTCTATCTCTGTCTCTCTCTGTTTCACTCTCTGTCTCTCTCTGTCTCTCTCTGTCTCTCTCTGTCTCTCTCTCTGTCTCTCTGTTTCTCTCTCTGTCTCTCTCTGTCTCTCTCTGTCTCTCTCTCTGTCTCTCTCTGTCTCTTTCTCTGTCTCTCTTTCTGTCTCACTCAGTCTATCTCACTCTGTCTCTATCTCTCTCTGTCTCTGTCTCTCTCTTTCTCTCTTTCTGTCTCTCTCACTCTCTATGTCTCTCTCTGTCTCTCTTTCTGTCTTTCTCTATCCCTATCTCTGTCTCTCTCTGTCTCTTTTTCTGTCTCTCTCACTCTCTCTCTGTCTTACTCTCTGTCTCTCTCTGTGTCTCTCTCTGTCTCTCTCTATCTTTCTCTGTCTCTTTCTCTCTCTCTCTCTGTCTCTCTGTCTCTCTCTTTGTCTCTCTGTGTCTCTTTCTGTCTCTCTCTGTCTCTTTCTGTCTCTCTCTGTCTCTTTCTGTCTCTCTCTGTCTCAATTTCTGTCTCTCTCTGTTTCTCTCTTTGTCTCCCTCTCTCTCTGTCTGTCTCTATCTATGTCTCTCTCTGTCTCTCTATGTCTCTCTATGTATGTCTCTTTCTGTCTCTCTCTGTCGCTCTCTGTCTTTCTCTGTCTCTCTCTGTCTCTCTCTTTGTCTCTTTTCTGTCTCTGTCTGTCTCTCTCTCTGTCTCTCACTGTCTCTCTCTCTGTCTTTCTTTGTCTCTCTCTGTATTTCTATGTCTCTCTACGTCTCTCTCTCTGTATCTCTCTGTCTCTCTTTGTCTCTCTCTGTCTCTCTCTGTCTCTCTCAGTCTCTCTCTCTGTCTCTCTCTGGCTCTCTCTCTGTCGCTCTCTGTCTCTCTCTATGTCTCTCTCTATCCCTATCTCTGTCTCTCTCTGTCTCTATCTGTCTCTCTCTCTCTGTGTCTCTCTCTGTGTCTCTCTCTGCTCTCTCTCTGTCTCTCTCTGTGTCTCTGTCTCTCTCTTTCTCTCTCTCTGTCTCTCTCTGTCTCTATTTATTTCTCTCTCTGTCTCTCTCTGTCTCTCCCTGTCTCTCTCTGACTCTTTGTCTCTCTATGTCTCTCTCTGTCTCTTTCTGTCACTCTCTGTCTCAATCTCTGTCTCTCTCTGTTTCTCTATTTGTCTCTCTCTGTGTCTCTCTGTCTCTCTCTATATCTCTCTCTGTCTCTCTTTGTCTCTCTCTGTAGGTCTCTTTCTTCTCTCTCTGTCGCTCTCTGTCTTTCTCTGTCTCTCTCTGTCTCTCTCTCTTTGTCTCTTTTCTGTCTCTGTCTGTTTCTCTCTCTGTCTCTCTCTGTCTCTCTCTGTCTTTCTTTGTTTCTCTCTGTATTTCTATGTCTCTCTATTGCTCTCTCTATATATCTTTCTGTCTCTCTTTGTCTCTCTTTGTCTCTCTCTGTCTCTCTGTCTCTCTCTGTCTCTCTCTCTGTCTCTCTCTGTCTCTCTCTCTCGCTCTCTGTCTCTCTCTATGTCTCTCTCTATCCCTATCTCTGTCTCTCTCGGTCTCTCTGTCTCTCTCTGTCTCTCTCTGTGTCTCTCTCTGTCTCTCTCTCTGTATCTCACTGTCTAGCTCTGTCTCTCTCTGTGTCTCCCTGTGTCTCCCTCTCTATCTCTATCTCTCTCTGTGTCTCTCTGTTTCTCTCTCTGTCTCTCTCTGTCTCTCTCTGTCTCTCTCTGTATCTCTCTGTGTCTCTCTCTGTCTCTCTCTCTGTCTCTCTCTGTGTCTCTCTCTCTGTCTCTCTCTGTGTCTCTGTCTCTCTCTTTCTCTCTCTCTGTCTCTCTCTGTCTCTATCTATGTTTCTCTCTGTCTCTCTCTGTCTCTATGTCTCTCTCTGTCTCTCTCTCTGTCTCTCCCTGTCTCTCTCTGTCTCTCTGTCTCTCAATGACTCTCTCTGTCTCTCTCTCTGTATCTCTCTGTCTAGCTCTGTCTCTCTCTGTGTCTCCCTGTGTCTCCCTATCTATCTCTGTCTCTCTCGGTTTCTCTCTCTGTCTCTCTCTCTTTCGCTCTCTGTCTCTCTCTATGTCTCTCTCTATCCCTATCTCTGTCTCTCTCGGTCTCACTCCGTCTCTCTCTGTCTCTCACTCCGTCTCTCTCTGTCTCTCTCTCTCTCTGTCTCACTCTCTGTGTCTCTCTCTGTTTCTCTCTGTCTGTCTCTGTGTCTCTGTCTCTCTCTTTCTCTCTCTCTGTCTCTCTCTGTCTCTATCTATGTCTCTCTCTGTCTCTCTCTCTGTCTCTCCCTGTCTCTCTCTGTCTCTCAATGTCTCTCTCCGTCTCTCTCTCTGTATCTCTCTGTCTAGCTCTGTCTCTCTCTGTGTCTCCCTGTGTCTCCCTCTCTATCTCTGTTTCTCTCTGTTTCTCTCTCTGTCTCTCTCTGTCTCTCTCTGTCTCTCTCGCTGTCTCTCTGTTTCTCTCTCTGTCTCTCTCTGTCTCTCTCTGTCTCTCTCTCTGTCTCTCTCTGTCTCTTTCTCTGTCTCTCTTTCTGTCTAACTCAGTCTATCTCACTCTGTCTCTATCTCTCTCTGTCTCTGTCTCTCTCTTTCTCTCTTTCTGTCTCTCTCACTCTCTATGTCTCTCTCTGTCTCTCTTTCTGTCTCTCTCTATCCCTATCTCTGTCTCTCTCTGTCTCTTTTTCTGTCTCTCTCACTCTCTCTCTGTCTTACTCCCTGTCTCTCTCTGTGTCTCTCTCTGTCTCTCTCTATCTTTCTCTGTCTCTTTCTCTCTCTCTCTCTGTCTCTCTGTCTCTCTCTTTGTCTCTCTGTGTCTCTTTCTGTCTCTCTCAGTCTCTTTCTGTCTCTCTCTGTCTCTTTCTGTCTCTCTCTGTCTCAATTTCTGTCTCTCTCTGTTTCTCTCTTTGTCTCCCTCTCTCTCTGTCTGTCTCTCTCTATGTCTCTCTCTGTCTCTCTATGTATGTCTCTTTCTGTCTCTCTCTGTCGCTCTCTGTCTTTCTCTGTCTCGCTCTGTCTCTCTCTCTTTGTCTCTTTTCTGTCTCTGTCTGTCTCTCTCTCTGTCTCTCACTGTCTCTCTCTCTGTCTTTCTTTGTCTCTCTCTGCATTTCTACGTCTCTCTACGTCTCTCTCTCTCTGTATCTCTCTGTCGCTCTTTGTCTCTCTCTGTCTCTCTCAGTCTCTCTCTCTGTCTCTCTCTCTGTCGCTCTCTGTCTCTCTCTATGTCTCTCTCTATCCCTATCTCTGTCTCTCTCTGTCTCTATCTGTCTCTCTCTCTCGGTGTCTCTCTCTGCTCTCTCTCTGTCTCTCTCTGTGTCTCTGTCTTTCTCTTTCTCTCTATCTGTCTCTATTTATTTCTCTCTCTGTCTCTCTCTCTGTCTCTCCCTGTCTCTCTCTGACTCTTTGTCTCTCTATGTCTCTCTCTGTCTCTTTCTGTCTCTGTCTCAATCTCTGTCTCTCTCTGTTTCTCTATTTGTCTCTCTCTGTCTCTCTCTGTCTCTCTCTATATCTCTCTCTGTCTCTCTCTGTAGGTCTCTTTCTGTCTCTCTCTGTCGCTCTCTGTCTTTCTCTGTCTCTCTCTGTCTCTCTCTCTTTGTCTCTTTTCTGTCTCTGTCTGTTTCTCTCTCTGTCTCTCTCTGTCTCTCTCTGTCTTTCTTTGTTTCTCTCTGTATTTCTATGTCTCTCTATTTCTCTCTATATATATCTTTCTATCTCTCTTTGTCTCTCTTTGTCTCTCTCTGTCTCTCTCTGTCTCTCTCTCTGACTCTCTCTGTCTCTCTCTCTGTCGCTCTCTGTCTCTCTCTATGTCTCTCTCTATCCCTATCTCTGTCTCTCTCGGTCTCTCTGTCTCTCTCTGTCTCTCTCTGTGTCTCTCTCTGTCTCTCTCTCTGTATCTCTCTGTCTAGCTCTGTCTCTCTCTGTGTCTCCCTGTGTCTCCCTCTCTATCTCTATCTCTCTCTGTCTCTCTCTGTTTCTCTCTCTGTGTCTCTCTGTCTCTCTCTGTGTCTCTGACTCTCTCTTTCTCTCTCTCTGTCTTTCTCTGTCTCTATTTATGTCTCTCTCTGTCTCTCTCTCTGTCTCTCCCTGTCTCTCTCTGTCTCTTTGTCTCTCTATGTCTCTCTCTGTCTCTTTCTGTCTCTCTCTGTCTCTCTCGGTCTCTCTATCTGTCTCTCTCTGTCTCCCTCTCTGTCGCTCTCTGTCTCTCTCTATGTCTCTCTCTATCCCTATCTCTGTCTCTCTTTGTCTCTCTCTGTCTCTCTCTGTCTCTCTCTGTCTCTCTCGGTCTCTCTATCTGTCTCTCTCTGTCTCCCTCTCTGTCGCTCTCTGTCTCTCTCTATGTCTCTCTCTATCCCTATCTCTGTCTCTCTATGTCTCTCTCTGTCTCTCTGTGTCTCTCTCTGTCTCTCTCTGCTCTCTCTCTGTCTCTCTCTGTGTCTCTGACTCTCTCTTTCTCTCTCTCTGTCTCTCTCTGTCTCTATTTATGTCTCTCTCTGTCTCTCTCTCTGTCTCTCCCTGTCTCTCTCTGTCTCTTTGTCTCTCTATGTCTCTCTCTGTCTCTTTCTGTCTCTCTCTGTCTCAATCACTGTCTCTCTGTTTTTCTATTTGTCTCTCTTTGTCTCTCTCTATATCTCTCTCTGTCTCTCTTTGTCTCTCTCTTTAGGTCTCTTTCTGTCTCTATCTGTCGCTTTCTGTCTTTCTCTGTCTCTCTCTGTCTCTCTCTCTTTGTCTCTTTTCTGTCTCTGTCTGTTTCTCTCTCTGTCTCTCTCTGTCTCTCTCTGACTTTCTTTGTTTCTCTCTGTATTTCTATGTCTCTCTATTTCTATCTCTCTCTATCTTTCTGTCTCTCTTTGTCTCTCTTTGTCTCTCTCTGTCTCTCTCTGTCTCTCTCTGTGTCTCTCTCTGTCTCTCTCTCTGTCGCTCTCTGTCTCTCTCTATGTCTCTCTCTATCCCTATCTCTGTCTCTCTCGGTTTCACTCTGTCTCTCTCTGTCTCTCTCTGTGTCTCTCTCTGTCTTTCTCTCTGTCTCCCTCTCTGTGTCTCTCTCTGTCTCTGTCTCTGTCTGTCTCTGTGTCTCTGTCTCTCTATTTCTCTCTCTGTCTCTCTCTGTCTCTCTCTGTGTCTCTCTCTGTCTTTCTCTCTGTCTCTCTCTCTGTGTCTCTCTCTGTCTCTGTCTCTGTCTGTCTCTGTGTCTCTGTCTCTCTCTTTCTCTCTCTCTGTCTCTCTCTGTCTCTATGTCTCTCTCTGTCTCTCTCTCTGTCTCTCCCTGTCTCTCTCTGTCTCTCTGTCTCTCAATGACTCTCTCTGTCTCTCTCTCTGTATCTCTCTGTCTAGCTATGTCTCTCTCTGTGTCTCCCTGTGTCTCCCTATCTATCTCTGTCTCTCTCGGTTTCTCTCACTGTCTCTCTCTGTCTCTCTCTCTTTCGCTCTCTTTCTCCCTCTATGTCTCTCTCTATCCCTATCTCTGTCTCTCTCGGTCTCACTCCGTCTCTCTCTGTCTCTCTCTGTGTCTCTCTCTGTCTCTCTCTCTCTCTGTCTCACTCTCTGTGTCTCTCTCTGTTTCCCTCTGTCTGTCTCTGTGTCTCTGTCTCTCTCTTTCTCTCTCTCTGTCTCTCTCTGTCTCTATCTCTGTCTCTCTCTGTCTCTCTCTCTGTCTCTCCCTGTCTCTCTCTGTCTCTCAATGTCTCTCTCTGTCTCTCTCTCTGTAGCTCTCTGTCTAGCTCTGTCTCTCTCTGTGTCTCCCTGTGTCTCCCTCTCTATCTCTGTCTCTCTGTTTCACTCTCTGTCTCTCTCTGTCTCTCTCTGTCTCTCTCTGTCTCTCTCTGTCTCTCTCTGTCTCTCTCTCTGTCTCTCTGTTTCTCTCTCTGTCTCTCTCTGTCTCTCTCTGTCTCTCTCTCTGTCTCTCTCTGTCTCTTTCTCTGTCTCTCTTTCTGTCTCACTCAGTCTATCTCACTCTGTCTCTATCTCTCTCTGTCTCTGTCTCTCTCTTTCTCTCTTTCTGTCTCTCTCACTCTCTATGTCTCTCTCTGTCTCTCTTTCTGTCTTTCTCTATCCCTATCTCTGTCTCTCTCTGTCTCTTTTTCTGTCTCTCTCACTCTCTCTCTGTCTTACTCTCTGTCTCTCTCTGTGTCTCTCTCTGTCTCTCTCTATCTTTCTCTGTCTCTTTCTCTCTCTCTCTGTCTCTCTGTCTCTCTCTTTGTCTCTCTGTGTCTCTTTCTGTCTCTCTCTGTCTCTTTCTGTCTCTCTCTGTCTCTTTCTGTCTCTCTCTGTCTCAATTTCTGTCTCTCTCTGTTTCTCTCTTTGTCTCCCTCTCTCTCTGTCTGTCTCTATCTATGTCTCTCTCTGTCTCTCTATGTCTCTCTATGTATGTCTCTTTCTGTCTCTCTCTGTCTCTCTCTCTTTGTCTCTTTTCTGTCTCTGTCTGTCTCTCTCTCTGTCTCTCACTGTCTCTCTCTCTGTCTTTCTTTGTCTCTCTCTGTATTTCTATGTCTCTCTACGTCTCTCTCCCTCTGTATCTCTCTGTCTCTCTTTGTCTCTCTCTGTCTCTCTCTGTCTCTCTCAGTCTCTCTCTCTGTCTCTCTCTGGCTCTCTCTCTGTCGCTCTCTGTCTCTCTCTATGTCTCTCTCTATCCCTATCTCTGTCTCTCTCTGTCTCTATCTGTCTCTCTCTCTCTGTGTCTCTCTCTGTGTCTCTCTCTGCTCTCTCTCTGTCTCTCTCTGTGTCTCTGTCTCTCTCTTTCTCTCTCTCTGTCTCTCTCTGTCTCTATTTATTTCTCTCTCTGTCTCTCTCTGTCTCTCCCTGTCTCTCCCTGTCTCTCTCTGACTCTTTGTCTCTCTATGTCTCTCTCTGTCTCTTTCTGTCACTCTCTGTCTCAATCTCTGTCTCTCTCTGTTTCTCTATTTGTCTCTCTCTGTCTCTCTCTGTCTCTCTCTATATCTCTCTCTGTCTCTCTTTGTCTCTCTCTGTAGGTCTCTTTCTTCTCTCTCTGTCGCTCTCTGTCTTTCTCTGTCTCTCTCTGTCTCTCTCTCTTTGTCTCTTTTCTGTCTCTGTCTGTTTCTCTCTCTGTCTCTCTCTGTCTCTCTCTGTCTTTCTTTGTTTCTCTCTGTATTTCTATGTCTCTCTATTGCTCTCTCTATATATCTTTCTGTCTCTCTTTGTCTCTCTTTGTCTCTCTCTGTCTCTCTGTCTCTCTCTGTCTCTCTCTCTGTCTCTCTCTGTCTCTCTCTCTCGCTCTCTGTCTCTCTCTATGTCTCTCTCTATCCCTATCTCTGTCTCTCTCGGTCTCTCTGTCTCTCTCTGTCTCTCTCTGTGTCTCTCTCTGTCTCTCTCTCTGTATCTCACTGTCTAGCTCTGTCTCTCTCTGTGTCTCCCTGTGTCTCCCTCTCTATCTCTATCTCTCTCTGTGTCTCTCTGTTTCTCTCTCTGTCTCTCTCTGTCTCTCTCTGTCTCTCTCTGTATCTCTCTGTGTCTCTCTCTGTCTCTCTCTCTGTCTCTCTCTGTGTCTCTCTCTCTGTCTCTCTCTGTGTCTCTGTCTCTCTCTTTCTCTCTCTCTGTCTCTCTCTGTCTCTATCTATGTCTCTCTCTGTCTCTCTCTGTCTCTATGTCTCTCTCTGTCTCTCTCTCTGTCTCTCCCTGTCTCTCTCTGTCTCTCTGTCTCTCAATGACTCTCTCTGTCTCTCTCTCTGTATCTCTCTGTCTAGCTCTGTCTCTCTCTGTGTCTCCCTGTGTCTCCCTATCTATCTCTGTCTCTCTCGGTTTCTCTCTCTGTCTCTCTCTCTTTCGCTCTCTGTCTCTCTCTATGTCTCTCTCTATCCCTATCTCTGTCTCTCTCGGTCTCACTCCGTCTCTCTCTGTCTCTCACTCCGTCTCTCTCTGTCTCTCTCTCTCTCTGTCTCACTCTCTGTGTCTCTCTCTGTTTCTCTCTGTCTGTCTCTGTGTCTCTGTCTCTCTCTTTCTCTCTCTCTGTCTCTCTCTGTCTCTATCTATGTCTCTCTCTGTCTCTCTCTCTGTCTCTCCCTGTCTCTCTCTGTCTCTCAATGTCTCTCTCCGTCTCTCTCTCTGTATCTCTCTGTCTAGCTCTGTCTCTCTCTGTGTCTCCCTGTGTCTCCCTCTCTATCTCTGTTTCTCTCTGTTTCTCTCTCTGTCTCTCTCTGTCTCTCTCTGTCTCTCTCGCTGTCTCTCTGTTTCTCTCTCTGTCTCTCTCTGTCTCTCTCTGTCTCTCTCTCTGTCTCTCTCTGTCTCTTTCTCTGTCTCTCTTTCTGTCTAACTCAGTCTATCTCACTCTGTCTCTCTCTCTTTCGCTCTCTTTCTCCCTCTATGTCTCTCTCTATCCCTATCTCTGTCTCTCTCGGTCTCACTCCGTCTCTCTCTGTCTCTCTCTGTGTCTCTCTCTGTCTGTCTCTCTCTCTCTCTGTCTCACTCTCTGTGTCTCTCTCTGTTTCCCTCTGTCTGTCTCTGTGTCTCTGTCTCTCTCTTTCTCTCTCTCTGTCTCTCTCTGTCTCTATCTCTGACTCTCTCTGTCTCTCTCTCTGTCTCTCCCTGTCTCTCTCTGTCTCTCAATGTCTCTCTCTGTCTCTCTCTCTGTAGCTCTCTGTCTAGCTCTGTCTCTCTCTGTGGCTCCCTGTGTCTCCCTCTCTATCTCTGTCTCTCTCTGTTTCACTCTCTGTCTCTCTCTGTCTCTCTCTGTCTATCTCTGTCTCTCTCTGTCTCTCTCTCTGTCTCTCTGTTTCTCTCTCTGTCTCTCTCTGTCTCTCTCTGTCTCTCTCTCTGTCTCTCTCTGTCTCTTTCTCTGTCTCTCTTTCTGTCTCACTCAGTCTATCTCACTCTGTCTCTATCTCTCTCTGTCTCTGTCTCTCTCTTTCTCTCTTTCTGTCTCTCTCACTCTCTATGTCTCTCTCTGTCTCTCTTTCTGTCTTTCTCTATCCCTATCTCTGTCTCTCTCTGTCTCTTTTTCTGTCTCTCTCACTCTCTCTCTGTCTTACTCTCTGTCTCTCTCTGTGTCTCTCTCTGTCTCTCTCTATCTTTCTCTGTCTCTTTCTCTCTCTCTCTGTCTCTCTGTCTCTCTCTTTGTCTCTCTGTGTCTCTTTCTGTCTCTCTCTGTCTCTTTCTGTCTCTCTCTGTCTCTTTCTGTCTCTCTCTGTCTCAATTTCTGTCTCTCTCTGTTTCTCTCTTTGTCTCCCTCTCTCTCTGTCTGTCTCTATCTATGTCTCTCTCTGTCTCTCTATGTCTCTCTATGTATGTCTCTTTCTGTCTCTCTCTGTCGCTCTCTGTCTTTCTCTGTCTCTCTCTGTCTCTCTCTCTTTGTCTCTTTTCTGTCTCTGTCTGTCTCTCTCTCTGTCTCTCACTGTCTCTCTCTCTGTCTTTCTTTGTCTCTCTCTGTATTTCTATGTCTCTCTACGTCTCTCTCTCTCTGTATCTCTCTGTCTCTCTTTGTCTCTCTCTGTCTCTCTCTGTCTCTCTCAGTCTCTCTCTCTGTCTCTCTCTGGCTCTCTCTCTGTCACTCTCTGTCTCTCTCTATGTCTCTCTCTATCCCTATCTCTGTCTCTCTCTGTCTCTATCTGTCTCTCTCTCTGTGTGTCTCTCTCTGTGTCTCTCTCTGCTCTCTCTCTGTCTCTCTCTGTGTCTCTGTCTCTCTCTTTCTCTCTCTCTGTCTCTCTCTGTCTCTATTTATTTCTCTCTCTGTCTCTCTCTGTCTCTCCCTGTCTCTCTCTGACTCTTTGTCTCTCTATGTCTCTCTCTGTCTCTTTCTGTCACTCTCTGTCTCAATCTCTGTCTCTCTCTGTTTCTCTATTTGTCTCTCTCTGTGTCTCTCTGTCTCTCTCTATATCTCTCTCTGTCTCTCTTTGTCTCTCTCTGTAGGTCTCTTTCTTCTCTCTCTGTCGCTCTCTGTCTTTCTCTGTCTCTCTCTGTCTCTCTCTCTTTGTCTCTTTTCTGTCTCTGTCTGTTTCTCTCTCTGTCTCTCTCTGTCTCTCTCTGTCTTTCTTTGTTTCTCTCTGTATTTCTATGTCTCTCTATTGCTCTCTCTATATATCTTTCTGTCTCTCTTTGTCTCTCTTTGTCTCTCTCTGTCTCTCTGTCTCTCTCTGTCTCTCTCTCTGTCTCTCTCTGTCTCTCTCTCTCGCTCTCTGTCTCTCTCTATGTCTCTCTCTATCCCTATCTCTGTCTCTCTCGGTCTCTCTGTCTCTCTCTGTCTCTCTCTGTGTCTCTCTCTGTCTCTCTCTCTGTATCTCACTGTCTAGCTCTGTCTCTCTCTGTGTCTCCCTGTGTCTCCCTCTCTATCTCTATCTCTCTCTGTGTCTCTCTGTTTCTCTCTCTGTCTCTCTCTGTCTCTCTCTGTCTCTCTCTGTATCTCTCTGTGTCTCTCTCTGTCTCTCTCTCTGTCTCTCTCTGTGTCTCTCTCTCTGTCTCTCTCTGTGTCTCTGTCTCTCTCTTTCTCTCTCTCTGTCTCTCTCTGTCTCTATCTATGTCTCTCTCTGTCTCTCTCTGTCTCTATGTCTCTCTCTGTCTCTCTCTCTGTCTCTCCCTGTCTCTCTCTGTCTCTCTGTCTCTCAATGACTCTCTCTGTCTCTCTCTCTGTATCTCTCTGTCTAGCTCTGTCTCTCTCTGTGTCTCCCTGTGTCTCCCTATCTATCTCTGTCTCTCTCGGTTTCTCTCTCTGTCTCTCTCTCTTTCGCTCTCTGTCTCTCTCTATGTCTCTCTCTATCCCTATCTCTGTCTCTCTCGGTCTCACTCCGTCTCTCTCTGTCTCTCACTCCGTCTCTCTCTGTCTCTCTCTCTCTCTGTCTCACTCTCTGTGTCTCTCTCTGTTTCTCTCTGTCTGTCTCTGTGTCTCTGTCTCTCTCTTTCTCTCTCTCTGTCTCTCTCTGTCTCTATCTATGTCTCTCTCTGTCTCTCTCTCTGTCTCTCCCTGTCTCTCTCTGTCTCTCAATGTCTCTCTCCGTCTCTCTCTCTGTATCTCTCTGTCTAGCTCTGTCTCTCTCTGTGTCTCCCTGTGTCTCCCTCTCTATCTCTGTTTCTCTCTGTTTCTCTCTCTGTCTCT